>NW_026057586.1:23401543-23515841 GCF_023721935.1 Panthera uncia
TCTTAAGCTGTGTTCTTCTCATGCCAAAAGGAATCACTCGGCAGTTTATGTTATTTTTCCTCTTCTCTGGCTTCAAACCCCGCTTATGTAAATCATGGGTGACTCAGACAGTGTGGAGGGCTTGCTGTGGGCAGAGGACTGTTATAAGAAGTGCAAGGAGAGGGGTGCCTGCGTGGCTCAGTCGCGTGAGCGACCGACTTCAGCTCAGGTCATGATCTCACGGTTTGTGAGTTCGAGCCCCATGTCGGGCTCCGTGCTGACAGCTCAGAGCCTGGAGCCTGCTTCGGATTCTGTGTCTCCCTCTCTCTCTGCCCCTCCCCCACTCATGCTCTGTCTCTGTCTCAGAAATAAATAAACATTAAAAAAAAAAGTGCCAGGGGAGAGCTGCAGCGCCTAGCAGTGCTGCCCAAGGGAAATACAACCCCACACCACGTACACAATTTTTAGTAGCCACATTAAAACATTTTTAAAGAAGTACATTAATTTTAGTATGTTTTATTTAATTCCAGATATCCAAAACATTATCAGTTCAACATGTGATCAGTATTTTTAAAATGTTAACAAGATTACTTACATTCTTTTTTTTGTACTAACTCTTCAAAACCTGGTATGCATTTTATACTCACAGCAAATTCTTTACTGTAACCATGATTAGTCACATTTCACATGCTAACTACTCACACACGGCTGGTGGCTACTGCATTGGACGGCAATGGAAAACCGGCGGTTAATGACACAGACTTTGGAATCAAGTGGACACGGTCTTGAATCCTGATCCGTCGCTGACTAACTTAACCTCTTTGTGCTTCAGATTCTGCGTCTCAAAAATGGGAGCTAATACGTCCTATGGCTAAGTTGAGGGTCTCCTGCAGTAACCCAAGTAAAGCCCTCAGCACAGTGATGCAATAGCATCAGCATGTACCAGGCTCTATGTTATTTAACTTATATGATTAATACTCCATAAACTGCAGTGATTATTATTCTCAATGATTAGTGCTAAGGGGATGAAAGTTGCAATTTCTCCATCAGCCGCCAGATGAGTGATCTCCCTCCAGCTCTGTTTGTTTCTCAACCTATAAAATGGGAATAAGGAATGCATCCACCACCAAAAATAAATATGACCTTCCTATTCAAGCAACATGATACCTCAAAATATTCATGTTAGCTTGGGCATCTTCAGTTTACAACACTAGACCACAGCAAAACAAAACAAAACAAACAACAACAAAACAAACTTAGAGCCTTTTTTCTTTGCATATACCTTCTCATTAGCTCACTTCAATATGCTTCTAGGCAGAGAAATTGCTCGTCTTTCAAATCCCTGAGCTGATCTGAGTCCTATGGTGCTCATTTATTCTTGAGACAGAGAGAGCTTCTCCAAAATCTATTCAGCCACTATTTCTAAATTATGAGTGCATAAAAAGAGATACACCTTTTTTTGTGAGGTCTCATAACTCACCCTCACACAGCACAGGTGATAAATGCAAGCAGGAAGCTTCCTGTTAAAATATGTGTATTAGATATATTACTGTATCTACTGTATATTTTCATTTTGGCATGCAGGAGCTCTCCTTCACCTTACGATAATAAATTATATAACCTCAGCCATAAAATAACTTTGAATAACAGGACATTAAATCATTGTAATGATATTTTGTGCTCTATAACTACTTTCAATTTTAGATCTCAAAGCACTTTACAAACACAAATTAATTAGCTCTAGCATTGTATGAGATTAGTTTTTCCCCTTTATTGAGATACACTTGACAAATTAAAATTACATATATTTAAGATGTATACCATGATGCTTTGATACATGTATCTATTGTGAAAGGGTTACTGCAATCAAGCTAGTTAACATATCCATCATCCTACATACCTTGGGGGTTTTGGGGGGCAGTTGTTAGTTTTTGCAGTGAGAACACTTAAGTTTTCCTCTTTTTGCAAATTTTAAGTACACAATATTGTATTATTAACTACAGTCATCATGCTGTACATTATATCTCCAAAACTTCCTCATCCCACATAACTCAAATTTTGTATCCTTTAACAAATATCTCCCTATTCCCCCTTCCCCCATCCCCTGGCAATCACCATTCTACTCTCTGCTTTTGCAAATGTGATCATTTTATTTTCCACATATAAGTGAGCTCATACATTATTTGCCTTTTTGTGTCCAGCTCATCGATGTAGCATAATGCACTCTAAGCTCATCCATGTTTCACAAATGCCAAGATCTTCTTTTATAACGATGAATAATGTGTGTGTGTGTACCACATTTTTTTTAGATCTATTCTTCTGTTGAGAGATGCTTAGGTTGTTCCCATATCTTGGCTAATGTGCCTTAAAACTAAAATGAGTCTCTTGAAGTTATTTTTGTGTCTTGTTTTTGTTATCTATTCAGGCAGTCTATATCTTTTGATTGGAGAATTTAATCCATTTACATTTAAAGTAATTATTGATAGGAAAGGGCTTACCCTTCTTATTTTGTTAATTGCTGACTTTTATAATTCCTTTGTTTCTTCCTCTATTGCAGTTTCCTTTGTGATTTGATGATTTTTTTGTAGTGGTATACTCTGATTCCTTTCTCTTTACATTTTGTGTATCTTCTAAAGGTCCTTTCCTTCTGATTATCATGAGACTTACATAAAATATCTTACAACAGTCTATTTTGAGCTGATAACAACCTCATTGCATGCAAAAATTCCACAATTTTCCTACTCCTGCCCCCTCCATTTTCTACTATGATGCCACAATTTACATCTTTTTATACTGTGTACCCATTAACAATTATTGTAGCTATAGATACTTTTGTTTTTTTAAGTAAGCTCTACACTCAACATGGGGCTTGAACTTACAACCCTGAGATCAAGAGTTGCATGCTGTACTGATTGAGCCAGCCAGTTGCCCCTATAGTTACTTTTAATATTTCTGATTTTTTTTTTACTTTTATACTACATTAAAAGTGATTTCTGCACCACCATTACAGTATTAGATTATTCTGAAATTGACTATCTACTTACCTTTCCCAGTAACTTTTACACTTTCATATGTTTTTATGTTACTAATTAGTGTTTTTTCATTTCAGTTTGAACTCCTTTTAGCATTTCTTATAAAGCAGGTCTAGTGGTGATGTACTCTTTCAACTTTTGTTTGTCTTAGAGTCTATCTCTCCGTTTCTAAAGGCTAGCCACACAGGGAAAGCCACACCTTCTGAAAAGGGTGCCATCATGATCTCCAGGGCCTTGCTCTGTAGAAGATCCCAGCAGCCTTCTCCACTGAGGATCTCAAAGCTTTTTACAGATCCACATATCCCCCACAGCTTTTACCATGAAGGACATCATGGTATTTGCCATTGTGGACACTAGCGGCCTGATCTACAGAGGATCCCACTAGTTTTTACCACTGAGGAAACCCATCACAGCCACTGTGGATCCCCATAGCTTTCACCACTGAGAGGTCCACAGTTTTCATCTTTGTGAACTACAGCTCTCTGAGCCACCACCCATCCCCTCCCCCTTGAAATCCACCCTAGCCTGCACCCCTCAATGACCTGGCCCTGGGACCCAGTACAGCCACTGTGTGGGTGTCCACAACCAGCCCTGACCCCTGCTGCCACACAAATGCTCACTTCCAGCCTCTAAAATCATGCACATACCTATCCATGGCCATCCCTGGCTCCCACTGCTGGTCCCCCCCCACACACACACAGCACACTGCATTCTTCCAGCCCCAGTGCTGCTACCACCCGTGCTACCCCTACCCACACAGGCACACTCACCACTGGCTCCATAGGCACTGCTGAGGATAGCCTCATAGCCACCACAAACCACCATAGCTCTTGCTACCAAACCATACAGGGACTTCTTCAAATGGAATCCGAAGCACACTCAACAGCAACAGGAAGCATATGAACGTATAAATCGCACATACAAAGATAAATATGTAGTCAAATACAGAATGATATAACATTCTTTTTTTAATTTTTTTGATGTTTATCTATTTTTGAGAGACAGAGACAGAGAATGAGCAGGGGAGAGACAGAGAGAGAGGGAGACACAGGATCCAAAGCAGGCTCCAGGCTCTAAGCTGTCAGCACAGAGCCTGATGCAGGGCTTGAACCCACGAACCATGAGATCATGACCTGAGCCAAAGTTGGACGCTCAACCGACTGAGTCACCCAGGCACCCAGAATGATATAACATTCTAACACACAAATTACCCATAATATATATATATATGTATATAAACTTTAAATTTATAATTTTATATAGAAAATTTTAAAACAAAAGTATAGAGAATAACTATAGCCACAAAAATTCAGTAATGGACTAACAATATAAAAAGAACTCTGGCTTTAATAACACAAAGTGTTCAGGGACTGAAACTGTAAAGTTTTTATATGCAACTGAACTTAAGTTGTTAGCAAACTAAAATAGATAATCATAAATACAAGAAGATGTACATGAGCCTCATGATAACCACAAGGGGAAAACTTTCAGTAGGTACACAAAAGATAAAAAGAAAGTGATCAAGCCAAATCGCCACCAAAAAAATGAACAAAAATAGCAAATAACAAAAGAAGACATCAAGAGAAGAAGAGAGGAACAAATGAACGGCAAAACAAATGGAAAATAACAAAATGACAATGGGAAGTCCCTACCTATTAATAAAGACTTTAAATGTAAATGGATTGAACTCTCCAATCAAAAGCACAGCTTAAAGGAGGGCACCTGCTGGGATGAGCACTGGGTGTTGTAGTATAGAAACCAACTTGACAATAAATTTCATATTTAAAAAAAAGCATAACTTAAAAGGCACAGGAATGGCTGAATAGATTAAACAAAGAAGATCCGCGACGTGCAGCCTACAGGAAACACACTTTAGACATAAATACATGAATGAACTGAAAGGGAAGCTGTAGAAAAAGATACTCCATGCAAATTTTAACCAAAAGATTAGGGGTGGCTATACTTATAATAGACAAAATAGACTTCAAGCAAAAAACTTTAACTAGAGACAAAGAAGGTCATTATATAATGATAAGAGGGTCAATTCCACAAAAAGATGTAAAATTATAAATATATATGCCATCCAACCTCAGGGCAGCTAAATATATAAAACAAACATCGACAGATATGAAGACAGAAATTGACAGCAGTGCTATAATAGTAAGAGACTTCAATACTCCCCTGTCAATAACAGACAGAATATCCAGGCAGAAAATCAATAAGGAAACAACTGACTTGAAAACAACAAAAACCAAATGTACCTAATAGACATATACAGAACTTCCCACCACACAGTAGCAGAATACACATTCTTCTAAGCATACACAGAACATTCTCCAGGACAGGTCACATGATAAGTCACAAGACAAGTCTTAATAAATTTAAGAACACTGAATTCATACTAAATGTCTTTTCAGATCATAGTGAAATGAAACTAGAACTCACTAACAGAAAACAGGAAAATTCACAAACACATGTAAACCAAACAACACACTGTTGAACAACCATTGAGTAAAAAAGAAATTAAAAGGAAATTTTACAAATACCTTGAGACAAACAAAAACAAAAATACAACTTACCAAAACTTACGGGATGCAGCAAAAGCAGTACTAAGAGGAAATTTTATAGCAATAAATGTCTACATTGAAAAAGAAAGTAAGGGGTGCCTGGGTGGCTCAGTCCGTTGAGCGTCCGACTTCGGCTCTGGTCATGATCTCGCGGTCCGTGAGTTCGAGCCCCGCGTCGGGCTCTGTGCTGACAGCTCAGAGCCTGCAGCCTGTTTCAGATTCTGTGTCTCCCTCTCTCTCTGACCCTCCCCTGTTCATGCTCTGTCTCCCTCTGTCTCAAAAATAAATAAAACATTAAAAAAAAAAAAAGTATATCTCAAATAAACAAGCTAATTTATAACTCAAGGAATTAGAAAAAGAACAAATTAAACTCAAAATTAGCAGAAGAGAAATAATAATGATTAGAGAAGAAATAGAAAATAGAAAAAAATTTTTGATCAACAAAACTAAGATAAACAAAATCAACAAACCCTTAGCTAGAAAGAAAAGGAGAGAGAGAAGACTCAAAATTTAAAAATAAAAGAGAGGGGTGCTTGGGTGTCTCAGTAGGTTAAGTGTCTGACATTGGCTCAGGTCATGATCTCACCACTTGTGAGTTCAAGCCTCACATCAGGCTCTGCCCTGACAGCTCAGAGCCTGGAGCCTGCTTCCGATTCTGTGTCTCCCTCTTTTGGGCCCTCACCCACTCATGCTCTGTCTCTATATCTCAAAAATAAGTAAACATTTTTTAAAAAATGAAACAGAAGACATTACAATGGATAACAAATAAAAAAGATCATAAGTGATTATTATGAACAATTATATGCCAACAAATTGGATAACCTAAAAAAAATTGATAAATTTCTAGAAATATATAATCTACCAAGAATAACTCAAGAAAAAATATAAAAGACTGATAACAAACAAGGAGATTGAATCAGGAATCAAACACCTTTCAACAAAGAAAAGCCCAGGACCAGATGGCTTCACATGTGAATTCTACCAACAGTCAAAGAAGAAGTAATACCACTGCTCCTTAATTCTTCCAAAACATACAAGAGGAAACATTTCCAAACTCATTTTACAAGGCCAGCATCACCCTGATTCCAAAGCCAGACAAAAACATAAGAAAAGAAAGCTATAGGTAATACCCCTGGTGCACATGGATGCAAAAATCCTCAATAAAATACTGCAAATCAAATTCAACAGCACTGCAAAAGCATCATATACCATGACCAACTGGAATTTATTCCTGTGTTACAAGGATGGTTCAATATATGAAACTCAGTCAATGTGATACATCATATATTAACAGAATTTTATTTTTTATTTTGTTACTATTTATTTATTTTGAGAGAGAGAGAGAGAGAGAGAGAGAGCGCATAAGCAGGAAAGGGGAGAGAGAGAGAAGGAGAGAGAAAGTCCCAAGCAGTTGCTGCATTATCAGTGCAGAGCCTAATGCAGGGCTAGATCCCACAAACCATGAGATTGTGACCTGAGCCAAAATCAAGGGTTGAACACATAACTGACTGAGCCACCCAGGCACCCCTAACCCAATTTTAAAAATCACATCATCATCTCAATAGATGCAGAAAAGGTATTTGACTAAAGCCAACATTTTTACATGATTAAAACTCTTAACAAAATAAAGGCCAAATATGAAAAACCCAGAGCCAACATCATAATCAGTGGGGAAAAACTGAAAGCTTTTCTTCTAAGATCTGGAACAAGACAAGAATGCCCGCTATCACCACTGCTATTCAGTATAGTACTGGAAGTCCCAGCCAGACCAATCAGGCAAGAGAAAGAAATAAAAGACATCCAAAAGAAGAGGTCAAATTATCTGTTTGCGGATGACATGTACATATATGTAAAAAACTGAAAAGACTCAAAAAATGAAAAACTTATTAGACTGAATAAATTCGGTAAAGTTGCAGGACACAAATTTGACATATAAAAATCAATGTCACTATACACTAACAACAAACCACCTTAAAGAGAAATTAAGGGAACAATCTCACTTACATTAACAACAGAAAGAATAAAATACTTGGGAATTTACTTAATCAAAGAGGTGAAAGACTTGTACACTGAAAATTATAAACATTGAAGAAGGAAATTTTAAAAGCCACAAATAAATGGAAAGACATCCCATATTCATGGACTGGAAGAATTAAGATTGCTAAATATGTCCATACATCCCAAAGTAATCTGCAGATTCAATGCAATCCCTATTAAAATCCCAAAGATGTTTTCTACAGAAATAGAAAAGCAATCCTAAAATTCACGTGGAACTATAAAAGACCCCAAATTGTCAAAGCAATCTTGAGCTAGAATAGCAAAGATAGAGGCATCACAACTTCTGATTTCAAATTATATTACAAAACTAATCAAAATCACTATGGTGCAGGCATGGAACAAGTGGAACAGAGTAGAAACCCCAGAAATAAACTCAGGCATTTGCTGCCAGCTGATCTTTAATGAGGGTGCCAAGAACACACAATAGGGAAAGGATAGTCTCTGCAACAAATGGTGCTCAAAATAGACTAAGAATGTAAAACTTGAAACTGTAAAACTCCTAGAAGAAAACAGGAGAAAATCTTCTTGACATTGGCCTTGGCAATAATTTTTTGGATATAACATCAAAAGCATAGGCAACAAGGGCACCTAGATGGCTCACTCCATAGAGCATATGACTCTAACTAGGTGTTGGGAGTTCAAGCCCCATGTTGTGCATAGAGAAGAGAGAAAGAAAGAAAGAAAGAAAGAAAGAAAGAAAGAAAGGACAACAAAGGCAAAAATAGACAAGTATGACTGAATCAAACTTAAAAGCCTCTTAAAAGCACAGCAAAGGAAACAATCAAAAAAAGGAAAAGGCAATCTACTGACTGGGAGAAAATATTTGTAAATCATATATGCAATAAAGGGTTGATATTCAAAATATATGAGTAACTCATACAATTCAATACTGAAAATACAAATAATGTGATTGAAAAACAGGGGAAAGACCTAAACAGACACTTCTCAAAAGAATAAATTCAAATGGCTAATAAGTAAATGAAAAGATGCTCAGCATCTCTAATCATCTGGGAAATGCTAATTAAAAAGTCACAGTAATGATATCATCTCTTACATGTTAGGATGGCTATTATCAATAAGACAAAGGATGACAAATGATGGTGGGGAGAGGGAGAAAAGGGAACCCTTGTGCACTGCTGGTGGGAATGTAAATTAGTACAGCCATTATGGAAAATAGTATGAAGGTTCCTCAAAAAATTAAAAATAGAACTACCTGTGTGGTACCCAGCAATCCCACTTCTGACTATATATCCAAAGAAATGAAGTCAATATCTCAAAGAGATATCTGCACTCCCATGTTCACGGCAGCATTATTCACAGTAACAACCCAAATGTCCTTCAACTGATAAATAAAGAAAATGTGATCCCAAAGGACCACATGTTGTGTGATTCCATTTATATGAAAAGTCCAGAACAGGAAAATCTATAGAGACAGAATGTAGATTGGTGGTTGCCTGGGTCTGTGTGGGGAAATTGGGATGTGATTGTTGATAGGAACAGGATGCCTTTATGGCATGATGAAAATGTTCTAAAATCGATTGTAAATATACTAAAAACCACTGAGTAATTTGGTGAATTGTATACTATGTGAATTCTATCTCAATAAAAAACATTATTTAAAAAAAAAAAAAAAGATGAGGTTAAATGCAATAAGCTTTATCCTGAAAGAGAATAGGGACATTAGTGGAAAAACTAGAGAAATATGAAAAAATCTGTACTCTACTTAGTAGTAATATAAATATAAATATAAATATAAATATAAATATAAATATAAAGCTGGTTTCTTAGCTTTAACAAATGTACCATGGCAAGGTAAGTTGGTAACCATAGGAGAAATTGGGAAAGGGTATGTAAGAATTCTCTGTAATATCTTCAAACTCGCTGTAAACCTAAAATTATCCCCAATAAAAAGATTTTTTAAATGTTAAACAAAACACATACACACACACATACGCACACATACAGAAAGATCATTTTATTGTAATAACATTCAAACAGCATTTACAAACATGGGAAACTACTATATGCTGTTTGGGGACACAAGTTCAAAATAGGATATGAAAATACGTATGGGCACGATAAACACCAAAATCAGGAGAGTGCTTATCTCTGAGAAGCAAGAGAGTGGAAAAGAAGCTGAAAGACATCATGATACTTTCTTTTTAATTAAAAAACATCCAAAGTAGGGGCGCCTGGGTGGCTCAGTCAGTTGAGTGTCTGACTTCCGCTCAGGTCATGATCTCACCGTTTGTGAGTTCGAGCCCCACGTCAGGCTCTGTGCTGACAGCTCAGAGCCTGGAGCCTGCTTCAGATTCTGTGTCTCCCTCTCTCTCCGCTCCTCCCCTGCTCACATGCTGTCTCTCTCTCTCAAAAATAAATAAAGATCAAAAAAAAATTTTTTTTAAACCATCCAAAGCAAATAGAACAAAATATTAAGTTGAACCGGATGGTGTCCCAGGCATCTGTCATATTCTTTCTGTGCCTTGATATGTTTGAAAGATTCTCTTTTATCATATGAATCAGGCAACGTTTGAGAACACTCATGGCTCGAATTGTAGTGTTTGTGGATTAGAAAGGTATGACAAATGGTTGTACATGATTAGGATTCATGTAGGTAAGATCCAGCACATTGCTGCTAAGAATGGCTATTTATGCACAAGAAAAACACACAAATTTGTCGTAATAGACCACTTGATTTTACAGTTGAGATGCTCACTGCCTAAAATCGCACATGCTCTGACCTTGGGCAAGCCATCTAACCTCTCCCTATCTCAGGTTTCTCCATAGTCAATGGAGATAATCAGAGTGCCTTCCACACTGTGTTGGGAGGATTAAATGACATAATCCACACAGGGTAGTGGTTCTGTCACCCAGGGGACATTTGGCAATGTCTGGAGATATTTTTGATCGCTACAAATTGGGGGGTGAGATGCTACCGGCATCTGGTGTGCAGAGGCGAGGGATGCTGCGGAACATCCTAAAATGCACAGCGCAGCCTCTCAGAACAAAGAAGTATCCAGTCCCAAATGCCAATCGTGCCAAGATAAAAGAGTCCTAATGTAAAACATTTAACACAGTGCCTGGTGCATGTACTGTATTCTATGCTGTTCGCTGCCATAATACCACCATCACTACCGCCGTAATATAATACCAGAGGAGACCCGAACACATTGGTACCTGGATGTACCTTCTTTTGCCTGGTTAATAGTCTGCACTGTCTGCACGGCCACTGGGATGACCACCTTGCTGAGCATTCCTTTAGAAAATAAGAAGTGTCATCTTTCTCCTTTGCTTACAGCTCTGCTCTTCCCCTCCCCTCCGCTGTCATTTTTTATTTCCACTTTGTAGCTGCATTAATTAACCCTGGAAAGGGTTTTGGACGCCCATTGACAGAAAGGACGTTTGCTTTCAAAGATAAAGCTGTATCATTACCAAGCCTCCTCCGCACAGCACGAGAAAACAGCCTTCGGAAAGAGGCGCTCTGGGAAAACGGCGGCAAATTGTCCATTGTTAACCTTGGGCTGCCTTTAAAAAGAAACATTTTAAAAGGAAAGAAAAGCAAAGACAAAGCAAATAGTACTCAGATGAGTTTTGTACCCACTACCAGCACCCAACGTTTTAGCTGCTAAGCTAGTATACAGTAGGTCAATCAACAGCCACATCGAAATGGTACACGTGGGGACCTACTCAACATACCCCGTTTTCTGTAAAGAGAAGCTCTTCTCTACAAAACAAGCAAATCTTACAAGTAAAGTTGCCACCTCCTTAAAAAATAAAAAATAAAAAATAAAATTAAAAGCGTTTTGTACCATAAATAAAAACAAATGCCTTTCTAATCTTAAGAGAAATATTTCCATCTTTTGTTTTGTACCATATCTCACCAACCACAACAAGGGGCATCCTGGAGGGCTTGTACCTATGAGTTTTGATTAGATAATTTCCTACTGAAGTAGAGAAGTATTGACATATACTGGGTTTTAATACTGTATATGTTATTATGCATGAGACCACTTGAAGATCAACCACACTATTAATTCTGTAACAAAATGGCTTTTCTATAATGAGCAATCCACATCTTTCTTCCTTTTTTTTTTTTTTTTTTAGAGCTGAGTGTCAGCAGAGGGTCCCTAGAAAGAGGCCAACTCTACCCCTAATCACCAAGAGAAAGAATTTCCTGAAAGTATTCATATTTTTTCCACAGGACAGACATACCCAGAAAAAGGAGCTCAGAAATTCAACTCATGAATGGGAAAACATGAAAAGGGGGTAGAGGAGGTATCTGAATAAAGATGAGGCTAATCCCAAGGTAGAAAATTGATCTCTTCATTTGCAAGGTCTACATGTGTTCACAGTTGAAGGGAACCTGGTGACCACAGAGTGTTCCTTGAGGTTCATAGTCAAGATGGTCTCCAAACAGAGCTCGTACATTGATGTGGGTCTCTCTCCATTTCTGGGATGACAGTAGAATGATCTCCACACACAACATGATCGTTTGATGCCCGTATCTCTCCCTTTCCCCCCAATTTTCTCAGCCCTCTTCTCTTCTTCTTAATCTGATTCATCCTTCCTGACTCACAGGAAGCTTTCTGTAACCATCTTAGCTGAAACCATTGATCTCTGCCTCTCCCCAAAATCCAGTACATTATTCTAAATGATAATATTGGAACGTGATTATATTTGACTTAGCAGTTGCTTATATACTGATCAGTAATGTTCTTTGATTCTTTATTGTCAGTAAAGCTTGTCTTCCCACACATTTCCAGGCCACAGATTATCTCTAATTTTTTTTCTTTTTCTTCCCTAAAGTGCAGTCCTAGTTAAAATAATAAACATTTGATACACTGGATTTAATTAAATAGATCAGAAGTCACATGGCCTGATTTATCCCCCATTTCTCACTTATACTTGGCATATGTGTGGGCATGAGTGTGCATAGATGTGTTTGGTGGGGGCCAAAGGAGGATATACAGTTTTTCACCTGGAGCCACAAACCCAGAAACTGTCAGAGTTCCATGCTGAGAATCTCTGCCATCAGGGCCCCTCCTCTGGAAATGAAGAGATAACGACTGGTTATCAAGGGAGTCAAAGGAGAGCCATAGTACCCAGAAGAGGGAGGAATTAAAGCAAGTTGCCTCCCCTTTTTCATCTCTCTCTTGAGTTCCTACCAGCTAAGAACTTCCCTGGGTGTGATAGACACAATAATGGCCCCAACAGATGTCCACATCCTAGTCTCCAGAAACTGTGAATATGTTATGTTTCGTGGCAAAGGAGAATTAATGTTGCTTTTCAGATGACTTCTAAAAAAGGAGATTATCTTAGAGTAACCAAGTGAGCCCAACATAACTATGGGGATAATAAAGTAGAAAAAGAGGATAGAAGAGCAGTCAGAAAGAGAGAGCTTTGAGAACGCTATGCTGCTGGCTTTGAAGATGGAGGAAGGGGCCACAAGCTATGGAAGGGGGGGGGCCAGTAGAAGCTGGAGAAGGTAAAGAAACAGAATGTCCTCTAGGGCCTCCAAAAGGAACACAGCCTTGCCTCCACCTTGATTTTAGCCTGGTAAGACCCATCTTGGACTTCTGCTTTCTAGAATTATAAGATAATAGCTTTATGTTGTTTTCAGCCACCAAATTTCAAGTAATTTGTGAAAGCAGCAGTGGGAAATTAATATATCAGCTGTCCTATGAAACTCATCATGTCCCCATCTGAATTCAAAAGGGAAGCTGGACACATGCAAGACCACCTGACCATCTGCATCAGAATCACCAGGGGCACTTGGCCATAAAGATAATCCCAGGCCCACTTCAGACCTACTTCATCAGAATCACTGGAAGGTAGAACCCTGGAATGCCCCTCATGAGTCTTATGCACACCAAGGTCAGAAAACACCAGTGGCTGGAGTGCCTGAGAGATAGGAGACTCCCTCTAACTAGCCATGGGGCCATGGGCCAGTCCCTGCTTTTCCTGAAATCTCTGATTTTTCTTCACAACTTGAACATGCTCATCCACACTGTCTTTCCTGACTTTTCTTAATACTCTTATTGTGCAAAGTTGCAATCGAAACCTCGCTTATGCACAAAGATGTTTTGGTGTTTCTTTGTTCAAGTGCCTCTTCCTGGCTATACTGTAAACTATAATTCCAAACCTAGCAAAATGTAGACCACAAGCACATGAAAAGATGCTCAACATCAGTAATCACTAGGAAAATGCAAATCAAAGCCACAATGAGATGCAACCTCATGCCCATTAGGATGACTACTAGAAAGAAAGAAAGAAAGAAAGAAAGAAAGAAAGAAAGAAAGAAAGAAAGAGAGAGAGAAAGAAAGAAAGAAGAAAGAAAGAAAGAAAGAAAGAAAGAAAGAAAGAAAGAAAGAAACTGACAAATGTTAGCGAGGATGTAGAGAAATTGGAACCCATGTGCACTATTGGTAGGAATGTAAAATATTGCAGCCACTATGGAAAACAGTATGGCAGTTCCTCAAAATACTAAAACTAGAACTGCCATGTGATCCAACAATTCCAGGTATTTACCCAAAAGAATTAAAGCAGGGACTCAAACAGCTCTTTGCACAGCCATGTTCCTGGCAGCATTATCCGCAATAGCTGAAAGCTGAAACCAACCCAACTGCACATCAGATGAATCGATAAACAAACTGTGGCATATACATACAGTGGGATGTTATTCAGCCTTAAAAAGAAAAGAAATTCTGACACATGCTACAACGTGGATGAACCTGGAGAACATTATGCTGAGTGAAATAAACCAGACACAGAAAGACAAATGCTGGATTCCACTCGTATGAGGTACTTAGATGGTCCAATTCATAGAAACAGAAAATAAAATGGCTGTTGCCAGGGGCTGCAGGGAGAGGGAACTGGGGAGTTAGTGCTGAATGGGGACAGAGTTTTAGCTTCACAGGACGAAAAGAGTTGTGTGGATGGCTGGTGGCAATGATTGCACGACAGTGTGAATGTACTTAATGCCGTTGAACTCTGCACTTAAAAAATGGTTCAGATGTAAATGTTATGTTAGGTAGATTTTATCGCAATTTAAAAAAAATTTTAAATGTAGACCCCCCCAAGAAAGGGCTAAATAATATATTAGTTGCCTGGAGGTAGGAGGAAGAGAAATATTAGGGGTGTTTTTCCTTCCCCCAAAATAACACAAAACGTGGTATGCCCAAATCACACACTATCATCGTTATCACCTATAGACAGGGACAAATGTCCCTTATCCCTCCCTTCAGTTCTGTGTTTGTGAGTTATCTTCATTCACAGGAAACAAATCTTACTCCATAAGGGTGTGTGTGCGCATGTGTGTTGGGGGGATAGGGAGACACAGCTTGAACCACGCCACAGGTCTGTGCCCTTCAAAAGCACTACACTGGATGAAAACTGCCCTGACTGGAGATTACGCTGGATGGAATTACTGCCCCCCCCCCCCCACCCCCTCAAACCTAGACACCACGTTTATCAGTGAGCACGCAGGTGTAGTCACACCCTCGTTTTCTAATTAACCTCTTAGCCCATCCAAGTTAAGAGGTAAATTTATTTAGACTCATAGTAGACAGTGACATGCCTGCTTAATTAGACATTTTATCTATTATCTTCATTAAGTTTATCTTTGTTGGAAAGAGCTATTAATTTAATCACTATTTCCCAATCACAGCCAAGCCGACATCCATCGCTGTAGATACTTAAGCCAACAGAAGAGGGAAAATCTATAAATCTACAATGACCAATCCTGAGTGAGGTCAGTTAGCAAAGAAGAGAGAGGATTAGACCATATTAGGCAATAGATTAACAACGGTCAGTCGAGCTGATGCTGGCCATGCAGTGGCACCGGGACTTAACTAGGTTTTGTTAGTATTTGCTCCACAGCTCCGTCTCTCGGCCTTGGAAGTTCACACCGTGCTGCTTTATCTCCACATGGTTTCTGAGCACTGGAGACAATGCATCAGAGCCTTCTTAAACATCAGTCTCCACGGCTGGAAGGGCCCCAAGAGAACACCTTGGAGATGGGGAACGTGAGGCCCGGAGACCGTGAGCATCTTGCCAAAAGAATAGGCATGCACAGTGACAGAGCTGGGGCCAGAATTCAGGCCCCCAACCTTCAGCCCAAAGCTATTTCTACTCTACTGCCAACACATCACACACGGCACTTACTGTCTTAGGAAGCATCCAGCAGTAGACAATCCTACACGAATCAGTTAGAAACAGGCAGGTGGTTCAATCATTCATCAACCATCTTCCATGACTTTATCCACACCCCTCAGTCACCTGCCTGTTTCCAGCAAGGACTCACAGACCGTCTCTGCAGAAATGGTTCCAGGGTCACCTTAGGAACGAGAACCTCACAGATGCAAGACCTTTCTTCTAAGAAAATAGAGACAACAAGGATTTATTTTCCCTCTTCAATCGGGGGAAAGAAGGTTGCATGAAGTTTGCCGTGCTTGGTGGTTAGGTACTAACCTGTGAGATAAGGAGCACCCCCCAGAGCCCTCATGCCCCATCACCACAGAGCTGCAGAAGCAGGACAAGAGTCACACACTTCCCAGTAACTCATGAGGCATTTCTGTGGGTAGCAGGGCAGGCACCTGATGGGAAGCCAAGGGTGTCAACCGAACACATCCCCGCACATTTCACCCCGCAGTACCAAGTAATTGCTTTTCGAGGCTCCGTTTCAGAAGAGTCAATTTCTTAAGATAGTGAAGAGTTTGAGAAATCCACCATCCCAAGAATAGAAAAGAGGAGCTTGTGTGTGTGTGTAAGAGAGAGCAGGCAAGAAGGATCTAGGTAGCAGTTAAGATTCTAAAAAGCCCCATGTTTAGAGCTAACTCACTGGCCTGAACCAAATGTTCGTAATCAAAGGGAATGCTGTTAATGGGTGCTGAGCTCACTGAGTTAATCAGAAATGTAGAACTTAAGGTCAGTAGAATAGCCTTCACTCACCACACATTTCAAGCTGCATTTTCAATTACCCTTTAGGCAATTAACTGTGCAGCTTAAATGAAATGTGTGGAATTCAGGAGAGATTAAACCCAATACAGTCTGCTAGCAAATCTTCAGTATTCAGAAGTTGAATGAGGTGATAATGGGGAAGAAACTGCCCTAACCCTTGCTAAACCAGGCTGCACCTAATCTCTCCTGCATCATCAAAAGTTTGAGGCAATCAGAACCTCCCCATAGAGTGGATGAAAGTTTGGAAGCAGTTTTTTCTTGCCCTTCCTCTACCCACCTCCAGATTTCCCAGACCCTCCCAGGAATGACAGGAAAATGTAACCCTCCACAAACCTTAATATTTGGTTTTCTGGCTGTTTGGGTTAAGCTATTCATGAGATCGTTTTTCCCTCCCCAAAATTATTCAAATTTTTCTTGTCTTTTTTTTTTTTCTAAATTAGCAAACATGCATTCTTTGTGAAGCAATTAATATTTTAAAGAGGACCATTTGTGAATTACGTTTAAGGAAAACAGGCTTCTTGAAATGGTGTAGAATGCAGATGTCAGAGATGTGGATTCTCTTCCATCTTGGTCCATCAAACAAGCTGGATGATATTGCAAAAGTCACATAACTATATTTTCATCCCACATTCATTCATGCAACAAGTATTTACTATAAGGCTGTCATGGTAAAGAAGGCTGTCTCGGGTATCAGTAGGGAGGCATGAGGAAGTAGAGGAGACAGCCTTAGTCCCACAGGGTCAAAGTCTTTGCGTGGATCTTAATATTTACTAAGTGCCCAAAGTTGACTATAAATAAAGGACAATAGGCTTCAGAAAGAAATCCCTTTGGCAGGAACAGATCCCAAAAGACAGTGATGTCAGCCACATTCAGGTTGGACAAGTGAGATTCAACAGACAGAAGAGAGTGAAAAATCAAGGGCAAACCCTGGAGTGGGACTATATAAAGCAAAATGTGCTTTCAGAAAGGAGAGGTCCAGGGCACCTGGGTGGCTCAGTCAGTTAGGCATCCGACCCTTGGTTTCAGCTTAGGTCATGATCCCACAGTTCATGGGTTTGAGCCCTGCATCGAGCTCTGTGCTGACAGTGCTGCACCTGCATGGGATTCTCTCTATCTCCCTCTCTCTGCCCCTTCCCCACTCGAGCTGGGTCTCTCTCTCTCTCTCTCTCTTTCTCTCTCAAAAATAAATAAATAAAAACTAAAAAAAAAAAAAAAGAAAGAAAGAAAGAGAGGAGAGGTCCAGTTCAGCCAAGCTGTCAGAACAAAAGTAGAGCACAACCAATACATGAAAGCTTTTCAAGGCCAGGCTGAGGAGGTGAGAACTCATCCTCCATCTGGCCTCATGTTTCAGGTGGAATAAAGCAAAGAAGAGAATAGAGCAGGAGGCTAGTTTGCAGGCCAATGGACTAGGTCAGATGCAAGCTAATAAGACATCAAGCTAGCATGAAGGCAATGGAAACAGAAAGAAATGGACCAAAGCAAGAACTATAACAAAAGAAATTTCCTCTCAATTTTGGAGTTCACCTTGAGGATAAGGAGGATGTTAAGATGCCTGAGGTTTCCAGGAAGGTATTGAGCATAATAATGGTAAGAATATTAACACTTATTGCTGGTTGGAGAGGAACATTTTTTCCGTTTTAGAGTATTTGAGATTTAGGTGTTGACCAACTCTCCAAGAGGATGCCAACAAGCATTTAAATGAAGGGCTGTAGTTTGAGAGAAATCAGAGCTTCAAACTCATTTGTAAAGAGACAAATGATCAGTGAATTCCCGATACCGGATGCATATCCCATATTAGAATCTCCTGGAACTTTCTGAAAGAACAGATGTCCAGGTCATACCCAGACCAATTAAGTCAGAATCCCTAAGAGGTAGGGTCTTGGTGGGCAACTACCAGAGAGATGATGCCCATATGGCAGCTTCCAGCTCTTTGATGATTCCAATCTCACCTTTTTCTGAACAAGACTGTGGGGGGAAGGAAGATCAATAATTTTACTCAAATCAACAAAGATTTACCTCAAGAATCCTCAACAGAGAGGCACACTTTACTAAGTATTCCCAAGTGAAGCCTGGTTTCTATGTTCTGTAGCCCCCACTGGCAGCATTTTTGTATCCCCCCACCCACCAGCACCACCACCACCAAGAGAAAGCTACAGAAGAGTTAAGAAAGAAAGAAAACTAAGGAAGTCAGTGGGGTTGGGAGGGGGTATAGTGAAGGAACTGGGGTTGGGGGAGGTCGACCAGAAGTCTGGAATCCTGAGTTACTGCAAGTCAGGGTAGATTGGGATCTGTACCGACGAGACATAATCATCTCTATACTCTGGCCGTCCTAATGATCTCACACATATTCTTTATTCCTTCCAACTTGGAAATCTCTTTCCATCCATTTTCTCATTTGATCCTACAACCACCCTGTGAGCTAGACAGACTGGCATTATTAATGCTTTTTACAAATGGGGAAACAGAGCACTGGAAATGGAAGTAGCCCTTGGCCCAAGAATCCCAGCTAGTAAAGCCAGGATTGGAAAGGACACAGTCCTTAGGCCAGAATTCTTCCCACCACATTCTGCTACCTCTACAGAATGGGGAATCTGGGGGATCTGGGGGATCTGGGGAATCTAATGGCGATGTGGCTAAAGGATCAGTGGCAAAGGCTTCTTAATTAAACATTTGCTTGGTCAGTTTATAAACCTTGTCCTCTACCAAACTTTGAACTAGAACTCAAAGTCTGAAGCAAGACTGGCTAGTTTTCATCTTTTCCCTGCATTTTTCTCTTCTTTCCTCTATCCAGTGGCACAGGTGCCTAGGAGCAGTGAACTCAATACAAAGCAGGAAGACAGAGAAGCAAACAATATGTGTCCTCCAGAAGCTGAGTAACCACAACTATTTATCAGGATTTATGGAGCAAAGGCTGATCCAACACTAATTGGAGATAGTGCAGATACGTCCGACCATATGAGTCCGTCCGACACGTGGCAGGTACTCAAGTATCTGTCGAACAAGAATTGGGAATTCTACTCCGGAGACTTCACACTACCTTGTCAACACAACTTTGTTTTGACCAAAACAAAATACTATACATTGTATTCCATTTATCCCCATTAACATGCCAAATATAAGCTAATATATATATGCCCACAACGAGAAAGAACCATATGGTAAAAACCACTCTCTCAGGGATCAGTGAGCTTCAAGGCACAGAAATTCACTTAAGTGAAATTCACTTAAGCTAGAAAGAGTGTGTCGTAGGACACACAGAACTTCCTGCCATGGAAATAGACCTCGGTCCACCCCTTAGGACCTATGTGTTCTCTCCCAGCTCTTTCTCTTCTCCATTCCTCTTTGAGGGATTCCTCTACATGATATCCACAAGATAACCCTCTGCTAGACCTTTCAGGACTACTTTACTCTCTATCTCCTATTTAAAATTCTCAAAAGAGAGAATTGGGTATTGGCCAGCCAGTGGATTGGCTGGACTTTCGTCAAGTATTTATCACCGGTCCAATTAGGGGAAAGGAGGAAACATGGTGAAACATGGCTCCCTGGGCCCCACCCCTCCTGTGATTGAAGCTACTGGTGAAAGGGAAGTCGTTTCCAGAAAAGGAGACTGTGGGCAGAATAAGCATCCCCAAACATATCTATTATGGTCATTATCCTACATAATTGTGCTAAGAAGTTGTTTTATCTAAATTACCTAAAATAAGACCACATTTACGGGTCCCTGCACCTCCATGAATTTTCACACTGCCTATCTGAACATGAACCTTATGTTGTATTTCCCAATACAAATTAGGAGATGAGCCACTTTTTAAAGCTATTACGTGTTTCAAGTGAGTGGGACCTTGAGTGTTGATGGCAGGAGATGGCTTTAACTTTTCAACACTTTTTCTTTGAAATTAAGTCTGTTTTTACTCACCATATTAATTAATATAAATGACATATAATTTAGAGATTTGCTATTCCGTTCAAGAACAGCTGTTTCTTCCTGAGCAACACAGTACCAAGAAGTGTGACATCCAGAGAAGAACCCCTAAACCTTATCCAGCAAATATTCCAGTACCTTCCAACATGGCAGACGCCAGGCTAGTCTAGGGATGATATCACTTCATCCTCTCAATGACCCCTCCAAGGAAGGTGTCATGGTCTCCCCTAAACAAATAAGGAGCCTTTCAAGGA
The DNA here is from genome assembly GCF_023721935.1 of Panthera uncia. Lineage (NCBI taxonomy): Eukaryota > Metazoa > Chordata > Mammalia > Carnivora > Felidae > Panthera > Panthera uncia. The sequence goes on from NW_026057586.1 coordinate 23,422,314, forward strand.
GTTTATACTTTAAGTAGAGCAGTGTAGTGGTTCAGGGCGGGCCCACAATCCCTGAGACTGTGTTACTTTGGGCAAGTAATTAACGTCTCTGTGCCTCGGCTTCCTAATCTCTAACATAGCAGTACCATTAGTTCCTAACTCATATGGTTGCTCTAAGAATTGAACAACCCAATGGATGGAAAGCACTTGGAAGAGAGCCTGGCATGTAGAAAACACCCAAAAATGCTACCAGTTATTGTTATTATTAGAATGTAGTTTAGAACAATACACATGAAATAATAATAAGCATCTTAAGACACCACATGTTTAAGTGCTAAGTCAAGTGCCACATTCAAAGAGAGAGGGAAATGGGTGGGAGGTGGCCAGCCTGGAAAGTTGAGACTTGAGCTAAGCCAGCTCTTCCAGGATGGAGGAGGTGTGGCAGGTGGGGATGGTGGGAAGCTCACCCTAAAGTCACCGAGGTCCAACACCTGAACAGAGGTGAGGCAGGGCTGACCAGAACCGGCTGCATCTTGAGTATCCCTGTGTGTGATGGGAAGGGAAGCAACAGAGTAAGTGAAGGGGTAGGATGGGGCCAGACGGAGAGTCGACACGGGATGTGAAGCTCCCTGGGAGCCACTGTTAAGTTCTCCCAAAGAGGAGTGGCTGGGTAAAGATGCTCAGGAGAGCAGCAGAGCTGATCAGAACAAAAGGAAACGGCCCTCTTGCCTCTGGCATGGCTTCAGGAGCCATATGGACAAGCCTACGCAAACTCAAAGGCAGTGCGCCTCACTTCCCGATACAGACAAGTGGGCTTTCCTCTCAGGACCTCAGTTTTCCCATCTGTAAAATGTGGGTGGGGCACCTGGGTGTCTCAGCCGGATAAGGGTCCAACTTCGGCTCAGGTCACGATCTCCAGACTCACAAGCTCGGGCCCCGCACCAGGCTCTGTGCTGACAGTTCAGAACCTGGAGCCTGCTTCAGATTCTGTGTCTCCCTCTCTCTCTCTGCCCCTCCCTAGCTCGCTCTGTCTCTCTCTCAAAAATAAACAAAACATTAAAAAAAATTTTTTTTGACGTGGAGATGGAGACAGAGCCTGGGTGGACAGCAAGTTCTGGGAGGGTAGGAGAAATGGTACATGACTGTCTTCCTTTTCCTTCACCCCCTTTCCCCCCAGTCTCAGAACACACTTAGGCACAGGTAAGAAGTACAACCCGAGTTTGCAAAACCGCCTGAAGTCTGTAGGTGGAAGACTTTGAGATCAAATGACCTTTCTCTCCTCTGTATCTGCCATCATTTCTGCAAATTCCAGGAATTGGTCGGAAGTCCTGGTCCGTCCATGTAGCAACCTGAGTAATGTGTGCGTGTCCTCGGGTTTCTGGGCCTCAGCATCGTCAACCATAAAGCGGGATAATACCTGAGCTGCTACTCACAAGAGGGCTGTGAGGATCACACGAAGCACTGTGAAAACAAGGGCAAAGCCACACGCCCTGGCGGAAACATGCGGGCCGTCGTGTCTAGAAAGGGGCAGTGAAGTTGCAATCAGGCGCCCTGGGGGGCAGGCTTCTCCACCCGGGACAAGCTGTGTGATCTCGAACATAACGCTATTATGCCTCAGTTTTCTCCCCTGTAAAATGGAGAAAACACCCCAAATCCTAAGCTATTTGACAATTCAAGGGCGGGGGGGGTGGGGTGGGGAACCGCACTTAAGCCAGTTTCTACCTAAGTGTAGTCTGAATGTAAAACTTGCATAGCATTAATTCCTTAAAAATTCAAGTTGGAATAAAACAATCTGAAGTAGGATTCAGAGAGAATCTTGGAACGCAATTGTAGCTTACTAATTCCTGGAAAAATTCTAACAAGAAAAATATATCTCATTTAGGAGTCAGAATCTCAGAACGCAGGTAACATGGAATCTTGATTCCTCAGGCTCAAGGCACGTCAGTAGCTTTTCTTCCAGCTCATGAGCCACGTAATAAAGAAGACAATTCAGGAAGAGAGAGAAGTCTGCTGAGAATGGTGAACATGGGCGATGTGTGCAGCCTGGCCGCTGGAAGGACACGTGGCCTGAAGGCAGTTCCCCAAGCCTATGAGTGAAGAAGCACTAATATGTAGTGCTTAAGAGGATGGCTCTGTCATCGGAGGGCCCGGGTTTGTGTGCATACCACATGGCTTTATGGAGAAGCTTTAATGAGCTAATCCCTGCAAAAGCACTTAGCCCAGTGCCTGGATCAGAGAAAGCACTCAACACACGTTTGTTCTTGATACTGGTTTTGTTCAATAAACATATTGAGTACGGAGCCAGCCGCTGGATACAAAGATGAATAAACCCCGTCCTGGCCCCTGAGAACACATGTGCATAAGTGTCGAGGAATTCACCTGTGCACACACTTACTTACAACCTTCTAGAATTTGGGCGAGCGGTGATAAGGAGAGTTTCCAGGCCATCATAACTGGAATGTGTATTTCCTACAGACGCAGTTGTAGGTGTCATTCCCAGAAAGCCACAGAAATGCCACAATACTCTATGCAGCTTCTGGCATACGCTTTTTTAGATAACTACTAATACAAATATTAAATCCAAATACTGATTATAAAAGTCATCCTGAAAATGTTCTTCTGGGAGAATTTTTCAACATGGACTAGCGTGGCTGAAGTATCTTAAAATAAGAACGCAGTGAGGGTTAGGCAAACGAGGACATCTCTTCCTGGCAAGTCTCCCCAAAGCAAGAGGGAGCTTTTTGTTCCCCATTGCTCCCAAGATTTTCCAACTGTGGTCAGAACTGTGAGTCACACATCTCAAAAACTTTTCCTTGCCAATTTGATGTTCACTAATACCAGAGAAGATGGTGTGAACTGTATATTCCGGGGAAGCATCTTTTCCTGGAAGTCTTCTTTGGTGATCTCCTTTCACGAGTGTTGAATAATGACTCTAACCTCTGGCTGATTCCAGCACTTTTAAATACTTCTTACTATTTTTTTTGAATGCTTATGTGCTTATTTCAAGGGGGTGGGGGGTGGTGGTGAGGGGCAGAGAGAGAGAGAGAGAGAGAGAGAGAGAGAGAGAATCCCAAGCAGGCTCTGCACTGTCAGCATGGAGCCCGATGCGGGGCTTGATATCATGAACATGAGATTAAGACCTGAGCCAAGATCAAGAGTCAGGCATTCAACCAACTGAGCCACCCAGGCCCCTAATACGTTTTACCATTAGCTCATCTCAGCTAAGCAACTTGTTAGTTCACACAGCAGGGTATTTAATATCTGGTTGTCCCCACGTGCCAGCCTATGAGACGGGGATAATTAATAGAAACTATCTCGTAGGATAATCTGAGGATTAATGAGTTATCACATATAAAGTGTTTAGAGCAGCACCTTGATAATAAATGCTCCCGTTAACCATGATTATTACTATCATTATCACTGCCAATTCTTCCCGTTTCTTTTTTTATATTTGTACATGCTGCTTCCTTCAGGTACTTCAAATAAGCCAATGGGTTCTGTTTGCTAAGTAAACAGACCATCCTCACCTTGCTTCTGCGGAAAATGTCTTGCTTTGATGTCTTACCAATCTACTCCTAAGTGTTCTAAGGAGAAATTATATCTTTTTGCCCAAGTGCTTAGTAAAAAGGCACATGAAAGGTTCTCCCTCATGAAGCAGCTTGTTGCGTTTTTATCACCAATGGTTGCATTGAAAATCAGAGGGAATTTTATTGTCATGAGAAATGGCAGAAAAATCAGAAGGCCGTGCAGATGAGGGCAGAGCAGCTAAGGGAGATCAGGGACCGAGAGGCCCCCGAGGGTCCTGTGGGGTAGGGGCTTCCACTGGGGCCTTGCTTTAGAACCTTCCCTTTCAAGGCATGATTCAAAATGCAGTGCATGGACCAGCAGCCTCAGCATCACCTGGGAGCTGCTTACAAATGCAGAGACTCAGTCCCCCTGAGACCTACTGAATCAGAATCTGCATCTTAACAAGGTTCCCCAAGGGATCATACACACAGTAAACTTTGACCAGCACCTATTTAGGCGACTTTTCGAAAACACCAACGTCCCACTTCATTCCCCACATCCTCAGATTCTCTGAGAGTGAGGCCTGGGTTTTGCTATTCTTTGAAAGCCCCCAGGTGACTCTTCTGGGCGGCTAGGGTTGAAAAGCCTACAGGAGAGGACAAGCGACTATGGCAACGTGACCAGGCCCCAACCTGGCGAAGAAGGAAGGAATACCAAGCGCAGAAGCAAGAATAGGAGCACATATGTAGAGGGATGGGAAAACAAGACGGCAAGGAGTGGGTGGTGGCTGAAACGTAAGACAGAGTCATGGAGATGAGGGCAGACAGACAGAAGACAGGTCATGAAACGTAAGGGATCACGCTTTGATAAGGACTTTAGAACGTATCCTGTGTAGGGAGGCTTTGGAGGGTTTTAATGAGCACTCAATTTTATGTATCAGAGAGATCAGTCTGTCTGCTATAGAGAATGGATTTAGCAGGGATAGGTCCAGGATAGGAAGACCAGTGCAAAGATCACGTATTGTTCTTGATAGAGACAAAAGGCCTGGATCGGTCTAATCATGCTGAAGTTAGAGACAGGGGGACAGTTTCCAGAATTAGCAGAGGAGAAATAGCCAGGATTGGGTGTGGGAAGGAAGAAAATTTACTAACAGGAAAATCAAAGAGCGGGGATAATCAGTAATAGGGAAAGAGTTAGCATCCCAAGGAGGTGACCATGCAGACCTATAAGAGGGAAGATGAGATTTCAGAATCGGCATAGCATGACCTAAAGCTGCCAGGGACCTCAGGGTGGGGAGAGGGTGCCACTAGGAAAGTACCTGACCCACTAACGGGACACAGGTATTCTGCCTTGGCATTTACATGCTTTCTTCCCAGGGGACCATCAGCTGCCAAAGGGTCAGGGCTGGTACCTTCCTTCTTGTATCCTGGAGCCCAGCCTGGAAACTAGAGCACAGCAAGCACTCAGTCAATGTTTACAGGCTGAAGAGAAGGAGGGAAGGGACACCCCCAGAAAGGAATAAAGAGAGCCAGACTCTCCAAACCAAAGAGCAGAGCTGACCCATCTATTTTCAAACCTCAGTCTGAGAAGCTTGTTCCGGAAGCACTGATTCGCGAGGAGTGAACCAGACCCATGCTTCTCAGAGCTCCATGTACATCCGAATCGCACAGCAGGGATGTGGGTAAGCTGAAAATTCAGACTCAGGAGGGCTGAGGCGGGATGAGATTCTGAGCTTCTGCTAATGACACTTTGGACACACTTTCAGTCTCAAAGAACTACTTCAGCAGCAGACCTGGTCCTGTGGGTCAGGCAGTAGCAGCTGGAGTAACCTTGAAACTTCCCCCATGGTGGTTATCTCTGTTTCTCTGGCTCATTTTCCTTAAGAGATTAAAGCTCAGACCTATGAGCAGAAAAGAGGCTGAAGAGATGGTTTCCCACCGCTGGGCTGTGAAAGGCACAGAGGTGGGAAATCAGACGCCTGTGCCCGGGGTGGGGGGCCGGGGGCGGCAGTAGGGGCAAAAGGAATTACCCTGCAGAAGAGGTGGCGTCTCCCTGAGGCAGGACTCCATGTTCAAGGGGGAGGGGTGGGTAGTCCTATTTCAACCCCGGGTCCCCTGCCTTCTACAATGGATTTTGTCTTTCTGCTCTCTGAAGTCACCCCTGTGTGCTAAAAACAGGGTGAGTATAGCCTTTATCCCTGCCATTTCTGGGATCTCTAATCTTGTAACACATTTAAAATGCTTTCATGTAGGGACGCCTGGGTGGCTCAGTTGGTTGAGCTACTGACTCTTGATTTCTGCTCAGGTCATGGTCCCAGGGTCATGGGATCGAGCCCCGCATCGGGCTCCATGCTGAGTGTGGAGACTGCCTGAGATTCATTCTCTCTCTCTCTTTCTCTCTCTCTCTCTCTCTCTCTCTCTCTCTCCCCCTCTGTCCCTCTCCCCTACTCTCACTCTCTCTCAAATAAAAGGATAATTTTTTTTTTAAATGCTTTCACGTAACTGACTCCAGCCTGGCTTGTTGTGACTAGCGACAGCGTCTGATAAGAAAGCCTCCCAGCTGCCCTCAGACAGGAAATGGAAATTCTGGTGAGCACAAAGCATCAAGGGAGTCCTTTGAGTGTGAGGCTCCCCAGGGCAGTTCTCCAAGCGAATATCCACTTGCAGTGTGTCCAGGTGGGGCTCCGGCCCCTCTCTTCTCTGTCAGGGTTTGCAGTCCACCTGTAAGTTCTCTGGCTTGCACTTACGGAAAAGCAAATCTTTCACTTACAGAAAAGCAAATCTTTGCCACTTCCACGTCTTCTGTTGAGCTTTCAAGGTCTTCACGAACCTGAGTGAGTAGCCTCCCACCCGCTGCCCACCCCCATGCTCACTCCCCTTGCGATCACTGGGCTATTTTGTTTCTTCTTGCTTGACCTTCCCTCCCTCTGACATTCACGGCCTGCTCTGTCCAGGAAACTCCCCTGACCATCCTTTTTAGAGACTCTGGTCCCTCCAACTCCTGCACTGAGCCAGCAACGGAGACCTGCCTGGTGCACGGTCCTTGGAGGATTTCCTATCTGTCTGTGTTTTTACTCCAACAAGACTATGGATGCCTTGAAATCGGGGAACAAGCCTTGTTTCCTTTCTGTACAGAGGCCAGTACAGTGGCCACTAAGTTCTCTCTTATTTATTCCATTGTTCCTCATTGGAGTGTTTAGGTGGCAGGTTTGGTGCAGTGGATTTAACGTGGCATCCGGGGTTTGCAAGGACCAAGAAACCAATAGGCAAACATTTCAGAATTAGGCTCGAAATGCAAACTGGTGTGTGAAGTTTATGTCTCCTTACCGTCTCTCTCTCCTTCTTCCTTCCCCTAAAATAACAGAATCAGGAGCAGCAGCAGGCCTGACCTGGTTGGCCACCCCTCGTTACCTTTCCAAACTCTCTCATCTATCATTCTCCCCCTCGCCCTCTGTAGTCCTGACAACGCACCTTTCTGGCGTGCCCTGAACGTGCCGGGTGTCCTTCCTCCACCTCAGGGCCTTTGAACTTGCTCCTCCATCAACCTGGAAGTCCCTTCCCCAAACAGGCACTCGGCTTAACTCACTTGCCTCCTTTAAGACTTTCCTGAGGGAAACTTCCTGGGAGGGCCTTCAAAGCCTAGTCTCTTCACCCCGATTCTTTTTGCTTTTTCAACAACAACATATATCATTTACAATACAGTAAAGTAAATATATCAGTTACCAATAAAGTGTCGAACTTCATTCTCTGTATTTTTAGGAAATCTGTTGGCTCCACATTATGATTGAAGATGAAAATCTATCTCCTGCTACCGCCATTCCCTCCTCTCTATTACCCAATGTTGTTGTTCTATTCTTTCACTTTTTAATTTTATGTCTTTATATGCATTTACATCCTGTTGCTTGATGTAGCAGATTTAAACAAGATCTTTGGGTCACCTGCTATGAAAAAGGAGAAAATTCATGCATAGTCATGCTATTGCCCACCTTCTCACGCTCTGTACCATCTGATGTTTTTATTTTTGTGCGTTTTCTTTATAACAGTCACATTGTGTTCTGACGTCATAACCACCACCGCTGTGTTAGTTTTATTGCTGCATTCAGACAGATTCAGTCCCCACTGCCAGTCCTTCTGCTGTAGCTTCTCCATATTCACCTTTGAGACAACTACATTTTATCTTTCAGTAGTTTTTTAAGGTCTTGTGAGAGCTAGATTAAGGACTGCCACCTACAGCTGTTCAGGTTGTGCACTGCACATTTCCAAGGAACACCATTCATATTATAGTCTATGTAATGAGTGGCCGTGTGTGGCAGCCATGCATTTCTATCATATTTGAAAATATTTCCCAGTTGCTTATTTATTTTTGCATAATTTAGTTTGATACCATCTTTTTTTCCCCCGAGGACTTTATAACTATTGCTCTAGTCATTGATCCAGTGTTCTCTTACACTGACTAATACCTTGGAGAAGTGTACTATGGGAAGCCAGCCTAAGTGCCAGACGTGATCCTTATGGATTCTTACAAGTTAGAAGATTGGGGTTTTGCTAGTGTGGTAACTAAGAAATAATCCATCTTGTAGTGTTATTTTCTATTGTTATTCTTATTATTCACTATATGTATATATATTAGTAACTATACATTTTTATATATTATATTTTATATATTCGCTTATTATTAAAAGCAAAGTTGACCATCTTTTCATGTGTTCAGGCCCTTTTAATCTGTTTTTCTGTGAGCTGGCTGTTCATGTCCTTATCCATTTTCCTTTTAAATTTTTTTTAATGTTTTTATTTATTTTTGAAGAAGAGAGAGAGAGAGACAGAGCATGAGCAGGGGAGGAGCAGAGAGAGAGGGAGACAGAATTCGAAGCAGGCTCCAGGCTCTAAGCTGTCAGCACAGAGTCCGACGCGGAGCTCGAACCCACAAACTGTGAGATCATGACCTGAGCCGAAGCCGGATGCTCAACTGACTCAGCCACCCAGGTGCCCCTATCCATTTTTCTTTTAGTTTTTAGGTCTTTCACTTGATGATTTCTGGGAGTTCTTTATGTACCAGGGTGATCAGCCCTTTTGCAGCTCAAGATCTGTCTCCTCCAGGAAACTTCACCTGAGCTATATACTAACACGAACTAACATTCCAACAGGGTAGCAGACACAAAAAGGGCTTGACTTGGAGGACATAAAATGAGATAAATATAGCAAAGGAAAGAAAGGCTTAGCCATATGCCTGGAACTTTTTATTTAGAAACTATGAAGTCTTTAGCTTGCAAGGACAGAATTAACTTTACACGTTCTGGACCTAATGCTCTGAGGCTGCCAGTTCCACAGTCCCCTTAAGAGGAAGCAGCAGGGGCACCTGCATGGCTCAGTCAGTTAAGCAACCAACTTCGGCTCAGGTCATGATCTCACAGTTCGTGAGTTTGAGCCCTGCATCGGGCTCTGTGCTGACAGCTCAGAGCCTGGATCCTGTTTCAGATTCTGTCTCCCTCCCTCTCTCTCTCTGCCCCTCCCCTGTTCACGCTCTCTCTCTGTCTCAAAAATAAATAAACGTTAAAAAAATTATATATATAATTTATATTTATATTTATATATTTATATATATATATAATTTATATCTATATTATATATATAAATTTATATATGTGTGTGTGTGTGTGTGTGTGTATATATATATATATATATATATATATATATATATGGAAGCAGCAAAAGCAATAATTTGCCTTGGGTGCCAGGCAGCCCCCCTCAAAACTAGGACACCAGACCCAAAAAACAGAAAAATGAAAAACAAAAAAAAACACACAGCCCTCTAAAGTCAGGCAAGCTTTACCCAGCAGAAGTGGTTTATACTGGGCAGTAACTGAACCAATTAGATTCTTTTCATTGCTAGTCATGACATATACGAAAAGGGAAGCAGACAGAGCAGAAGAAGAGAATAGAACAGAGAAGAACAACAGAAGCAAATAGAAGCAGAGAGAGAATATGGTGTCGATTTAAAGGAGAAAAGAGCTCAAATTTTCTACATACAGAGGCCAGTAGAGCCACCCCGTACCTTGAACCATGTTCCCAGTCTTTGGAGTCAGGCAAGGTGGCAGGTATTTGCCAAAACACATCAAGTGGTCAATTTGAGATTTATGTATTTGATCGCATATATATTTCACTCAAAAGGAAAAAAAAATCCATAAATATTGAATTCTAATATGACATAGCTGGAGCGCTTAGGGGTGATGGGTTCTGATCCCTGTTATTTCATTTTAAATGCCTCAAAAAAGAAGGTGGTGTGATAGAAAAAGAAGAGCATTTATGTGGATAGATATGTGATAAAGTAAGTATACTAAACGTGTTAACTGTAGAATCTGAGTGACGGGGATATGGCTGTTCGCTATAAGATTCCTTAAACTTCCTTGTGTTTTGAAAATGTGTGTCATAAAATCTTATGGGCAAAAGCTGTGGGGAACAGCTAACTCATGGAAAGGAAAGAAAACAGTCAATTATATTGAAATGAATCACAGAGGAGGAGAAGAAAACTACGGGGAGAGAAAGCCCAAAGAAAATGAAAACCCTGGTTCTCAGTCCTCGAAGAAAATGAGGAGCCATGAGGAGGCAACAGCCAAAGGAATTCATGTAGGCCTTAATAAAATTGTGTCCATACGGAAAAGACACAGTCTAGAAATACATAAAAGTAGTAGCATGAGAAACATTATAGTCACCGTTGGTCTGGCCCTGAGAGAGGAAAAACTGGATGTGGTTTTAATATAAGCAATAAAGCTTAATACCTGCAGAGAATTTTGCTGAACATAAAGGGAGCGGGTTTAGGGGTCTTCCCCCAACTCAATAATAGAGAAAGGGAATCATGTAGAAGGAAAATTGTGTTTAATATACAAATCGAGGATGTTTGAAAGAAAATCTCAGTTGCCAGATATATATGTGTAATGCAGTATGTGACAGAGAGCCTGGGAATAATAAAATGTGTAACTGTCTCCCAAAAGCAATCTTTCCTCCGTACAAGAATACTTTAAGTGTGTCTTTTCTTGTCAACTGTACTTATTTTGAGAGAGACAGAGATAGCACGAGAGGGGGAGGGGCAGAGAGAAAGGGAAAGAGAGAATCTCAAGCAGGCTCTACAATGTCAGCACAGAGCCTGACGCAGGGCTCGATTCCACGAACCGTGAAGTCGTGACCTGAGCCGAAACCAAAAGCTAACGCTTAACCAACTGAGCCACCCAGGTGCTCCTCAGTGGTGTCTTTAAAGAGGTAAACATGTGAGTAGTCATCAAAAATCAATCTATAATAAACAGGGTCTCTGGGCAGAGTTTGTGAAGGCTGAATTGAAAAATTGACAACTGGGCTACCCATCTCATCAGAAATTGAACACATCTCTTCTCTCTGTTTGTTAATGGTAATATTCAGTAAGTACTTGGGAAGAAAGGGGACCTACAGAGCTGAAAACATAATTTTATAATAATGAATTTGGAGACTTTCTAAGCCTTTGTGTCCTGATCTGTAAAATTCAAATAATTCTCTCAATGTCTGACACATAAGTCCTCAATTAGTATTTCTACTGATTTGTGAGAACACATGAATAAAGATCATTTATTTACATACATGTGCCTGGAATATATGTGCCAGAAAGAGAGGCGGATTGCTAGAACTTTCTGGATTGTGAGAGAGGGGAGAGAAAGAAAGATCAGAGATTATGAAGTATGAGGGGTGAAATAACATTTTTTTCAACATTCGATAGTAATAATAGCTGAAATTAATTTTTCTACACACAATAAATTTGGCTGAATTTAGAATAAGCTAGATGTTATTAGATCAAGAAGGAATTTTTTAAGTGATCAAAGGAAGGAAGGAAAGAGGGCTCCACACGTCCCTTAGGATTTCAAAAAGTATGGTACAATCTAAAATGGACACAGCTGGTGTGCCTGGGTGACTCAGTCAGTTGAGCATCCAACTCTTGATTTTGGCTCAAGTCATGATCTCATGATTGTGAGATCAATCCCTGCATCAGGCTCTGTGCTGGGCACGGAGCATGTTTAAGATTCTCTCTCCCTTGGCCTCCACCTCTCCCTGCTCAAGCGTGCGGGTGCGTGCTCGCTCTCTCAAAAATAAAATAAAACAAAATGGACACAACTGATGGGAGAGTAAACTCACACGTTTGCTTGCTAGTTATAAAGCGATATATGCTCATTGTTAAAAATTCAAATAATACCAAAATGTATAAGCAGAAGGTCAAAGTATCCACCTTTAATTAGGTAGGTCAGAGTTGAAAAATAAAAGTAAATATTCCGCCTCCAATTCCCTGGGCAGCCTTTAATCCATGAATCGGTCATGCCAATTTTAATCCATGAATTGAATTTACCAATTCAATCAGACTTCTGGGGGTGGGGCCCTGCCATCAGTAGCTAAGTGTCCCCAGGTGATTCCAATGTGAAACCAAGGAGGAGAAACCAGGGTCCTGGAGCAGTGGTTCTTCAAGGGTGGGCCTTAAATCAGCAGCATCAGCAACACCTAGAAACTTACTAGAAATGCAAAATTCTTAGCCTCTCCACCCCAGAGCCACTATCATAAGTGTTTTGACACCAATTTCCAACGTGGAGCCTGGGGTGTTCCCCACACCAACAAGGAGCAGTTCTCTGGACACCAGCTGGGTGTCCTACCATTCAACTTGATTCTGACACTATCTACCCAGAGACAGTGTCACATTACACAGGTTAAGGGTTCAGTCCTACAAGACTGCCCCACCATTACCACTTCAGAAGCCAGTTGCAATCCCAGGTTATTACCCGCTCTTCTGACCAACCGGCTACAGACTGGAGGCTCCAACGGCCCCCTCCTTGGACTTCAGACACCAGTCTCCAGTCCAGGTTGTTACCTGTGCTTCCGACCAACCGAGTATAAAGAGGTTCCCATGCCCCCCTTGTTGGATTCAATTAATTTACTAGAGCCAAACCCCAAAAAACGTTTTACTTACCAGATCACCAGTTTATATGAAAGGATATAATTCAGGAACAGCCCGATGGAAGAGATGGCAAGCACGAGGGATGGGGGAAGATGTTGAGCTTCCACACTCTCTCTAGGGTGCCCCACTCTCCCAGAACTTCTACCAGCCCCAAAGCTCTCCAAACCCTCTCCTTTTTGGGTTTTTATAGAGGCTTCATTACATAGGCATGGCTGATTAAATCACTGACCGTTGGTGGACACCTGGGTGGCTTAGTCAATTAAGCAGTCGACTCTTGGTTTCAGCTCAGGTCATGACCTCACGGCTTTGTGGGTTCAAGCCCCACATGGGGCTCTGCACTGGTAGCACAGAGCCTGCTTGGGATTCTCTCTCCCACTCTCTCTGCCCCTCCCCACCTCGCACTGTCTCTGTCTCAAAATAAATAAATAAATAAACTTTAAAATAAACAAATGAATGAATGAATGAATGAATGAATCATTGCCATTGGTGATTGATTCAACCTGCAACCCCTTTCCCCTTCCTGGAGATTGGGGGTGGGACTGAAGGTTCCTGATGCTCCAATCCCAGTGTGGATTTATCTGACAACTGGCCCCCAGCCTCAGCTGACCTAGAAGCGTTTCGAAAGTCACCTCATTAACACAGAGAAAGATACCTTTCCAGCTGTCAACTATTAGGAAATTCCAAGACTTTTAGGAGCTCTGTGCCAGAAACAGAGATGAAGACCAAATATATATTTCTTATTATAAATCACAATATCACACACTAAATAAAAACCCTGGGAATGGAGCCCAGCAATTTGTGCTTTAACAACCCCTCAGGCAGTTTGACGCAGCTCAAGGTTGAGAACCACAATCTTATTACCCAAGAAGAGGAGAGGTGATGGTAAGGGGTGTACTGAACAAAAGACCTGCGTCACTGTATACTTCAAGAGTGTAACTTGTACGATGAACAAGCATAATTTGTGACACGATTAAAACACAATTTTGCTTTCTCTTTCACTTTCCCTTTCAAATGTAGGCGTAAATTTCACCTGTGATGAAAACATGGCCAGGTCTTATGACTTTTTCTGCTCACTCTGAGGTGACATCTCCCAATTCATAAATTATAAGACACCTTCAAAGATAAGAGTCCTCCTCGGGCTCCCAAAGCCCACATGACTGTGGCATGATGTCCCTCACAGTCTGGCACATGGGGAGACAAGAGGGCAAGGGGTAAAGAGGCTCCCTGTGACTGACAGCTTTTGCTCTTGGGGCTGAGCAGGCGGACATGTAGAGCCACACGTCGCCCCGTAAGGGCTTTCTTGGGCTCACTGGAGGCTATTCTGCTGGACTTCTCTGGCTACACTCACATGCATGGGCCCTGCCTTCTGCTCCCCAGGGCACCGCTCTCCATCACCCAAGACCCTCTGCAGTCCACTCCACACACACTGTCAGGGCCTCCTATGCTCTCCCCTCACCTTCTCTAGGATAGGGCAAGATACTAAAAGGCTTCAACCCGTTTCTCACTCCCATGAGGTCAACAAAGCTGTGATCCCCAGGAAACCCTCATATGCCCCCTCAGCCCACCAAGCTCCTGGAAATGTAAGCAATCTACCTACCCTGCTGGCCCTACACTTCTGTAACTTTATCGGGCATGAGTCAGGTACCTCCAGGTCAGCTCTTCCCCCATCTACAGGGACACACATCAAGCGCTCTCAGTGGTTCCCTGGAAGTCACCTGGCCCCCGCTGGACTTCATGGGAAGGAAATTTACATCCTGGCAACCATCGTCTCCAGAAAATTCCCTCACACGTTCGTTGTCCTCTCCTCTCTCAACTTTGGATTATCGTCAAGCAGGTGAGCGGTCCAAGAGAACTTGGACCATTTCCTTTGTAAATTGTCCAGATGTGATTTGGTTTTGGAATATGACATGTATCACGCCTGGGTGCCTGTGTAGAAACTTCTAGAGGTTCTCGTGTGAGGTGTGTAACATGATTAGCTTAATCATCCAAGGTCACATATCTAAAAGAAACAAGGCAGAGGCATGGACTCAGGTCTCCCACCTCCAAACTGTTCTTTCATCCCTCCCATGAGACAGACAGAACTTGCTGAAAGGGAAATAGGAGACAGACACAGACTATGGAATCATGTATTAAAGCCAAGGTCCAGCATGAATTGACACCACCAAGAGTACAGAACCAGAAAGGGAGAGCTTCACAGATATATCCAAGAGCCAGAAAATGTAAAGAAAATGGTACCTTAGATAAGTTCCTTTCGATTGCTAATCATAAAGACCAACTTAGAGCTCTTGAAATAAATGGGTATGTCCACTGTCTTGATTATGGTGATGGTTTGATGGATTTATACATATGTCAAAACCTATGTCAATTGGACCTCAACGAAATGGCAAAAACTCAAAGAGAATAAACAATGAAAGGGGTTAGAGTGGGACATCAAATACACAGTAACAAACCTGAAACAGCCTGGGAATATTAGAAGGAGAGAACACATGTTATAAAACAGGATCATGAAGCAAGTAAAAAGAGAAAGGAAAACATTAGGGTTTAGTGTCCCTAAGATGTTGATATTCAGGGTCTACGAAAGTTTTATTGGCTTTGTTAGGTAAGAGGCGAAGAGTTGTAAATATTTAAGTATATAACATGCAACAGATTTTACAGCAAAATTCTTTTAAGGATCAAATGAGATCAAGTGTATATTAGCATTTTTGAAAGGTATACCCTGATAGACAAATGTAAATCATTATTAATAATATATTAATAGTTATTCCTGCTTAATTCAGGTTTCCCCAGAAGATACCTTCTCTCTTCATGTAAAATTGAATATCATGCATATCTTTCTCATCCAAGGGTTGAGAACATTTCAGAAAGGAGTTTTCACGCAGACACGGACACATGACTGTACTGCCATTAACCTCTCTAAGCCTGGCCCAGCCACTGCCTTGCTCCTGGCATCCATCACCAGCAATAGTCCCAACTGATGAGAGCAGGAGCAGGGGACACCTTGTGCTGCAGCTGTGATGAGATGACTTCAGTTTTCCAGCCATCTGTCACAGGGAAAGCAAGCTTCCCACACGCATGTGTGAAGTCAACAGATGGAGGGCTGAGGATGGTTTCAGTCCTTCAGGGAGATGCAAAGCCTGTGTCTTCCCTTTCAAAAGGACTGCAAACTGTTCAAACAATTTTCCAGAGACCTCCCTAAAATGCTTTACAAGCCACAGGCACACATCCCTTGCTTGGCTACTTTCAAATAGGTGACACTCATGGGAGAGCCATGATTCTTGTCTAACAACCAGTGGTCACAGTTGGCATCTTGTTCAACAGAGGAAGGAGTGACATTGGCCTGTTTCCCTAAGCATCTAGGACATTGCCTGACACATATTAGGGACTCCAGAAGTATTTGTGGAAGGAAGGAAGGAAGGAAGGAAGGAAGGAAGGAAGGAAGGAAAGAAGGAAAGGAGGGAGAGAGAGAGAGAGGGAGGGAGGGAGAGGGAGCAAGGCAGAAGGCAGAAGTAAATAACTGTTCTTGTAGGAAGCCAGGAACCTAGCAGAAATGCCCCTATGCAAATATACCAGTACTCCGGGGAGTGGGAGAGGTTTGCAACATGTCCTTCACCAAAGAGAATTGAGTGCCTTGTGGGAATATGGACAATGGGAAGTTTTCATGATTCAGTACACTGCCCTTTCCCCCAGAACACACCTGATCTGAAGCGATGGGTTCCTATGGCAGACACTTTTCGCTGCCTACCCAGCATCCATTCTTGCTTCTTCCTTAACTAAGAGAACACCAAAGTATTTAGCAATGTGCCATCTTATCGCCCTTAGCTTTCCCTGCAGGTAAGGAAGTGGCCATGTGAGCTGGTTCTGGACAATAGGAAATAAGTAGAAGCCTACAGCTTGGAGTTTCTGGGAAAACTTGATTGTTTCCTTATTTGAAAGAAAGAAAGAGAAAGAAAGAAAGAAAGAAAGAAAGAAAGAAAGAAAGAAAGAAAAAAAGAAAGGAAGAAGGGAGGGAGGAAGGGAGGAAGGGAGAAAAGAAGAAAGAGGGGCACCTAGGTGGCTCAGCCAGTTGAGTGTGCAACACTTGATTTCAGCTGAGGTCATGCTCGCAAAGTCTTGGGATCAAGACCCACTTCAGGCTCCACACTGAGCATGGAGCCTGCTTGGGATTCTCTTTCTCTCTCTCTCTCTCTCTCTATCTATCTCTCTCTCTCTCTTCCCTCTCCCGCTCTGTCCCTCCCCTGTTCACGTGCACGCACAAGCATTTACTCTCTCTCTAAAGGAAATGTTTTAAGTATATATTAAAAAAAGAAAAGAAAGAAATGAAGGAAAGCCTTTGCCTTTTTACTGTTCTTTCTCCCCTTCTTCCTACCTGAAACAAAATATGATTCCTATAGACTAAGCAGTCATCTTGCTATCATGAAGACAAAAGCCACACACTATGGACAGCAAAGCAGGAAGAAAGAGGAAGGCTGAGTCCCTGATATCACTATGGATACTTCACATCAGCTCTAGACTGCTTTTCTCCAGACTTCTTCTATAAGGAACATAAAACTTCTGTTTGGTTCATCACAATCAAGGTTCTGTTATAAACTGTCAGATGTAATTATAACTGATGAGTCAGAAACACAACATGGATAAGTGCACACCAACTCTCCTAGAAACCAACCCACTGGGAGGAGAACCACAGCAGTGCACCCCCACGGGTACAATCCCATGACTTAGAGTTAGGGTTACAATTACGGTCTCTCAGACTCCAGAGTAAGGAGACTAAAGAAAGAAATGAGATGAGGTGGTAGATAGACCCCTCTGAGGTTGGCATGGAGTTGCGGAATCAGTCACCCGCTTGCCCGAAGACAGGCACCCTGTTGGTGGGGGTTGGAACTGCTGGGTATAGGTGTAGTAGGAAGACAGCTTTTCAAGGAGACAGTCAGATGGGTGGGACAAGTGTTGGGGCCATAGTCAGACTACCAGCAGACTAGCACCTAGGATTCTGGCCAACATGGCAAAGTGATAAGAGATGACGGCCGAAGATGGTGTGTCCTGGGCTAGAACCAGGATCTCCACATTCCAACAAAAAGCTTCCAAGCTACAGAGGAAACAAGCTTAAACAGGTGAGGGAAATTTGTTGGACTTTTGGACATTGCTCTCAGGGGTCCTGATGAGATCTTTGGAGAACCAGACACCAGAGAAATAAGGCGGATGCCCACGGTTGCCTCTCCAACAAGCAACCCCTTAACCTACTTCCTTGCCGAACAGCCTATCACCACTGCGGAGGTGAAAATGCCACTCACCCCCTTTCCTAGCTTCCCCTGCAGCTGGGGAATGAGCATAGGATCTAACCCTGACCTCTGTGGGACCTGAGCGAGGGTTCATTGAAGGGCTTCTGAAAAGAGAGTTTCCTCCTAAATATACATTCTTCACTTGACATAGGTTGAGAGTGATACTGTGGCTAACATTTGTCTTGAATTGGGTTATACATGTGGGTCAGCAGGTGAATATAATTTTGTTCTGGGACTTTATCCATCTGCCAATCATCAACAAACACATTTTTTTTTTTTAGATTCTCATTTTGTAAGAAGACAGGCCTCTAGTGTTCAGAAAACAACGAACATTCTAAAAACCCTCACAGGTGCACCCAGGGCCTTCTAGCAGTCGGGATGGGACAAAGGAGAGCAGCAAAGCGACTCCCCTGTGGAAAAAGCGGGACTCACTCTACCTCCAGAGAGTCGACAGTTGCAGGGAGAAAGGGCAGCTTCCCAATTGTCTGGAATTCGTTCTTACCAACAAATATGCTCTCCAGGGGCTAACTGTGAGGGAATGAGGTCGGGGACTGCCGCCTTCTCTTCTGTGACACGGGACTCACTGCCCCTCACATGGTTTCCAGGTTCAGTTATTCCTCTCAAGTGTCTGGGAACCAGCTCCTGCCCAGAAGCCAAGTTTACCAACTATACAAAAGGGCCCCTTCCCAGTCTCCCTGCCCACTGGAGAACCCAGAGAGCCGCCCCTGGCATCCACAGGGACACTCTGGAGAGCAGAGGAGAGGGCCTTCTAGGCCCCCAGATGCCCAGCTGGCTCTCCCTTTGGCTGGCTTACCCAGCATTTCCTGGGTCCCTCTGCAGCCGTCCCACCTCCCGGACCTCGGAGCCACCACCACTGCCGGGTCTTACGCTCTGAGGGAAGAGTCAGGGACCCTCTAACGCCTTTCCACATCAGAACCGGATTTTGACAAGACCTCAAGTGGCACGGCCAGCTCGCTGCGTTCCGGGATTGGTGGTGAGAAAAACATCTTCTAAGTGTGAGAGTAATCTAACTATAAAGGTACATCAGTGAAAATGGTTCAGTCTGCCATGCGGATCATCAAAGCGGTAGCTGAGACGTGGTTCTCAGCAGGCTGGCAGGCCTCCCAGGCAAGAAGCATGTCAGACTACAAGGGAGTTTGAGTTATTTTATCATGTAGATATCCCTGAATCCATTCGGAAGAGTAAAAAGGGAATTATTTGTAAGCTAAATTTACCTGTTATGAGTCTCAGATTACTCATAATAGCCCTGATGCCTCTATTAAGAATAGCTTTAGAGGAGGAAACTTTTCAAATAGACACATCCATAGCATGAAGGAGGAAGAGATTCCCTGTGACTGCCTTAATGGAATTCACGTCAACTAAGTCCTGCTGATTCACTTGGTGTCCCTCGCCCTCAGCACCGTGAAATCTCCTGAGGGATTTTGTAAGAAGCGACTGCCCCCGGGGCACCTGGGTGGCTCAGTGGATTAAGCGTGCAAATCCTGAGCCAAAGCTCAGGTCATGATCTTGCAGTCTGTGGGTTTGAGCCCCGCATCGGGCTCTGTGCCCACAGCTCAGAGCCTGGAGCCTGCTTCCGATTCTGTGTCTCCCTCGCTCTCTGCTCCTCCCCTGGTGGTTCTCTCTCTCTCTCTCTCTCTCTCTCTCTCTCTCTCTCTCAAAAATAAAATAAAACATTTTCAAAACTTTAATAATAAACAAAAAAAAAAATGTCTGCCCCCTCAGTGAGCCTGAAATTCCTTCTAGGATGAGACGTTCCAACAGAAAAGGGTAAAAAAGTGATTATAGGCAGTACCTGAGGTCCAGATGGACGACAGGAAGTGTGAGAATCTGCCAAACCCTCTTGCCCCAAACATCTCTGAGCACCTTGCACTCAGCACCCACGTCCTCAAGAGGCCTGGGGCTGCCCATGACCCACTTTTTTTTCGCTCATGCAGCTACCTCACAGCCTGGCCTTCCTCTCATCTTCTCTACGACCCACCTGTGATGTTCCCAGATACCTCCATCCAAATGCATGGTGACTCCTTCCATCAGGGTCTCACTTCAGGTCACTTATACCTCAAATCAGGAGTTTCTTACAATGGTTTAATGGGCAGGGGAGGAAATCAGAGGTGGATCCCCCAAGAGCTCATATTCTTTCTTAATTTTTAGCACACAAGTAATACATGTTTTTATGGTAAAGGAAAAGAAGGAAAGAAAGAAAGAAGAAAGAAAGAAAGAAAGAAAGAAAGAAAGAGAGGAAGGGGGGAAGAAGAATGAACACCTTTAAGTACTAATAAACACCAAAATTACTACATGTCCACCACCCAGAAATAACACATGTCCACACATAAGCCTTTATATATATACATTTTTTAAATGTTTTATTTATTTTTGAAAGAGAGACAGAGAGTGAGCAGGGGAGGGGCAGAGAGAGAGGGAGACACAGAATCCAAGGCAGGCTCCAGGCTCTGAGCTGTCACCACAGATCTCGGACGTGGGGCTCGAACTCACGAACTGTGAGATCGTGACCTGAGCCGAAGCCGGACACCCGAGCGCCCCTAAGCTGTCTTTTGAGATGTTTGTCTACATGTATGTGGAGGTAGAAGTGTAGATGGAAGCATAGATAGAGAAATAGATGCTTCTATGAGAAAAAAAATGAAATAATACATATGCGGCTTGTGAACGGCTTATTTCACTCAGCAGTGTGCACTGAGCACCTTTCCATGTCAAGAAATAACCTTCCAACGTCAGGCAAGTCAGTGACTCAGTCTCACATCCATGCCATTTCCTCCACAGATTAGACACAGGAAAGGAAGCCACCAAAGATACAGACCAGACGCCCTCCCCAAGCATCTCCTCCGGGGTGATCCGACAGCACCCGACACAGCCTGAGTGCCGGCTCAGCACTCATGGGCTGCCCATGCCCAGACCCCCGAAACGCCAGTGTGGGATCTTCAACGTCCAGGCCCACTCTTACCTTCTGCTCATTTTGGCCCCAGTGAGGTTTGAACCTCAGAAGCCTGGGACAGTCCCAAAGGCAAAGCGACCTGTGCCTTGTTTCTTACAGGCTGCACAAGAAGAGGTGCCTGGGGAGGACAGTGCCAACGTCTATACAAACCAGCCCCGAATCAGACATTAGAGTTTTAAGGAAAGCCGCCCTGGTTCTTCAACACCATGCTTACTGTCTTCAGCATATTCTATGGTAGGAATGCACATTTATGTTTATTTATTATTTATCCAATTCCTATCATCATAATTTAGGATATTTCTTTATTATTTTTTTTAAATGGATCACATCATGATGCCAGATCTGTGTGCACAGTCATAAATATTTCCTAAAGCTAAACTTCTAGAGGTAGAATTTCTGGATCAAAGAGAATCACGTTTTTTAAGGCTTTTAAATAGCCAAACTGGCCAAGGTTACATCAATTTTAGACCTGTGTTTCAAAATGCTCAAAAAGAGTCTACGGCCATACCACCCTGAACGCACCCGATCTCGTCTGATCTCAAAATGCTCAAAAACATTGGCCTGTACCTCATCCTCACCTTGGCCACCACTGGAAAAAAACATAAGACAGGGAGGGACAGCCAACCCACCTGCTATCTTTTTTTTTTTTTAAGATTGAGCAAATGCTTTTTTTATTTTAAAATTCTCAAGGGAATATAAGACGCATTTTAAAAATTAGGTGACTTCCACCTGTTGTCTTAATTCATACTTTTTTAGCTGCCAGTGAGAGCAAATATTTCTGAAAATAGTTATAGATTATTTTTGTCCCTTCTTTTGTGAATGTAGACTTCTTGACCTTTGCTCCAGACTCCTCAATGTCCTCCTAAGGTATCCACGGACACCCTAGGCTAAAACAAAGGAAGCATGGCTTTCTCTATGCTGGAGGCTTTGCAAGCATCAGAAAAGAAGTTCTCTAGTCCTTTTGGGGTCCAGCCCCACCTCAGCCCACACCCAAGCCTGCTACCCGAATTTGGTGGTCGGGGCATGAAGCACAGGCCTGGTATGATATTTTTTCAGTCTCTAACTCCAGAACTTTGAAGCCACCTGACCTGAAGACAAGTCTACTCAAGTGGTATCCCAGCCGTCTACTAGCTCCCCCCTCTGCCCTCCGTGTAGAGTTTCACCTCAGCTCCCCTTAAAGGGCCCCCCTCCAAATCATGCAACTTCAGTCCTTCTGTCCTAATACTCCCAGACGCTAGGACACTGGGACTGAAGATTGTGTGTGTGTGTGTGTGTGTGTGTGTGTGTGTGTGTGTCTGTGTGTCTGTGCATATGTGTGTATGTCTGCCTGTCTGTCTGTTTGTGTGTGTCTGTGAGTCAATTCAGCAGAGCTGAGCACCTGAGCCTGCAGGACCTTGTGCCCAGTGCTATTAGAGACATGGAGATTTAAAAAGACAAGGCAGGGGTGCATGGGTGGCTCAGTCAATTGAGCGGCTGAGCGGTTGAGCGCCAGACTTCTTCATTTCGGCTCAGGTCACGATCTGGTGGTTCGTGGGTTTGAGCCTCACTTCGACCTTTGCACTTACAGCACAGAGCCTGCCTGGGATTCTCTTTTTCCCTCTCTCTCTGCCCCACCCCCACCACTTGTGTACTCTCTCTCTCAAAAATAAATACATTCTTTTAATAAAAATAAATAAAAAGAGACGCATGGTCCCCATCTTCAAGGAATTGACAAGCGAGCACAGGAGGTGACCTATACTCAGGTAATAGATAATAGTGACAAAAGACAGCATTTTGTAGATCCTGTAACAAAGGCAAAGCCAATGTGTCACGGGAGGTCAACTTCAAGTCTGGAATACTGAGGAAGCTTGCATGGAGGAAGCAGAATTTAAGCCGCATGGAGATGGGAAAAGTCACGCCAGGAAGAAACTACAGCCCCAGCAAGGACTCAGAGGTGGGAAAGAGCATTCAGGAGCCACTTAGTCCTATTAGTGGAGGGTAGACTGTCTGTGGAGGAGGAATGGAGGATAAGGTCAGACAGGAGGGCTGAGACGAAAGTAGAGGCCTCAATGAGGCCAAGGAGCAGGGAGTTTTATCAATAGCGTCTGTAAGACAGATAACAGATGTGAGCAGCTAGAAATTTCTCACAGCTGTATTTATTCAGAGATTAGACAACTAACCAAGACAGATAAGAAAGATGAAAATTGCCTATTGTGCCTGAAAAAATAACGCTAATCCTTGTCAATGATGTGGGCAGACTTCTATTTGTCTATGCATCGTGCAGCATAGTAATGGATATGCACATGTGTCATTTTCATGTGGAATGAATGCTATTTGTTTACAACCCAGAAAGCTTCATGTGTGTTCCATTTCATAGCTCATTGTTGTGGGGCATCTGTGGGCTGGCCTCCTTTGTGTGGGGCATCTGTGGGCTGGTCTCCTCCAAGATCTCCAGGCAGAAGGAAGGGCTGGTGTCCCTTCTGCAACACAACCCTCAAACACATGTGGGCAGCTTCTCCCTCCACTTCCATCCCCTGGTCTCAACCCTATAGGTGGGTCAACCCAGAGGCCCTCTCTTTTCTCCTCTCTTGATCTCTCAGTCTCCTCCTCCCACCAAGAAGAGTTTTTATTGCCTTCCTATATGATGGGAAACCACCCTGATGTCACAACTCACCTGGTTCCCTCTTGTATTGTTCACCTGTATAAACTAAACTCTAGTCCAGCATTGGCTCCCATACCACAAACCCTCATTTCTCCCAAAGAAGCCGACTCTGCCTATCAAACTCCTGCAGATGAAAATCACAACTGTTGTCTCTGAAATGCATTTTGAGGGCCTATCTGGGAAGTCAGGGACTACAATTGGTTTCTACTCTTCAGCTAGATTCTGTGAAGCTTCCTACCTGGTAAAGAACTTTGCCTGAAGAGAAGTCTGGCCTCTACCTTTGGCCCCTGAAGTGTTCCTCTCTAAACACTTGGAATTTTCTGCCTGATAAGTGTCTTTGCTTACCTTGGCACTTTGAACAACACCAGAAAGCCTAACGATGTGATTTTTTTTTAATATGAAATTTGTTGTCAAATTGGTTTCCATACAACACCCAGGGCTCCTCCCAACAGGTGCCCTCCTCCATGCCCATCCCCACCCTCCCCTCCCTCCCACCCCGCCATCAACCCTCAGTTTATTCTCAGTTTTTAAGAGTCTCTTATGGTTTGGCTCCCTCCCTCTCTAACGTTTTTTTTCTTCCCCTCCCCCATGGTCTTCTGTTAAGTTTCTCAGGATCCACATAAGAGTGAAAAGATATGGTATCTGTGTTTGTATGACTTATTTCACTTAGCATAACACTCTCCAGTTCCATCCACATTGCTACAAAAGGCCACATTTCATTCTTTGTCATTGCCAAGTAGTGTTCCGTTGTGTATATAAACCACAATTTCTTTATCCATTCAACAATGTGATATCTAGTGGGGGCTTTGAGTAACGGTTATCAGTTCAACTTCCGGAGAAGCTGGAACCTGAGGTGAGCCATGTGGGCAGCCGGCCATGGAACTCCAATAAAAACTGGACACCGAGGCTCAGGTAAGCTTCCCTGATCAGCAAACTCCACCTACATTATCACCCATCCTTGCTGGAAGAGACCAACTGACAGGTCTGCACCTGGAACTTTGCTAGACTCTGCCCCACATGCCTCTTCATTTGGCTGATCTAAATCTGTATCTTTTCCCTATGAGAAACCATAACATGAATATCACAGCTTTCATTGAATTCTGGGAGTCTTTAGAGCCCAAAGATAGCCTTGGGAACTTGCAGTGTGTGTCAGAGTGAGGGCAGCCTTGGGAACTGTTCCTCCAACTTTGTACCCCCGATTCAGTAGATGCCTCAGCCTCAAAAATGGGAAGAGATGGCTGCAGAGCAACAAAAATTACCAGCAAAGAGAATTATACCAGATAACATTCCAAAATATTATCCCATCACACATGTATAAGAGGGAAACCAAAAATGCATAGCAATCCGTGGTAAATGCTAGCAGTGAGGTGCTCACTCTGAGTGCTGCTGAATTCAGAAAAGGGAGCAGGGACTGTGGGTGGAAGAGGTCAGGGTAGACTTCAGGGAGTTGGCGGGACTTGAGCTGGTATTTCAACAAAGTAGAGAAATTAAACAGGCAGAGTGCCCCCAGAACAGCACCCCAGGTGGGAAGGAATAGTTTATAACAGCTTGCTAAACTGGCATCTTATTTAGAAGTCTAGGGGAAAAGGGCGACAACAGAAAATTAGGGTATTATTAGCCTTGAAATCTTCTTGATGTTATTTATTTCCCTGAACTCCCTCATTAGCCAATCACCATACAAATCTTTTCAAAATACCAAACAATCGTCTTGCTAGTTTGGAACACAGAGGCGAGGCACCCATTCTTGACGCTTCTTTGATCTTTTCCACAGCCCATGCTAAACATATATATGAAAGAGTAAATTGGCCATGAGAAAAAATGGTGTGAGTGAAGACCCCAGTGGCCTTTGCACCCACAAGAAAGGCTTGGTAATTAACAAGGCTGCTGTACCGCCCAATTCCAAGAGGTGCCATTCACACAGGATGAAAGTGAACGTTGTCCTCTAGAGTTGTGTGATGTGGCTGCCCTCATGGATAGACAAATGCCTGAAGGCTGCAAGTCTGATATTGCTAATTCTGATAAGAGGAACTGCCAAATGTGGGCACCCATACTGAAGGCCTTAACATAATTAAAGCAAATGGATAACATGCACACCCACACCAGGTGATAATTAGAACTATTAACCATTGTAACTTTCTGGAGGCACAAACACCAAAGATAGAAGACTTGCAGTTTAGAGGAGGTAATCCAAAGACCAAAAGGTTGGGAGCAAGGAGGGTCATAGCTGTTCTAGCCAGTTCAGCCTGGGGCTCAGAGCCACCATCAGCCAGAAGCCTCAGCTCTGGGTGCACAAGAATTCAGAAGTAAGAAACCTCAACTCCTGGATATTCCCACCTCTCTTAGTTCAGGCTGCTATAACAGAATACCATAAACTATGTAGTTTATAAACCACAGAATTTCATTTCTCAAAGTTTTAGAGGCTGGGAAGTCTATGATCAGGGGATAGGCATATCCAGAGTCTGGTGAGGGCCCATTTTTTGGTTCATAGATGGACGTCTCCTCATAATGTCTTCACACAGCAGAAGGAACAAGAGAGATCTTGGGGGTCCACTTAATAATAACACTAGTCTCGTTCATGATCTCTGTCCCATGACCTAGTCATCTCCCTAAGGCCGCACACATCCTAATACCATCACATTGAGGGTTAGCATTTCAACACATGAATTTTGATGGAACGTAGACATTCAGTGCATTGTACCATCCCATCTGAATATCTGGACCTTTTGGCATCTGTTTCTTCCAAAACACTACAGAAAATAGAATTTCCTCTTTCAATGTGGCTCATAACATTTTTAGGGAGATCGTGACCCACCCTGAGAATCCGATAGAAGTCCTAAACTCTTACCACAAACACACACACGCACACAGACACACACACACACACACACAGAGTTCTGTGCAAAAGTCCAGACAACCTAGAGCCCATCTTCAAAACCCTACTGCCTCATGGAACCAAAATATGATTCTGCTACTCAGTAAGAAGTATCGTTTCCTTATTAACACTCAGCACTTTACTTCTGTCAGTAGCTTTTGAATTTTAGCTATGCCACAGAGTCAGTGTGGTCATTTACTTTAAAGACTTTGGCTAGAACTATGTAATGTGCAAGAGGTGATCAGTTAGCATATGAGAAACCCTATGCACAAATCACAATTCAGCTACTAAGCCCTTTGAATGTTGTTGCTCATATCTACTCCATAAGTTTGTTAAATAGCATAAAGGATGTTAGAGATAATTTATTTTGGTGATTGAGTAGTATTCAAGAAATGTAGTAATTAAAATGACTCCTTGGGGCACTCTGGGACACCTGGGTGGCTCATTCGGTTAAGCGTCTGACTCTTGATCTCAGCTCAGGTCTTGATCTCAGGGTTGTGACTTCAAGCCCCGCATTAGGCTCCACACAGGGCGTGAAGCCTACTTAAGAAAGAAAAAAGTTACCCAGTCTCCTTGAAGACATTAATGCTAACTGAAAGAAGCCAGACACAAAAAGACAAATATGACTCCAGTGGGATGAGGTATCTGGAATAGTCAAATTCATAGAGACAGAAAGTAGAATGGTGGCTGCCAGGGGCTGGGGGCAGGTGAGAATGTTTAATGGGTGCAGAGTTTCTGTTTTGGTTGATGAAAAGTTTCTGGAGAGCAATGGCGGTGATGGTTGCACAACAATGTGAAGATATACTTAGTGCCACTGAATTGTGACACTTAAAAATGGTAAAATTATAGAATTTTATGTATTTTTTGGCAAAAAATAAAAAAAATATATAGATAGATAGATAGATATCTCCAGTCCCTTCCATGCCTACATAAATGAAGTATAAGGACCAGGCAAGGCCCAGGACCTAATACTACCTTTGGAGAAATCTTTAGAAAAATTTTGTCCCCATGCTTTAGGGACTCCAGCAAGCACCTTGTGTGAGTATCTTAATCCAATGTGGATGCAGTGTTTTGTAATTGGCAAGGATAGCCAATCTTGAACTTGGACTCTGAGCTTTGCTTGACTCCCAAGTCATCAGAAATCGTAGCATTCACCTTGAACTAACTCTCTCATGAAGCCAATTCAGAGGCCCTTCCCCCAAACTTACAAAAGCAGACTGCATGACTAGTTTAAACTGGCATATCTGGCAGAATTTGGTCAAAGATTTGCTTTCTTTGTAACATCCCGCCAATAGCCAGGTCGTGGTGGACCATATTCCCCTCTATTCACGGGAGCAGCTTGTGTTTTAGCCAAGGAAAGGACAAGTGCTGAATAGACCAGACCAGATTTGCCCAAGCCACTCCCCAAGTTCAGAAGAAACTCAGGGTTTGACCCCCGCCAAGAATGCAGCAAAACACTCAGTATCTCAGACCTCCACCCTTGCCCCAGTAAAGCAGATAGCTGCCCAAGTGCAGATGGCTGCCCCAACCCAGAGGGGATTGTTTTGACTTTGAGAAAAGCCACAGGATAAATAGAGAATCCCATCATGTCTCCACCCAGATTCAATAAGAGAAACTAGCCACACCAAGACTTTTAGGAGCTGCCTGGGTAGTATTTTCCCAGCTGTTAGGGAAGAGGAGGAGAAAAAGGAAACAGGATATCCATTTAATGAAGGAGTTAACCCAATTATTCATGAGGAAACACAAATGCATGCCACAATATAAAGAAATATATACCCCAGATGTAAAGTGTTGAGCTATGTCATAACTAAGCTAAAGCTCGTAAAAATTAGAAAAATGGTTAATTCTCAAAATTCAGAAGTGCAGTGTCCTAAAGAACAAGGAGTGAAATTGCAGCCATCCACACAAGTTTGACCACATGCACTCCTGATATTCATTAGCTTGTTATTGGCTCATGTTTACTGAGCGGGTACAATATGCTAGGCAGTTCCAGAATAACATGCAGATGAAAATGGCCTCGTCCTTTTTTTCTTCTTCCCCCATAGGAGTTCATAATTATTTAAAGAGGAAGCAAAAACACACACAAAAAAACAACTTAGTGGTTAAAGAATTTTTTTTTCCCTGACTGAACTTCTTGGCACCAAATGTGGGGGTTTTCCACACAGCAACAGATTCTCTGACACCAATGGGGTGACCTTACAATTCAACTCTGACACTAACGACTCAGAGATAGTGTCAGACTCCACAGGTTGAAAGCCTCAGTCCCACAAGAATGCCTCCTCTCCAGACACCAGTCACAGTTTTGGGTCCTCGATTTAGCCACACCTCTAACCAATTAGGCTGCAAAGTCAGAGTTTCTGACAACTCCTTAGTTTTGACAATTTGCTAGAATGGATCACAGAACTCAGGAAAGCACTTTACTCACATTTACTGGTTTATTATAAAGATACAACTTGTGAACCGCCAAGTGGAAGAGACGCATAGGGACAGGCATGGGGAAGGGGCGTGACGCTCCCTTGCCTTCTCTGGATGCACCACCCTTCCAGCACCTACTGGTGCTCACCAACCTGGAAGCTTTCAGAATCCAGTTCAATAGCTTTTAGGACACTCCCTCTCCAGCTCTCTCTGTGTTTCCAGGGGTCCGTGGAAGGGGCTAAAAGTCCCCACTCCCCAATCACTGGGTCTTTTAGAAGACCCGGCCCATTGTGAGGCTATCTAGGGTCCCACCCTCGGTCTTCATTAGCATAAACTCGGGTGTGATGAAAGTGGCTCATTATGAATGGCAAAAGTCACTCCAATCACTCGGGAAATTCCATTGTTTTAGTTCCTCCTTGCCAGGAACTGGGACAAAGTCCAAATATATTTTTGCATTGTACTATAGTGTTAAAATATTCAAAGTGGGTTTCAAGGGAGCATAACAAAGAAGGTACTGGACAATCTTACTGGGGGCAATGAGGGAAAGCCTCAGACAGGAAGCTTTGGCTGCGTCTTAAAACATGACGGGTGTTCACTGGGTAGACAATGGAAGAAATGACAAAGGGAACCATGGACTACCAATGGCCCAGCACAGGACCTTGGAGAACGAGCTCACAGGGACTACTGCAGGAGCTCTGACTGGTCTCCCTGATTCCTCGGTGGCCCCATCCTCCACCCGAAAGTCAGAGGAATCCTTTAGAAATGTACATCAAACCTTATCACTATTTTGCTTTCAATTCTCCAAGGACTTTCCATCTCACATTAAATAAAATCCAAACCCTTTGCCCTGGTCAACAAGGCCCTAGTTGACCTGGCCCTGCCTACTTCTCGGTCCTGAAAGAACAATACTCTCTCCTTTGCAGGCCCCATTCTAGCCTGATCAGCTTTTAGGACAATTCCCCACCCCAAACACCCAAGTTCCTTCCCATCTAGATGGTTAATTTTATGTGCAAAATAAATGACCCACCACGGGATACCCAGAATAAACTTTATTTCTGGATGCGGCTGTGAGGGTGTTTCCAGGTGAGATTAGCCTCTGAATCAGTGAACTCAGTAAAGTAGATTGCCCTTCCTAATGTGGGTAGGCATCATCCACAATTTGTTGGGGACCTGAATAGAAACAAAGGTGTGGGAAGGAGGAATTTGCCCCTTTTCCGCTTCCTGCCCCTTTTTCGCTTCCTAAGCAGTGACGACTCATCTTCTCCTGCCCTCAGACTGGGGTTTACACCATTGCTTCTCAGGCCCTCAGACTCAGACTGAATTATACCACCTGCTTTGCTGGGTCTCCAGCTTGTAGAAAGCAGACTGTGGGACTTCTCAGCCTCCATAATCACATGAGCCAATCCCTCATAATAAATCTTCTCTATATAAATAAATTCACACATATACACACACACATATATATATACATGGAGAGATATATGTGTATATATATACACACATATCTCCTACTAGTTCTATTTCCTGGAGAACCCTAATACACCATCCCAGCATCTCTGTGCTTATGGCACCTTGTTGGTAATACAAGGTCTTGTCAATGGTGCTAAGAAGTTTGGAGGCAGTGTAATTAAGTAATTGACAGTACAGGCTCTTTTTTTTTTTTTTTAAGTTTATTTATTTTGAGGGGGAGAGGGGCAGAGAGAGAGAGGCAGAGAGAAAGAATCCCAAGTCAAGCAGTCTCCACACTGTCAGCGCAGAGTCAGACACGGGACTCAATCTCACGAACTGTGAGATCATGACCAGAGCCGAGATCAAGAGCCGGATGCTTAACCTACTGAGCCACCCAGGTGCCCCTGACAGCACAGGTTCTAATGTTAGATTACCTTGGTTCGAGGCCTCACTGTTCTTATTAGCTGTGTAAAATTATTTAACTTCTCTTTGCCTTGCTCTGCTCATTTGAGGATGGAAATGCTAAACAAAAATTATGCCTGCATCCACAAGATGTAGAATGAATTAGAATGAATGGAATGAGTTAGTTCTTACATTTAGTATAGTATCTGGCACATAGCATTGATGTTGTTACATTTCTTATTTTCCTATAGGTGAAGGTGGAAGGCTTGAAGGTGTTAACCTTAAAAATAAAAACTGCTAGTTGTTTTACCAGCAAAAATGGGTTTATTTAGAAATAAAAAAGGATTGCAATCGGGGACAAACAAGCCATGGCAAAACTATAGGCAAAGACAGAGAACAAAGGAGAGGTATGCTTTTTTTAAGGAGAAAAGGGATAAGTTGGAAAGGCTGTTATAAACTAAGAGTCCATTGGAGTAAATGGAAGTCCTTTGGAGTCCATTGAAGTTCCAAGAATAGTGGCTTTTCATTGGCTGAGCTATCGTGGAATTTGGAGGTGTGGGATAAGGAGAGTCTATCTTCCTCCAGCTGGGATAGTAAAGTGGTATCCAGGTGCAAGGTCAGGTTCTATTGGGTCTTCCTGTTGGGTCTGCAATTGAGTAGGAGTGGTAGGGCATGACAGCTCCCCCTGAGAAGCTTCCTGACTCCACTTCAGCTTCCAGACTCAATATTCACAAGGGTTTA
The DNA here is from genome assembly GCF_023721935.1 of Panthera uncia. Classification (NCBI taxonomy): domain Eukaryota; kingdom Metazoa; phylum Chordata; class Mammalia; order Carnivora; family Felidae; genus Panthera; species Panthera uncia. The sequence continues at coordinate 23,453,525 of NW_026057586.1, forward strand.
GAGCAAGAGAGTAACAAGATAAGGTTTCCAGTTTCGCCTGTCAGTCTGACTGTGATTGAAGGTTAGAAGAGGTAGATTTGGCCAGTAAGGAGACTTCTACATTCCTTTATTCAGCAAACTTTGATTCTAGACAGACGATGTGCTAGACGATGTGTCACCACGTGGCTTTGGATTGGGCATCAAGTCCCACCCTGAACTTTTCCCAACTTTGCTAAGACTGCCCTTCCAAAATCTGCTTCTCCAGGCAGATAGGCTCAATTCCAGACCTGGGTCTTAACTACCTGACAAGTAAGGAAGACACAGAACTGGAAGTTGAGACCTGGCTTCTGATCCTCATCTGGAAATAGGGGCAGTCAATCTGCCCTAAGGACCTCACAGAATTGCTGTTGAACATAAATAAGATACTTGATGTGGGAGCATGATGAAAGACTAAACTCCTACTCTGGTTGGGTTGGTTGTTTTTATTTTTTGTGTTTTAAATAAGAGTAGTGTAACCACACAGACACAAATTCAAATAGCACAGTAAGATATTAGAAATTAAAGTCTCCTGGGGCGCCTGGGTGGCGCAGTCGGTTGAGCGTCCGACTTCAGCCAGGTCACGATCTCGCGGTCCGTGAGTTCGAGCCCCGCGTCAGGCTCTGGGCTGATGGCTTGGAGCCTGGAGCCTGTTTCCGATTCTGTGTCTCCCTCTCTCTCTGCCCCTCCCCCGTTCATGCTCTGTCTCTCTCTGTCCCAAAAATAAAAAAATAAAAAAAAATAAAAAAAAAAAACGTTGAAAAAAAAAAACTTGGCACTCTTAAAAAAAAAAAAAAAAGAAATTAAAGTCTCCTGTTCACTCCACCTTCAACCTGCGTTCCCTCTCCACAAAAGGAAGTCATTGTTAACATCTCTTCGTTTTTCCTCCCTAAAAAAACTTTTTTTGCATGTATCTGCATTTTACATGTATATGTATTTAAAAGTTTACACGAATGGGGTCATGGAAGTTTTAATACATAAATGCTAAATTGTTTGATTTTCTTCCCATCAAAAAGTAGAATCTAAATCCCCTCCCTTTGAATCTGGGCCTATTGACTGCTTGACCTATAGAATATGGTAAGAAGTGATATGGTGCCAGGTCCTTGGCACTTCCTGTCTTGAAATGCTTGTTTTTGCAGCCCAGCCATCATGCTGTGAGGAAGCCAAGAAACCACATAGAGAGGCCACATGTCAGTGTTCCAGATGACAGTAAACATCAACTTCCAGACATGTGAATGAGAAAACCTTCAGATGATTCACGCCCACAAATGTCAGGTCACCCCCAGTCTTTAAGCCATCCCAGCTGACTCAAGAGACAAGGTGGGAAGAGACAAGTGGGCTCCCTCAAGCCGTCCTAACTTGCAGATTTCTGAGCAAAATTAATAATTGCTATAGTCTGAAGCCAGTAAGTTTGGGATGGTCCTCAACAGCAACAGATAACTGGAACAGTGATCGTATTTTACCCACTGCTACAAAATTCCTTTTTTGTTTTTACTAAAATACTTTGGAGATCTTTCGACAATGCACACATACCTAATTTGTTTATTTTAATAATCTAATCCTCCATTTTATGGATGTTTCATATTAAATCGATCAGCATTCTGTTGATAGGCATTTAGATTGTTTCCAGTTTTATTCCATTTCAAACAATACTGTAATCAGCATTTTAGCACACTTTGGGAGTATATCTGTAGGACAAATTGCTAACAGTTAAATGTTGGATCACAAGGAATCACCATGTGAAATTTCGGTAACTATCACCAAATTCCATAAAACTCCAAAGTTCCTTCCCTACAAATGTAGTAAAGGTTCCATCAGCATACACTCCTACTTGAATAAAACTGGGATTCTCTGAAGAAGAAAAATGAAGAGAAGCCTCATTTGTTCCTCTGGGGCCATCCCACCTTCTTAAAACCTCAAGTGGCATATAGTCTTTTTCCAAAATTAACTAAAACTGAATTGGTTTCATGCATTTTCCAGGAATATAAATCAGAATTCTTTCAATCATAATTAAAGAAATGCAAAAAAAAGAATAAATTTTAAAATATTTATCCATTTAAAATAACTAATAAAACCATTACATGCTAACATATTTGTATAAAAATAAATATATTTTGGGGGTGTCTGGGTGGCTCAGTTGGTTAAGCCTCCAACCTCTTCTCAGGTCACGATCTTGCAGTTTGTGAGTTCAAGCCCCGCGTCGGGCTCTGTGCTGACAGCTCAGAGCCTGGAGGCTGCTTCGGATTCTGTGTCTCCCTCTCTCTCTGCCCCTCCCCAACTTGTGCTCTGCCTCTCTCTCTCTCTCTCTCTCTCTCCCTCAAAAATAAGTAAACATTTTTTTAAAGTTTTTTAAATAATAAAAAATAAATATATTTTTCAAAACAAAAAATTTGGTGAGAAAAGAGGTATTGTTTTATATTTTTTCAAGTTAATGTCTAGCTCAGTAAAAGAAAATTGGACTCCCATCTCTGCTTCTGCATGCAAAATGTTGTGATATGTTGTTTTTGTTGACATAAATTTAAAAACTTCAGCTCCGGGGCTCCTGGGTGGCTCAGTCAGTTAAGTGGCCGACTTCGGCTCAGGCCATGATCTCATGGTCTGTGAGTTCTAGCCCCGCATTGGGCTCTGTGCTGACAGCTGAGAGCCTGGAGCCTGCTTCGGATTCTGTGTCTCCCTCTCTCTGACCCTCCCCTGTTCATGGTCTGTCTCTCCCTGTCTCAAAAATAAATAAATGTTAAAAAAAAAAAAATTAAAAAAAAAAAAAAGATAAAAACTTCAGCTCCACACAAATAATGTAGATGGAAAAGGGGTAAACATTTTAATAGCTTTTTCTAATAATTGTGAATATTCGTCTCTGATACTACACTAAAACTTGACAAGTGTTAGAAAACCACAGGCCCAAAATGGAGTCACTTATGCTAGGCCACAACACCAAACCCGGGCTTAATGACTAACCTAACTGTAGTTTCAACCTCCCTCAGAGATGTAGTGTTAACTGGCCAGTCTGGAATTTTCTGATCAGCACCAATAAGGTCATCTGTCACATGTGCCCTCTCCAATGCCCCAAAGGAAGATGAGATAATTTACTTATGACCCTTTTGTCTGCAACAGAAGGTGACCTCACCTGAAATAATCCTTTTTTCTATTTATAACTTTCTTGTCCTGCCTTTAGAAGCCTATCCCTTCCGTAGCCCTTTGCAGCTACCCCCTACATGCTAGATGGAATACTGTCTGATTCATGAATCATTTAATAAAGCCAATTAGATCTTTGAAATTTAATCAGCTGTGAGGCACCTGGGTGGCTCAGTCGGTTAAACATCCAACTTCAGCTCAGGTCATGATCTCATGGTTTTGTGGGTTCAAGCCCCAGGTTGGGCTCTGTACTGACAGCTCAGAGCCTGGAGCCTTCTTCAGATTCTGTGTCTCCCTCTCTCTCTCTGCCCCTCCCCTGCTTGCACTCTGTCTCTCTCTCTCTCTCTCTCTGTCTCTCAAAAATAATACATATTTTAATTTTTTTTCATGTTTATTTTATTTTTGAAAGAGAGAGAAAGAACATTTTTGAGAGACAGAGAGAGACAGAATATGAGCAGGGGAGGGGCAGAGAGAGACACACACAGAACCTGAAGCAGATTCCAGGCTCTGAGCTGTCAGCACAGAGCCTGACATGGGACTCGAACTCACAAACTGTGAGATCATGACCTGAGCCGAAGTCAGACGCTTAACCGACTGAGCCACCCAGGCACCCCCATAAATAAATATTTTTTAAAAAGTTATTTTAAAAAGTGGTCATTTAAAATGAAATCGGCTGAATTTTTTTTTTTATTTAACACAAGTGACACATTCTTAAAGGCTAGCTGTGATGTTAACATAGCTAATCTGAAATCCACTCCCTAAATTTTTTCATACTCCATTACATTAAATTCCACTCATCTGTCTCGAACTTTGAGTGGATCTTTTACTCATATGTGATTGTGACATCACTCATCAGTCATTTGAGAGGGTGGTTTACTAAGCTATACAGAGCTTCTAAACGTTGACATGTTTCATTACATAATATCAAAAAGAATCACACTCATTTATATCACTACCACTCTCATCATAAAAGACTTTAAGGATTGGAAGTTGTCAAGATCACAGTGGCAGATACAAGCTTTTTGAAATTCTTATTTTTGCTTGAGACTCTAATTTTACCATTGGCAATAAATATTGTCAGTTGTTTTCCTTGAAGTAACAGGCTCACTTTGTTCATTTTCAAGAATGTATCTGACAAATACCCAAGTCTGAATAGCTATACTTTGACAGTTGTTTTTCCAAGTGAAAATGTTGTTCCATAAAAAAACAAAAATAAAAACAAATAAAATAAATAAATAAATAAAGGCCAGTTCAGCTTGCAACCCAAACAATAGCAAAAGTACTTTTCTTTGAGACGGTCACCATACTTTGGTTTGTTGCAGAAGTATTCTACACAGACTATTTAAAATATCTGTGCCGGGGCGCCTGGGTGGCTCAGTCGGTTAAGCGGCCGACTTCGGCTCAGGCCATGATCTCACAGTCCATGAGTTCGAGCCCCACGTCAGGCTCTGTGCTGACAGCTCAGAGCCTGGAGCCTGTTTCAGATTCTGTGTCTCCCTCTCTCTCTGCCCCTCCCCTGTTCATGCTCTGTCTCTCTCTGTCTCAAAAATAAATAAACGTTAAAAAAAAAATTTTTTTTTAAATATCTGTGCCCAAGGGGTGGCAATTCAATAAAAATCAGAGTTATTACCATTTATCAGATAATTCTTAGGTATAACTGCCTTTTATTTTTTTTAACTGCTAACATAATTTGATGTCACTACCATAACTCATGATAAAGTACCAGGACTTTTATCCACCATTGATTTTGTATCACCACCACTGGAAACATCAACATAGTAGACAAGGCAAAGAACATCTTAGTTATTATTATTACAAACATAGCTTTGATCTCGCAGACACCCTAAAATGATCTCAAGATCCTCAGAGGTAAGCAGACCATACTTCAGAAACCTCTGGTCTAAGCAAATCACAGTAAATCTATTTGCCTAGTTGTTGATTGGTACAATTCCAGCCAAGAAGATATGAAGAGAAAGCTTTTGGGGGATTCTGGAAAAGTTCTCCTCACTCTTAAAAGAGGTCTCAAGATTCAAAGAAATATTGGTACACGCAAGTCCATAGTGGCATTATCACAATAGCCAAGAGGTAGAAAAATCCAGATGGCCATTGATGGATGAATGGATAAATAAACAGTGGTATATACACACAATAGAATACTATTCGGCCTTGAAAAGGAAAGAGATTTTGACACAGGCTACAACAGATGAATCTTGAGGACATTATGCCGTGCGAAATAAACCAGACACAAAAACAAGTGCTGTATGACTTTACTTATATGGAATAGCCAGAGGAGTCAAATGTATAGAGACAGAAAGGAGAATGACAGTGGCCAGGACCTTGATACAGGGTGAATGGAGGATTGTTCTTTAATGCATATAGAGTTTGAGTTTTACAAGAAGAATACATTTTAGACACCTGTTGCACAACAATGTGAACTTGACACTACTGAACTCTACACTTGAAAATAAAAGTGGTAGGGGCACCTGGGTGGCTCAGTCGGTTAAGCGGCCGACTTCAGCTCAGGTCATGATCTCGCGGTCCGTGAGTTCGAGCCCTGCGTCGGGCTCTGTGCTGACAGCTCAGAGCCTGGAGCCCGTTTCGGATTCTGTGTCTCCCTCTCTCTGACCCTCCCCCGTTCATGCTTTGTCTCTCTCTGTCTCAAAAATTAATAAAATGTTAAAAATAAAAAATAAATAAATAAATAAATAAAGACTAATGGTAAATTTTATATTATATGTATTTTACTGCAATCAAAATTTTTAATTTTTCAATCAAATAAAAATTTTTAAGAAGGGTCTCATGAGTGAAATAGGTGACAGGAAACAAGAAGTGCAGTTGTGATGAACACTGAGTGACATACGGTCGTGTTGAATCACTACATTGTATACCAGAAACTAGTATAACACTGCAAGTTAACTATACTGGAATTAAGATAAAAACTTAATTTAAAAAAAGGGTCTTAGGGGTGTCTGGGTGGCTCAGGTGGCTAAGCAACTGACTTTGGCTCAGGACATGATCTCACAGTTTGTGGGTTCAAGCCCCGCGTCAGGCTCTGTATTGACAGCTCAGAGCCTGGAGCCCGCTTCGGATTCTGTGTCTCCCTCTCTCTGTGCCTCCCCTGCTCGTTCTCTGTCTCTCAAAAATAAATAAACATTAAAAAATTTTTTAAATTAAAAATAAAATAAAATAAAAAGGGTCTTAAAAATGAGAAAATCATTCATTTTTGAATGATGTGTGAAGAGGTGATGCTTACAGCCATACTGCAATCATGGGAGATGGAATTCCAATACTTTGAGGATGAGAAAGCAGAAGGATGAAACCATGGAAGAGCCTGAATCTTTGATAACATGACTAAGACCCTAAATTAACCAACCTTGGAACCCCCTACTGCCAATCTTATTATGTAAGTTAACATATTTTCCTTTTTTCTTAAGAAAAATTCAGTAGGCTGGGGGACCTGGGTGGCTCAGTCAGTTAAGCATCCAACTTTGGCTCAGGTCATGATCTCACAGTTCATGAGTTTGAGCCCCACGTTGGGCTCTGTGCTGACAGCTCAGAGCCTGGAGCCTGCTTCAGATTCTGTCTCCATCTCTCTGTCCCTCTTCTGCTTGCTCTCTGTCTGCCTGTCTCTTTCTCTCTCTTTCTCAAATATAAAATAAAACATTAAAAAAATATTTTAAAAAAAGGAAAAATTCAGTGGGCTATTCTGTTACTCATAGCTAAAAGCATCCTCACTGATAACCAAGAGGAAAGTATCAAAAAAAAGCACACAAGGGGTTTAGCCATTCCTCTGCTGCACAGTCATGGTACAATCTTGGGGAAATCACTTCGTTGCTCCCCTGCTATTTAAGGTAGAAGACGGATTAGATACCAAAAGACCCTTCCTATGACTTTTAACAGATTTACTATTACATATGCCTGAAATTTGATATATCATAAAATTTGCTTATCCATGCTGGCCTTTTAATGCTAAGTCAATATTGATATTTATTCCTGTTACATCTAAGTAGTTTATCTGTCTGCCACTGACTTTCCTTGACACCATTCTGAGGACTGACTTGTTTCAGGAAGCTTGAAATGACAGGTGTGGCTACCTCTTGTCGGAGCGCCTCTAACGAACAGGCCTGCTACATGGGCAAGGTGAAAAAGACGTCCTTTCCACAAGAAGTCCTGGAACTTGTGTGAGTTATAGCCTTTATCTCCCTACTGGAAAAGTTCTCAGGCCTACAGTGTGGAGGGCTGTCACAAATAGAATGCTAGAAACAAGTGTTTGGGGAGGTCTGCGTGCGGGTTAGACAACAGTAAAACAGTGAAAGAATGTGTAGAACTTAAAGAAAACAGCCCTTTATTGCTGGACCAAACTAGTCTGGCCAACTTCACCCTACATCACAATTGTTTTTCGGTGAGAAATAAAATCACTTAGCAGTGATTTCTTTTAGTTATTTTTATTATGAACCATCTTACTTTATTTTTACCCCACAGATAGATGGCACCAGGAGAAATTTCAAACTGAATACCGAATTCCACAAAATAGTGTCTCCATGGAATATTGGCCAAGGCCACCAAAATTCCAAAGGAGCACTGATTGAGAGCACCATTTAAGAAATGAGATTACAGTTACGGTACTGTAAATGCTTGGTGGCTGACAAATTTAGTGTATCATTGAGTATGGCTAAGAAATTCTCCCAGAAAAGCAGGAAGGTACTGATTCGTGTAGCTCTAGACATAGACGTCGATTCTCAAAGTCCAGGAGAGTTAAGAGCTTTTCTTAATCAGAGAATCCTTGGAATTTCATTGATGTCCCCTCACTCGCAGGACTGATTAGGCGTTCAATGTATCTTTGAGCTTCCTCCTCCCCATTTCCACCACCTTACCTCCTGAGCAGCAGGGCAATTCAATTAGGTTTGTCATGGCTGGAGTCAGAAGGAATAAAGATGATTCTCTCATTTTCATGGTAGCTCCCAGCTCCTTTGGAAGTAGCTATGAAATTTTCCTTAAAATTTCCTGTAGTTAGGGTACTCTAATAGTATAAGGTCTTGAAAGCTGATACCTATTATTATTTCCTAGTCCATCTCCTCCACCCCACTGAGTTACTTGAGGAAAGAAACTATATTTCTAGGTCTGGCAGTATTTGGAGATAAGAGAGAATCATTAGATATTTTTTCAATAAATGAACGAGTGTCTAAATGAATTAATGAATGAAACAGCAAACCAGCTCCTTTGTATAGGGGTATCTGTTGTTTTCTTGTGCCCTGCATTTTCCCTTCTTTAAGTAGTAGCAACCTTCTTTCTTCCTTCCATGTGGTTCTGATGGGGCTGCCACTCATTGTATCCTACCCTCCCACCCAAGCTGGCCAATCATGGTATTCCTTATCAATCACCACAGAGATTGGTCTGAAGAACAGGCATGTGACTCCAGCAGAACCAATTGGTCTGAGGAACAGGCATGTGACTCAAGCAGAACCAATCAGTTCCCTGGTATTTGGATACTGGGAGAAGGGTATTGTCTCTTGCTACTGAGGCTTTGGGGATGCCAGTGGTCATCTTGTCTTGGACATGAAGTAGCCTGTCTACAGAAAGCCCAGAGAGAATCAAAGAGGGGGGAGGTAGGGAGGAGATGGGAATAAGAAAAAATGAGATGTAAAGAGACTCAATTATATTTCTTGTATCCCTGATCCTTTTGTCAAGACCCCTCATCCCATCCTTTCCATGTTTCATCTCCTGTTTTTCTCCCTTCTGGTAGTCTGTGTGGGAATCAAAGTCCTTTCTCCCTCAAGCCAGCCTGATGCCACGCAGAGTTTAAACCCTGTTCAAAGGCATATGCCTCTTAAACCTGTCCCAGATTATGATGAGGCAGCGAAGGAAGGGGAAAGAGAAAGAAAGCTTGAGAAGAACAGACCGTGAAAGGAGAAGGAAGAAATTAGACGCACTCTCCTACTTTACACTTTTATCTTAGGCTCAGCCAATGAGAGTGAAGAGAAAAACAGAGATGGAAGAAGTCACAGCATTTTAGAGATGCTGGAGAACTATTAACATTTGGGGCTAGATAATTTGGGGTGGGACATGTGCTGTCCTAACGCATTGTTGCACTATACGACACTTAGCAGCATTCCTGGCCTCTACCCTGGCCTCTGTCTGTAGCGACAGACCAGGTATGACAACCAAAACTGTCTGCAGATATTGCCAAATGTCCACTGAAGAGCAAAGTTGCCCTTGTTGAGCACCCTGAACTAGTCTGATCTCTCCATTTTACAGATGAGGAAAATGAAACCCAAAGTGGGAGGAATTCTGCCCAAGGTTGCAGAGTCAAGACAAAACTCTAGACTGTCCCCACCAAATCTGATCATTTGATTGAAAAAGCCACGTTTTTAGACAGACTTCTGTTTTGTATAAAGCTAACTCCGATGAAAAACAGTAAAAGAATAATCATGCAATATTAGTAATACAGCAAAAGGTAGAAGATGTGAGTGGGTACTGGGCCAATCTGCCCGAAGAGCTTTGACATTGATGAAGGCACCGTGAACTACCAGCAACAAAGGGTGTTGAGACAAAATATGTGAGTTTTCATTTTACTTGTATCAAACTCAGAAAAACTTCTAATGTAGGACACAAATCAAGGAGTATTACACAACCTTTAAAAAGGAGGAAGTCCTGTCCCATGCTACAACTTGGATGAAACTTGAGAACATTATGCTAAGTGAAATAAACCAGTCACAAAAGGACAAATACCACATGACTCTACATATATGAAATACCTAAGGTAGTCAAACTTGGGGCGCCTGGGTGGCACAGTTGGTTAAGAGACAGACTGCTGACCTCAGCTCAGGTCATGATCTCACGGTTTGTGAGTTCGAGCCCCACATCGGGCTCTGCTCTGATGGCATGGAGCCTGCTTGGAATTCTGTCTCTCCTTCTCCCTACCCCTCCCCGGCTTGTATGCATGTGTGCCCTCTCTCGTTCTCTCTCTTTCTCTCTCTCTCTCTCTCAAAATAAATAAATAAACTTAAAAAATTTTTAATAAAAATAAATAAATAAAGTGAAACTCATAGACACAGAAAGTACACTGGGGTTGTGAGGGCTGGGGGAGCAGGGAATGGAAAGTTGCTGTGCAAAGAATGTAGAGTTTCAATCATTCAAGACAAGAAAGTTCTAGAGATCTCTGTATAGCAGGAGTTAACAATACTGTACTATACACTTAAAACTGTGTTAACAGGGTAGATTTTATGCTGTGTCTTTACCACAATTAAAAAAAATTTTTTTTAAGAACACGAGCCAAGGATTTGTACCATTCTGTCTCCCTATTTCCTTTAGAGTCGGCTCCCATTTGGAAAAGTTTTCTAGTGTTTGATTGATGACAACCTGGGAACTGCTGGTCCCAAATCCCAGCCCTCATTTATTAAGCTCAAGTCACTGTAAAGTTACAGAATACAAAACGACTTTTAAATCCAGTGTTAATTATCACCAAAGACCCATATTTTCAAATACAAGTGTAAATTACATTTCTTAAACAAAGCTGTTTTTTATAAACATCATAGAATATTAATGCCTAGAGATCATATTGGTCAAATCCTTCTGCTTAGAGATAAAGGCCCTAAGACTCCAGAAAGTTGCCATTTTGCCCAAGGTCACCCAGCTAGTTAGTGATAGAGTCCTGCACAAAAACGCAAGTCTCCTGAACCCTTGCTCAAGACTTCCTCTGTTTTACCAAACTGCTCTCCAGCTACTCCGAGGACCCCACATCTCCCACCTCCATGAGTATGAATTATGGAAACGTCACTGCCATCCCAGAGAGGAAGGAAAGACGACCTAGATAAGGGAGCTGTGGGGAGACATCCAAGAGGAGAGATGTGATGAAAAATAAATGAAAACTGCAAAATTTAAAAAAAAATTTTTTTTAAGAAATTCAAAGGACTAGAGAAGGAAAATACCAGAGAATGAGAATCAAGCCCCAAAAAAAGACATTCACAAAGATAAGCTTCTAGTTATTCTTGGTGCCCCGAGGGGTGTTTGAACTTCTGCCAAAACTGCTTTTGACCTAAATGGAGAATAAAAACTATTTTCTTTATCTACTGAGAGTGAAATCAAATTTCATGTTAGGAAGCACTGGTTTGGATGAGGTGAGTTAAAATTTTAGGGAACATAGTATTATTAGCCACCCCTAGCACACCTGAGGCACTCAAGAAATGTTTATTGCTAAAAAGAATATCCAGATTTTACTAATGCGTTTTGGGTAACACTGTACATGGAGTTCATTATTTCAGCCTTGCTTCTAAATAAACACCCCCCTCACCTCCCCGCATTTTCCCACATGTACACATTCACACCTTGTTTCCCTAGCTTTGTGCTTTTACACACACCCACATGCACACACAGCTGCGCACAATACACGTGCACGCGCATGCACACGCACGTATACACAGACTCCAAGTTTCCCCTTCCTCCTAGTCATTCCCCTTCACGTGTCCTCCAAGTTGAAATAATCTGTAGAAAACCCCTGTTTTCACTCCCACACCTATGTACTTGGTTGGTGTCTGTATTAGTGAAGGTGCTTTTGGCTATAAGGAAGCGCAAAGCCAAATAAAAAGAGCTTTGAACAATAAACACCTTTTTTTCTCCATAACAAGCAGTCCTGAGATAGCACTACAAAGCACAGGAAATGTGTGCTGACTTGAGTTGCCCTGCAGCCCCTACTCTGCAGAGGATGAAAAGCATCCGTAAACTATTGTCCCCAGGAGCTTATTATGCGCTGGGGGAGACACGTGTTTACAACCTCAACACGAGGCTGGGTGACACACACCAACTGAATAGTGTGGACTGTACGTACTCCTGCAAGTCTGAAAGGGGAGAAGAGCTCTGTGACTGGACACAGGAGACAGGGACATGGAGGAGGTTTTCAAGAACGGGAGACATTTCGGTAAGTAGAGATGTTGACATGAAGGGACATTCAAGGTGCAGGAAAAGGCGGAGGTAGACGACAAAGTGGAACTTCTGAAGCCTGCCAGGCTTAGACAGAGGTAAGAGGTAGTAATGGTCACCACCAGCCATGAAGAGCAAGCAGGGTCGAAACAAGTGAGAATCCCTCAGCAGGTGGAATGGGAAAGGCCATCCCTGAAATGGTCCAAGGAGACCAGTAGAGTGGAGAGACACGGTATCTTGGAGACGAAGCTACAGTCCTCACTGGGAGAACCTGGCTCCATCAAATCTGAATTGCCAGGTTAAAAAGAAAACCAGAAGAGTCTAGAATTGGACAGGATGAATTACGGATACACGTTCAGTGAACAATTCAAGAGCACCGAGTTCTCTACTGGAACGTCCGAGGCCCTGTGGAAGCAGGAATGAATGCTCCAGAGCTTGCAAACCGCAGGCGTGACGAGCACATTGGGAAGCGAGAAGAGTAAAACGTGAGCTTTTCTATGGTTCTACCTCTTGCCTCCATTCCCTAAGGATTCAGCTGAGGGAGAGAGCTATTGTTCCCCCCACCCCCCTCCCCAGGCCTGGCTTGATCAGAGAATAGCTGTTGTATCAGTCAGCATGCAAGTGATGGAAGACAGGAATAATTGCTCATTTGTAAGTTTGTTATTTAGAGATCATTAGATATATTATTACATAATGCCTTTATATTTTACATAACAATACACCGGGATGTGGGAAGTTCCAGAGCTGGTCGAGTTGATTCAGGGACGTCTGGGTTGTGGGCTAGCTTCTTTGTGATGCTTTTGGACTTCTTCTGGACCCCAAAACGGCTGTTAACAGCTTCAGCTCCCGGGTGCTCACACTAGGTCCTCCACAACAAGGAAGGGGATGGTCGGGCTGCCTTGTGTCTCTCTCCCGATTTTCGAAGGAGGAAAACGTTTATCAAATGTGCCCCGTTAGCCTCCCCTGCAGACCTTCATGGGCGCCGTCCCCTCAGCCGGCGCTGCTCACAAACCCAAGCTCTAGGTTCAAAGGAGCTGGGAAAGTGAGTACCTGAGCCTGGCAACCTCTCTGATCGGTGGTGGGCTCCACCAGGCAGAAAAGAGGTCACCATGAGCAACAGTGTCTCTCACAGCGACGGTGGAGGAGGGGTGGGAGATGATGTCAGAAGACAGGCTCGGCTCCAAGTATGAAGGGATTGCAACAGGAGTTTGGAATTTATTTTATAACCCTGAGAAACCGGCATACCTCTCTGTGGTGAAGAGAAGGCCCCGACCAGTGCTGAGTTAAAAAATTTTTTTTCATGTTTTATTTATTTTTTGAGACAGAGAGAGACAGAGCGAGAGGGAGGGAGGGACAGAGCGAGAGGGAGACACAGAATCCGAAGCAGGCTCCACGCTCTGAGCTGTCAGCACAGAGCCCGACACGGGGCTCGAACCCACGAACCATGAGATCATGACCTGAGCTGAAGTTGGACCTTTCACCGACTGAACCACCCAGGCGCCCCAACCAGTGCTGAGTTTTAGAGTAGTAACTGGAGGCAAAGGTGGAAGAAGGTTTGAGAGGCCAGATTGGGGCACAGATTAGGTATTTAGGATATTGCAGGGACTCCTGAGGGAATCAGTAGGCTATCCCTCAACCTGGGAAAATGTAACTAGATTGTTCAGAAATAACCAGTGTGCATATACTCGGCAAAGTATTGGGAAACTAGATGATAGGCCCAGCTTTTCCATTAACTGGCTGTGGCATCTGAGGTCACTACCCACCCCAACCCCCAGCCTCAGTTTCCTCATCTCTAAAATGGGGTCACTGGACTAAATGCACCCTCCTGCCTTCTTCCTCTAACAATCCAAGAAGGGCTGTTTGTACGGATGTTTACTTAGGCAGATGCTGGCCACCACCTTACAAGCAAGGAAATAGGGCTAATCAGAGCTGACTCATTCCCCACACTGCCACCAGCTGAGTGGTGCCGTGGTTTTCCTCCCCAACATCTGTTCTATCATCAGTAATGTCTATACTTCCAAACACAATGGGTTTTATTATCATTAATGATAATTATTGTTATTGAAGAACCAGAGAAACTTCATCTCACATCAGATCTCTTTCTTCCCAATACGTCTTTATTTTTCTTTAGAACATAGAAGAAAGAGCAGAAGAATATACTGAGTTATATCAGGGTTCCTAACCATGGGTGAGCCTCAAAATCATTTGGGGCTTTTTTTCAAAAAACAGATGCAAGAATCCTAGTCCAAACCTAGAGAATCTGTGTGTCTATGGATGGCCAGGCAATGTGAATGTTGAAAACTCTACCCAGGAGGTTCTGATGGGCTCCCTAAATTCTCTTCATTAGTTTGGTCAACAGATATTTATTTAGGACTTACTGTGGGTCAACATTAGAAGGTCTAAAGTAGATAGAGTTCAAAGATTTTATTTCTGCCCTTAAGGAGTTAGCAAATGATGAGGAAAATGAACATGAAAGCAGACACAGACTAAATAGGATAAGCCATCAAAGACAGAAGCCCTGATGTGATAGGAGCACAAGTGAGGGGCTCCAACTCAGCCAAAGGGGGCAGGAAGTCTTCTCAAAGGAGGTAGCCTTGAAGTAAGCTTTAAAGGACAATCAGAGGCTCGAGGAGGTGGGAAGAGGGATGCCACAGGGGAAGGTCCAGAACTCAGTACTACTGTTCAGGCAGAGACAGCAGAGAGGGACAGGAAGAGCGAGAATAAAAACAACAGAAACTCCCCCACTTCCAACATTCCTAGCGGCCATATCTGAAGACACTTCCTCATCTCCCTCTTGACCTGTAATGTCAACCCTGGGAAATCAGACAGGACTGGTGCTGTCCGGGGGTGAGAAGTTGGAGAATGAGGAGATGCTTCAGCCAGAACCAGATGGATGGGGAGGTATGAGCTTTTGCTGCAAACATATGAGGCCCCCTCTATGGAATCAGCAAGTCAACAGTAGGGAGAAGGACTGGGCTTTGCAGCCAGGTCCAGGGTCTTCTTCACCAGGCTCCCCACACACACCCCTCAGACCACACTTGACCTTTGCACAAAGTCTCCATTCAGCCTTTCCTCAAGGCTGACTCCGGAAGCACAGCCTGATTATATCTAGTTGGCAGGTATGCTGACAGTAGGGACAGGGGTCAACCCCACAACTACCTGTACCCCCTTGAGGGCAGCGTTTGTCACAAGCCACCCAGGCCTGTTTACATTGCACCGAGCGATGCTCTTTTCTTAGCAGCAAACTGATTCCACAATCCACATTTCTTTGTCACTCATAGGTCTGTCCTCTGCAGCTACCTAGCTCTGTGATTGGTTCCACTGGCCTCCACTGTTGAATAGGACTTCAATATCCTGCCACTTTACCCCTAATGCTCTGATTGGCCCCACTGGACACACTGGGACCTTGAAATGAAGGCTCACCTATCCTGACAAAAGCAGCCTGGAGCAAAAATTAGGAGCTTTGGAGTTTAGACTAAGGTAGGCTTATCATTGATTTACAGAATCTCTTTGTCTCTCAGAAAAAAAAGTTTAGAGGAAACATTTTTCCTGGGGGCCAACCACCAATCTCTCCCAGAGCTTTAAAACACTCATTAGGCACCATTGTTTGCCAGATAACCAGCGTGAAGATGTTGAAGTCCAGAGCGAATACTGAGAAATGGAAACAAATTCAGAGCTGCTAAGCCTGCCAGGGTCTTCATCCGTAGCCCTCAGTTTACCACCACAGGGGGCTAGTGTAACACCTACTGTCTGTCTTTAGAAGAAAGATTTTGCCCAGGAAGAAAATCTGTGCAACTTGCGTAAGGTAGACCAGTGGTTCTCAGTGGGAAGGGATTTTGCCCCCATTCAAGGGATATTTGGTATAGTCTAAAGACATTTTCGGTTTTCGCAACTTGGTGGGGACCAGGAAGTCCTACCAGCATCATGGGCCAGGGATGCAGCTGAACATCTGACAATACACGGGCAGCTCCCAACAGCAAAGAATTATCTGGCCCCAAATGTCAATAAGTCCAAGATTGAGAAAACCTGAGATAGACTCTGTGAGGAAAAGATACGGGCTCTTTCTTTCTATGACTAGAAGCTGGTGCCTCTGGTTATTTGCTTTGGTGAAGAAGGCTCACAATTGCTTACCTCTCCTCACAAATCCAAGACTGGCTAGTGCAACACCATCATTTACAGATGGTGGGAAAACTTCAAGTGACTTTCCTGAAGTCACACAAGTTAGCAGAGTAGAACCTGGGTACTGAGCACCAAGGCTACCACTCTCACACCGTGTCCCTCCACGAAGCCACATACTTCCAAACCAACTCTATTTTCAACCCAATTGTTGGTATCACAAGTTACAACATAATGCTTCTATTGGAAAGGATTTTTTTCTTCTTCTTCCAAAAACCTTGGAACTTTCATATTGGAAGTGTGTGTGTGTGTGTGTGTGTGTGTGTGTGTGTTGGATATCTACCGGTAGAATAAACCTGCCTCCCTCTAAGAGAGGGACTTCAAGAGATTATCTTGCCTGACCTCTGCTTGCAGGCAGAGTAGGTTAAATGACTGCCCAAGGCCATAGCCCAGAGCTAACGAGATCAAAGGACCTTGATGTTTCTTTCAATCTCCAGTTTTCCTGTTTTCATACTTCCACCTGAGGTGGGGGGAGGGGGTGAAACAGCAAATGGAATCACTGTGGAGTGGCACAGCTCCTGGCTACAAACCTTCCAGTCCTGGATAACCAATCTCTCATTCCTGCTTCTGTCCTCCAGCAGACAGAGAAACTAGAGAAAATCTCTGCTGATGGAATACCTCTAGGTTGTGGCTCAGCACTGTGGGGACCGGTCAGAAAGCAGAACCAGAATCCAAGCTGCCTGGGTGATTGGGATGGGGGAAAAGGACAGTTGGGAAGGGCCACTGGAGTGCTGGCTGACAAGGAGTGGGATAAACAGGTGCCTGTGTAACAAGACTAGGAAGTGCACTTGGGAAGGAAGGGTGTGGACCAAGCTACTTGGAAGGAGAATGCGAAGGAGCGAAGGAGCGTCTGCCCAAGGCAGTGACACTGGGATCAGTTGGACAATTCAGAGACAGTGGTCTCTGATGATAACATGAACAGAAAAACAGGTGAAAGGGAACTGAACTTTAAGACTCTGGTTAGTCCATTGTCCTTCCTCCAGACAAGACCACAGAACACAGTTGGGATAAGAGTACAGGTATGTAAAGGGATGGTTTGGCAGATCCAGGGTAAGACCCAAGAATGTACGTGCAGCTGGCCGCAACACCCTGTTGGTCTTCCGTATGTTCAGCACACAATGAACCCTCTGTCTGTTGCAAGATTCAGAGACCCATAAACAGTGGTCTAGTCATAGCACCTGATGTACTAGACCCTGAGAACCCCTTGGAGAATCTTTTAAGACCAGGTGGTATAAGGGATCCAACTACACATGGACCTGATGGCCAGGTCTCCTGATAGAACCCAGATTGTAAGGAGGACAAAGAGGCTCCGGAGTGAAAAATCTCCTGAGTGAGGGAGAAGTCTGGAATGGTGAGTTTGGCCAGACTGGGCAGCAAGGCTAATGTGCCAAATGGGAGTGACGGGTTCTCTACAATGGGAGACCATCGATCATCCTTCTCCACTCCCCCCATACTTTGCCTCTGCCCCGGTGTGCATGTGCTTCAGGGAGAGGAAACCTGAATAGTAAAACTGCAAGAACAGGTCACTCTGGGCTCTAGCTCCTATGCTAGAAGACCCCTCCAGCAGTTTCTCCTCTCCCACTCCTCCCCCACAAAACAGACCTGGCCTCTTTGAAGAGGAAGGCAATTTTTAATAAGTTGAGACAGAAAGGTTCACATGAGCTGGAGAGAGATGGTGGGAAACCCCAGATAGCAACAAAGAACGAACTCCAAAGGTCAAGATCCAGTTAGCACCACCACTAGGACAAGTATCAACATACACTTTAGAGTGAAACAGAGATGCAGGCCCACCTCTTGCACTCACACCTGTAGGAGCGTCAGGTCCCTCGTTTACAAAATAGAGCTCTTATAAAGGCTTAATGAGACAGTTCCTGCAAAGCACTTAGCACTATCGCTATAGACTAAGTCTTTGTGTGTCTCCCCCAAATTCCTATGTTAAATGCCAATGCCTAATGTGATGATATTTGGAAGTGGGGCCTTTGGGAGGTGATTAGGTCATGAAGGTGGAGCTTTTGTGAATTCGTGCCCTTATAAAGAGACCCCAGAGAGCTCCTTTGCCCCTTCTACCACATAAGGACACAGACAGAGCATAGCTATGAACCAGGAAAAGGGTCCTCACCAGACATTAAATTTGTCTGTGCCTTGATCTTGGATTTTCCAACCATCAGAAGTGTAAGAAATACATTATTGTTTATAAGACCCCCAGTCTATGGTATTCTGTTGTGGCAGCCCAAACGAAGACAACGGTGCTGGGTCCATAGTACACTCCCCAAGAGGGTGTAGACGTCATCATTATGGGTGGCTCAACGACACTGATGGTTATTGAGATTAGGTGACCAGAGGTGGGCTAGGAAAGCGTGGAACTCCAGGTGGGCCCGGGTGATGACAAACACCCAGGAAAGTCAGAGATGGAGGCTGGGTCAGTGCAGCAGAGGCTCGTGGCCAGAACTGGGCAGAGCATGGCAAAAGGGCCAGAAAGGGCTGATACCAAGTTCAAGGAGAGCTCTCACAAAGCCAGAGGAAGAGCCAGTCAACTCAGTACATATCACTGAGGGAAAGGAAAGCCAAGGATCTGCCCTATTGTACTGACTCAGCAGATGCAAGGACAAATTGGACCCTTCTTAGGAGTCACAAAGTGCAGAGGATATTAAGAATGCTAATTTTAAAAAATTGGATGCAAACGTCTCTTGAATCTATGAAACGATGCTCAGCCACCCTATAAAAAGTGCAAGAAGCTATCATCAGAAGGACAAAAAATGTAAGTTTAAGAACACAAGAGCAATCCTGTACGCTGTTTGGGGGAGGAAGGATTCAATGGGGTATATTCTCTATGGAGAGTGGTTTACACCAACCAGCGCATACATACGTCCTTCAACATGACAAGTCTACTTCTAGGAACGTATTCATTCTCCAGGTGTGCTTGTCCCATATGTGCAAATAATCTATGCACAAGTTTGTTCGTCACAGTATTACTTCTCACAGAAAAATTTTAAAGGAAAAAACCTAAATGCTGAGTAAATTATTGCCATTACAAGAGAATTCTATGCAGCCACTAAAAAGGGTTATAAGGCAGTCTATGTGCTATGATATAAAATGAACTCCAAGGACTCAGCAGGACTTCTGACTACTGGGACACCAATGTGAAAAAGAAAAGAAAAAGAAGGGGAATACACACACACACACACACACACACACACACACACACACACCTTTAACTCTAGCTACGCTGCTGCACTTAGGACAGAAAGAACCACAACTGACCTGCAGCCTAGTGCTACCATTTCCTCTGAGACCTTGACCATTCAGCTCTCTGAGCTCTAGCTACAACTGTGAAATGGGGCTAATAATAATAATAACTACTTTAGAAGGTTGCCTTGAGGTTTAAATTTAAAATTAAGTATGTGTATTTATATTAACTGGTATTATGTTAAATTCTTGTTATAGGAATCAAATAACAGATGGTCAGAATCTACTATACAATAACCATTTAAAACACATAAATTTTTAAAGTTTATTTATTTTGAGAGAGAGAGAGTGGGCATGAGAGGGGGAGGGGCAGAAAGAGAGGAAGAGAGAGAATCCCAAGCAGGCTCTGCACTGTCAGCACAGAGCCTGGCGCAGGCCTTGAACTCACAAACCATGAGATCATGATCTGAGCTGAAATCAAGAGTCAGACACTTAACCAACTGAGCCACCCCGGAGCCCCTAAAACATTATTTATTTATGGTCACAGACTGTCCTGTGCAGGTGGAACTTTTAATAGCATCCCGGGCCTCTAGCCACTACATGGTAGTCACACTCCCCACCCCAATTGTGACAACAAAAACGTCTCCCAAGATTGCTAAATGTCCCCTAGGGAGGAGAAGAGGGTGCAAAATCACCCCAGTTGAAAGCCACCACTCTGCAGGAACTTTCCACACCCAAAGTTCTGCTCAACTCACTGCTCTCCCATTTAAAAAAAAAAAAACAACAGCCATTCATTCATTCAATTATGTATTTATTTATGTGTTCATGGTGCCTCTATGTATGTTTGTACCTCTTTGTTTTACCCTATTGCTTCCCTGTCCAGAATACTTCGAAAGGTTTTAGGCCCTTGGGGAAGTGGTGCTCTTAGCCCCCAGCAAGGTAAGATCAGATGATCTGTTTCTCTGGCAATCTAGAGCCCTCCATCATCCGGCCCCAGATTTAGCTCTTCTGCCTCATCTGCCACCAGCTCATCCTCACACTCTCTGCTCTAGGCAGACCGCTCCCTTGAGCACACCACAGTTTCTCAGTTTCCAGTGTCCCAGAGGCTACCTCCTCCAACTTTGCAGCTCAGACCATGGATTTCCTTGTCCAGACCACCCAGGGTTCTGAGCACCAACCTCATGCTTCCCTGAGCAGCCCATGGTCCTATGCATACCTCCGTCAATGTTCCTAGCATGCTCTACGGAAACTGTACTTTCGTTTCTCTAACCCCAAATAAACCAGGAGGAACTTAAGGGCTACCTGTGTATAATATTTTCCATTGTTTCTACAAATCCAGGCACAGTACCCTGGTATATAGTCACAAAAAAGATTGCTAACATGTATTGAGTCCTTACTGCAGCCATATAATGTTAATCACCTTTTAAAAAATACCTTCAGAGCAACATCTAGACTAGTGTTTGACCAAACAATTGAGTACCATAGCCTGGCCAACTTGACACATAAAACTAACCATCACAGGCTTGAAAATGGGCAAATCAGGGACAAATGAGAACTGGTATATTCTCTCTTCTGCACTTAATACTATAAATGTCTGGGGTACCTGGATGGCTCAGTCAGTTAAGCGTCCAAGTGGCTCAGGTCATGATCTCATGGTTCATGGGTTCAAGCCCCGCATCGGGCTCTGTGCTGACAGCTCAGAGCCTGGATCCTGCTTCGGATTCTGTGTCTCCCTCTCCCTCTGCCCCTCCCCCACTCACGCTTTGTCTCTCTCTGTCTCTCGAAAGTGAATAAACGTTAAAAAAAAATTCTTATAATTGTCTATAATGTCCACTTGAGATATGTTATACAGTGACTTGATTTATTGCTATCTTTGGTTTCTATCTGTCTTGTCTGGTCAACTAAACTAAAAACTCCTTCAGATAGGGAGCATATCTTCTAATTCTTTGTATCCCCACAATGTCTTATCCAGAGATGAGCACATAACAGGCACTCACAATGTGTTCAATAAAAGAACTCGTTTAGGAATGATGATAAAAATAAAAAAGCTGAGAAATTCGTTGCGACAGATAAACCAATAGCATTACCCTCAGTGCACTAAGTGAACACAGTTTGGCCATTTGCCAGGGGACCCTTGTTTTAATCATAAAAGTAAACATCTTCATCTTCTGCCATCTCAAGAACAAATTCCTACCTTTCAAGAACTGCTGAAGGCTTTGAACATTGCCAAAGGGATGCCTCTATCTAGAGGATCTGAGAGTACAAGCTATACAGGATGGAGCAGGCAACTCCAAAGTGGTTTATGCCCAGTGTTAACCAACAGAAAGGAAGTGTTATGGAGACTATAGTACAGAGAACACAGGTCCTCTACCCACAGGGCGCTAAAGGCAGAAGTAGCTCCCGTGGAATGAGAGTATTTTTAGATATGTGGGAATCTTGATAGAACACTTGAGTTCAACAGGAACAGAATCCTCCTTGTTGGATCAAGTCCAAGACTGTCAAACT
The DNA here is from genome assembly GCF_023721935.1 of Panthera uncia. Taxonomy (NCBI): domain Eukaryota; kingdom Metazoa; phylum Chordata; class Mammalia; order Carnivora; family Felidae; genus Panthera; species Panthera uncia. The sequence continues at coordinate 23,475,455 of NW_026057586.1, forward strand.
TTTCCTGAGCCTCTAGTCACATTTGGTGACCCCCCCCTCCCGCCTCTACTGTGTTTTCCATTTATTTTCATTTTATATGCACCATCTTCATGCTGTATTGTAATTATTTGTCTACTCGTCTGAGTCTCTTACTAAATGGCAGATTTCTAGAAAACAAAGACTGCCTTGTTTATCTTCATATCTCCCAACACCTTGAACAATGACTGGAACATATTTGGTACTTAACATTTGTCTGTGGCAAGAAGAAGGCTTAGAAAGAACAGAACAGAGGACATGTGTCAGGGCACACAGCAACTGGGTGGCTCAGTTGGTTAAGCATCCGGCTTCAGCTCACGTCATGATCTCACAGTTCATGGGTTTGAGCCCCACATTGGGCTCTGTGCTGACAGCTCAGAGACTGGAGCCTGCTTCAGATTCTGTGTCTCCTTTCTTTCTGCTCTTCCCCCACTTGCGCTCTCTCTCTGTCTCAAAAAATAAACATTAAAAGAAAAAGAAAAAGAACAGAAGACGTGTGTGTGTGCACGTGTGCACGTGCACACACACACACACATACACACACACACACACACACACACAAGGGAAGCTATGGGATAACACAAAGGCCATCTGAGATCTGGGACCTACTTCTGACCCTCCTGTAAGAATGAAAGTGGGCAGGGCACTTGAACTTCCTGGGTTTCTGTTTTAACATCTAGAAGACAAGAATTTATAGCTTTAGAATTGTAGGAGCATTCAAGAAGGAAAATACGTAGTTTAGGAATTGGGTTGTTTTTTTTTTAACGTGCTTAAACAAAACATAAATCTAAAATGTAGCAAAGACTTGATTACTTCAAAGGAAAAAAGAAGGAAGGAAGGGAGGGAGGGAGGGAAGTTATAGCAATATTACCTGAACTCCCAAGTTAATTTAAACTTGGTTAAAAAGAATGTATGGGATGAGATAACTTGTTCTTGATAATTTCCTGAGATAATTAACTCTAGATTAATGTTGAATGTGTAAATAAAAAACATTAAGCCTATATTTATAAGATACTAAGCATAACAAAATAGAAAATTTAAGGACCCAGAAACTGCAATCATGGGAATGCATGAGTAACCATACTTCAAAGAAAGAATCAAGTCAGTGCTACTTAGACTATTGTAGAGCATTAAAAAAAAAGCGGGTGAGCTTCAGCTCAGCTCATGATCTCACAGTTCATGGGTTTAAGCCCCACCGTAGGGCTCTCCGCTGTCAGCACAGAGCCTGCTTGGGATTCTCTGTCTCCCTTTCTCTCTTCCCTTACCCCAAAAGCATGTGTGCATGCACGCTCTCTCTCTCAAGAATCAAGAAACATTTTTTTTAATTAAGTGGGTGAGGGTAGTCTAAACTCTTTATTGAAACTAGCATACTGTGAAAACAAAGCCAACAAGGATGTCATGACAAAACTTCACACCAATCTCACTTTTAGTATCAATTCAAAAACCTAAATATAATAAGTAAAATAGCAAACAGAATCAGGCAACTCAGAAAAAAATTAACATACTATGACTAAGTGGGGTTTCTTCTAGAAATGCAAGGATATTTCACCATCAGGAAATTTAACATATCATTTACCGTGTCTGGGGAATGAAAGGATAAAGTAGTCACTATTTCTATAGATGCTGAAAGTATACTTGGTAGTTGATAAAAATGTAATGTCTGGGGCGCCTGGGTGGCGCAGTTGGTTAAGCGTCCGACTTCAGCCAGGTCACGATCTCGCGGTCCGTGAGTTCGAGCCCCGCGTCAGGCTCTGGGCTGATGGCTCGGAGCCTGGAGCCTGTTTCCGATTCTGTGTCTCCCTCTCTCTCTGCCCCTCCCCCGTTCATGCTCTGTCTCTCTCTGTCCCAAAAATAAATTAAAAAAAAAAAAAAAACGTTGAAAAAAAAAAAATGTAATGTCTACTCTTAATATAATCTCTTACTAGATAAAGACTATCTTTATTTTAATACAACTAAACAAACAATTATTGGACACTTATATGCTAGGCATGGTTCTAGGCTCTTGGGATATGGCAGTGAATAAAGTAGGCAAAAATCTCTGCCCTTTTGAGGTTTACATTTTAGTGGTGGAGACAAACAATGAAAATAAGCATAATGACTAGTTACCTAGTGCATTAGAAGGTAGTAGGAGGTATGGAAAATAAAGCAGAACAGGACGAGGAAAATTAAGAAAGCTGGGAGTGGAGGCAATAGTGATTTTAAATAGAGTGATGAGGGTGGGCTCATCATCATGATGAGATGGCAACATTGTTGCAAATACTTTGAGGGGGTGAGGGAGCACATACAGATATCTGGCAGTGGGGTGTTGTTGCGAACAGAGAACCTACCAGTTGAGTTCAAGAAACAGCAAGGAGGACAATGTAACTGGCATGTATTTTAGTATAAGATGTGAGGTAAGGTGCATTGTTTAAAGGTGTGACAACCACACCCTCACAGAACCATATCAACCCTCAGAAAGGATAATATCTCCTACCACATTTCTTTTTATCAGGGAAGAAAGTATATCCAGAAGCTCTATAGTAGACGTCATAATACCATGAAATCTCCCTAAATTAATCTATAAGTTTAACACAATCCCATTTTTAAAAACCAACACAACTTTTTTTTAATGGGTAAGCTGATTGTCAAGTTCACATGGGAGAAAAAACAAAACACAAAAATTCCAAAACAGAAGCACAAATAAAGACACCTTATCAGCTGGTAAAATAACTGAATAGCCATCTAAAAAAATAGGGGCACGTGGGTGGCTCAATCGGTTACGTATCCAACTTCAGCTCAGGTCATGATCTCACCATTGGTGAGTCCGAGCCCAGCATTGGGCTCTGTGCTGATGGCTCAGAGCCTGGATCCTGCTTTGGATTCTGTGTGTGTGTGTGTGTGTGTGTGCACCCCTCCCCCACTCGTGCTCTGTCTCTAACTCTCAAAAATGAATAAACATTAAAAAAAAAATGTTTTAAAGAAAATGAAGTTGGATCTCTACATCATACCTTATACTGAAATCTGGACCTTACACTGAAATAAGGTCCAGACTGATCAAAGAGAGAGGAGACAAATTAGAGACGGTAGTGGATAGGAAGCCAAATTTTCACTGTAAACCCTCCTTGGCTTACATTTTACAGTGCATGCATTGCATATTTAAAATTAAATAATTGTTGGAAAATGTAGTCAGACTCTTCTATAAGCAATAGAGCATAGTAAAGACCACAGACCTGAAAATCTGGTGGTGTTTTCCAGTCCTGATTTTGCACTAATAACCTTGCAACCTTGGGCAAGTCATTTCATCTGCCCTTCATCTCTAAAGTGTCAGATCAGACAGGAGTCCGGGCTCTTTTAACTGTAAAATCCTCTAACACTACAAGCTGGAGCTTATAAACTAACCTAGGAGTACTTTTATTTGCTCTACCTAGTTCTGATAGTTCCTCTACTAAATAGCGGATGATCTACTGTGGAATTTAGCACCACACATCATCAGTGCCTGCTGCATGCACACCATTGCGGTTGAATGAAGGTAGCATGCAAAGTGTGCATTAGGGCTCAGCCAGGAGCTTCTGGCCCATTAGTCATGGAGGTGGTTGGCCCTCCCACATACCAGACAAATAGATAAGGATCACCTCATGGGATTGGATGCCTGGGACTGTGAGGCCTGTGACTCATATCAGAGGGCGCCAAAAGGCTTCTACGGTCCACAGCCAATTCAGAGGCCAGCTGTCTGTTTTGGGGTTTATTTGAATCTCTGCTCTTTTCTGTGCCCCACCTTTTGGCCAGCCTACAAAAATACCTCTGTCAAAAAATCGGAAAAGGAAAGTTTTTAAATTAAATTTTAAAAAATGTTAGGAGGATTTTAAAAAGGAAAAAGGTAAAGCATAAATCAGGCTGATTACTTGCTAACAACGATACTAAATTTTCGTGCTTTTAGCTAGCTTAGCCAATAGGTTAATTATTTTATGGGTTTCAAAGAATTGAATAGCTAAAAGGCATCTTAGCCATCATCTCGTGTAAACCACGCATTTTATAGATGAGAAAAGTAAAGCTGAGCAGGGTCAAAATGACTCGCTTAAGGTACACAGCCAGTTCCTGCAAATTCAAGATAAAAATTCAAGTGTCCAGGCTCTTGGTCAAAAGCCATTTCCACCTGTCCTCTTTCATCCTTAAATTATCTTCCAAGCTGCGCTCTCACGTACGGCCTGCCAAAAGTGTGTTTTATTTCGAATCATGATTTGGCATTGCTTGCTGCATCTGGACCCTGATACTCTTTAGACCCATGACCTTAGGAGCAGAGCTTTGGAGCCAGCACTGAGGGAGGAGGGCTAAAGGGAACGTAGAAATTCCAGTTTAGACCTGCCCTGGAGAAACTATTTCCTACCCAACCCTCCCTGCCATCGTCCGTCTCCAATCACTTACCCAGAGACCCTTGTCGATGGACATTTCTTTTTAAACCTTCAGGCCCTTCTTTTCCACTGCCCTCTCCAGCCAAAAGGATTCTTAGAGCTCATAAGCTTCTCTCAGACACATGCCCAACCTACTTCTACCCAGGAACCAGCTGTCAGCAAGTTTCCTTGGGGGTTTGTATTTCCCTTTAACTTAAGTAGGTCATTGCACTAAAGGAGGTGTAAAGATGGAATGAATGAAAATAAGCTGCTGGATTTGGCTTGTGCGAGATTTGTGAAAAACGCAAGGAGATGGGCAGAGAGGCAGGGATGGGCTGGCAAAGGGAGTCCCCCTGTGAGCCTCCCCAGGACTCAGACTCAGACCTTACGGCTTTCCTAGTCAGACAGGCAGAGTAAACATTCAAGGGACTTTAATCATAAAGACGTGAAGTCACCGTCTTGCCCGTGTCTATAGGCATTTCTTCTGAAACAGAGGAGAGAGCTCAGGGACAAGACGTAAGCTATTTGGGAGGATACCATTTTGTAAGTTGAAAAGAGGTGTTTGGGGCTAAAAAGATGAAGATTTGTGACCCAAAATGCAGAAGTCTTATCAATACAGTTGATTTCCCTCTAAGAAAAATCAACTTTGGGGGGGATCTAACTGTCCCATCTCCTTTGAAGAGTCCATATTGGTAAGCAGAGGGCTACTGTCCACACAATAAGCATCCCCAGTTGGATGCAGGGGGTTGGGTATAACACCCTGTGGTAGGCTGGATGAAACCAGAGCAAAATGACAGGGATGACCTTGTTGGGCAAAAAGGAAACATGGGTGGGGCATCTGGGTGGTTCAGTTGGTTAAGTGTCCAACTTCAGCTCAGGTCATGATCTCACAGTTCATGAGTTCAAGCCCCACATCCAGTTCTGTGCTAACAGCTCAGAGCCTGGACCGTGCTTCAGATTCTGTGTCTCCCTCTTCTCCCTGCCCCACCCTCTCTCTCTCTCTCTCTCTCTCTCTCTCTCTCTCAAAAATAAATGAACAGCGGGGCGCCTGGGTGGCTCAGTCGGTTAAGCCTCCGACTTCAGCTCAGGTCACGATCTCATGGTCCGTGAGTTCGAGCCCCGCATCGGGCTCTGGGCTGATGGCTCAGAGCCTGGAGCCTGCTTCCTATTCTGTGTCTCCCTCTCTCTCTGACCCCGTTCATGCTCTGTCTCTCTCTGTCTCAAAAATAAATAAACGTTAAAAAAAAAAAAATTTAAAAAAAAAAAATAAATGAACATTAAAAAAATTTTATTTCAAAAAGGAAACATGGGCAGTGTAGAGAAGGGAGCATTGCTGGCAGGAAGAAGGCTTATTCTCATAAATGAGTGCCAGGGCACTTTCAGGCACAGCTGGCTCTCACCTTCTTCTCTAGAGACCACCTAGAAGCCAGCCTCTGACCAAGTGCAGCAAAATCTACTCTGCCATACACTCTACCCCATCACCAGATAAGGCCTAGTTTGCCATTGCTTAGATACAGCTATTACACCTACCAGGTTCCAGAATGCAACGGAGGTAGAAACATGCTGGGACCTCATTAAACTTATTGGTTTTATCACTGTGCCCCTAAAACTTTGGCTTTTAAGATATATAGTGATGCAGACTACAGATCTGTAGATAGTGTTCCTGAGGCTGGTCCACACTATTGGAGTACACACACTTTTCCATTCATTCGCTCATGCATTAAATATTTGTAGAGCACCTACTAAGAAGCATCAGGCACTGGGTGAAGGGATACAAAGGTGAAAAAACTGCCCTCTTGAATTGCACTCTCTAGTCAGAGAACTTACCAAGAGAAATACCAATGTGAACCACGTATACAATTCTAAATGTTCTAATAGCTGTATTTACAAAGGGTAAAAATAAACAGGTGAAAATGATTCTAATATATTTTATTTAACTCAATAGATTGAACACTTCATTTTGACATGTAATCAGTATTTGAAAGAGTTTTTAACTTTTTTATTTTTATTTTAGAGAGAGGGCACCAGCAGGGGAGAGGGACAGAAGGGGAGAGAGAATCTTAAGCAGGCCCCGTGCTCAGCATGGAGCCCATTGCAGGACTTGATCCCACGACCTCAGCCAGTCAGCCTGAGTCAAAATCCAGAATCCGGTGCTCAACCGACTGTGCCACCCAGGAGCCCCAACATGTAATCAACATTTGTAAATTATTGACGACATATTTTACATTTTTTTTCTGTTAAGTCTTTGAAATCCAGCGTGTATTCCATACTTAAAGCCCATTTCTATTCAGACACTAAATTTTCATCAGAAGTATTTAATCTGTATTTAAATTTCATAAACTTGCAGTTGATAAAGTAGATTCACATGCCCAAGTTTTTTCAAACATACGTAAGTTTTTTGCTAACTTTATTAGTTCTTAAACATAAATTAATTTGTTGGAATCAAGATTCAGCTCAATGGTATGTGTATTAGTCTGCTGTTGGTACTATAACAAATCATCACAAATTTGGTGAATTAAAACAAAATGAATTTATTATGTTACAGTTCTGAACAGTTACAGTTCTGACGTCCTAAAATAGAGGTGTTCATACGGCTGCATCGCATTTCTTCGGAAAGCTCTAAAGGAGGACCTTTCATTTTCCAGCTGCTATAGGCTGCCTCCATTCCTTGACTTGCCATCTGCTCCTCGTATCATTCTGACCTCTCCTTCCATCATCATACCTGCTTCTTCACCTTTCATTGTGGTTATATTGGGACAAACTGGATAATCTCTTATATTGGGACTAACTGGAAAACTCTTCATCTCAAGATCTCTGACTTAATCTCATCTACAAAGTCTGTTTTGCCATATAAGGTAATATTCAGAAGTTTTAGTGATTAGGTCACAGGCATCTTTGGGGTATCTATTATTCTGTCTACTAGGGTATGTCAAGAAAGTGAAATAAGGCCACAATGGTGAATGTAAAGGGAACGTGGAGAGTTATAGTGATGGTAAACAAGGAAGGAGCCCTATCAGCAAAGTTTTGTAGACCATGGCAGGGATTTTGTTCTGTATCTTAAGACAATGGAAAGTCATTGAATTTGCATTTTGAAAAAATGCATTCTAACTAAAAAAATCAAAAATAGGTTGAAAGAAGGCAAAAAAACATTGAAAATTAGTTGAGACCTTGTGTAGTAATTAGATGATTGAACATAATGGCTTGGAATAAGGAGGTGGCCCTAAAGGTGGAGAGAAATGGAAATATTTGAGAGATATGGAAGAAGTAAATCTTGTAGGACTTGGCAATAGATAAGTTAAGCAGTGGGCAGTAAGGGTCAAGGCCATGTTAAAGATGATACGTAGGGGAGCCTGGGTGACCCAATCAATTGAGCATCCAACTCTTGGTTTCAGCTCAGGTCATGATCTCGCAGTTTGTAAGTTCCCCACATCACACTCTGCACTGACAGTGCAGAACCTGCTTAGGATTCTCTCTCTCCCTCTCTCTCTCTGCCCCTTCCCTGTTCATTCTCCTTCTCTCTCTCTCTCTCTCTCTCCCTCTCTCTCTCTCTGCCCCTTCCCTGTTCATTCTCCTTCTCTCTCTCTCTCTCTCTCTCTCTCTCTCTCTCTCTCAAAATAAATAAACTTTATATATATATTTTAAAAAGATGGCACATAGGTTTCTAACATGCTGAACTGGATAAATAGTGGTTCAGTTCACCACAACAAAAAAACACAGCTCAGACCAGGTTTGTTTGGGGGAAAAGGGATGTGGTTTTGAACATGTTGAGTTTGAAGTGACTTTATGAGAACCAAACAGGGGCACCCGGGTGGCTCAGTTGGTTGAGTGTCCAACTTCGGCTCAGGTCATGATCTCACAGCTTGTGAGTTCAAGCCCCACGTCAGGCTCTGTGCTGACAGCTTGGAGCCTGGAGCCTGCTTCAGATTCTGTCTCCCTCTCTCTCTGCCCCTAACCCACTCGCATTCTGTCTCTGTCTCTCTCAAAAGTAAATAAACATTAAAAAAATTAAAAAAAAAAAAAGAGAGAGAGAACCAAACAGAAAGGTCAGTGGGTAGTTGGAGATAGAAATTCAGAGTTTCCTCTGTGTTGCAGAAGAAATTCAAAGCTTTGGTTTTTAGGTGGTTCTTTAATCCTTGTGTATGAATGAAATCACCTAGAATAGAGGCCAGCAAGAAGAGTGTCTAGGACATAGCCCTGAGAGACCCGAACATTCAATGACCAGATAAAAAAGGCACCAAGAGCCTACAGCATCAAAAAAGACAAGAAAATAGTATTAAAAGAGGATGTCGTCAATAAGGTTGATGCTCCTAAGAATTTAGGGAGTGGACTTCTGGAAGATCAATACCAATTCACCTACACTATTAGTCCATAAACTTCGGTGGAACAGGTTACACCCTTGAGGTCAGGGGTAACTACCATGCCTCCCCACCAGGTTTAAGTAAGTTATAGCCGTGGTAACTGGTTTAGAGGTGGGCATGTAACCACAGAGTGTTAATGAGATCCATTTGTTGATACTTCTAGGAAAGAGAGTATCACTCTTTTCCACAGTCTTGAAACTTGAGGAGATACAGAGCCTGAAGCTGTTACTGCCATTTTGCTACCAGTATAGGACTAGAGGCAGAAAAGAAAGATTGTGAGAAACCAAATATTTATGACATTTTTTAGGCTCCAACTCCAGCTGTGCCTGAAGCTTGATCTAGCCTACACTCTCAACTTAGATGAGCCAATAAATTCTTTTATTTTCGAATAAGCCAAGGAAGTACAAAATGTCACTTACAATAGAAAGAATGCTAAATTCTATGGGAGGATAAATGAAATGTAACCTATGTTTAAGGCCTTTAAAGAAAATGCCTTATATATCAAGATGATCAAAGGTTGACAAAAATTCTTATCATAATCATAAGAGATTATGAAAGCAGATAAAAATATCTCGAGAGCAGGAAAATAGATTAAAATACCAGAAGAGTTTCTATGTTATGAACTCCAATTTGTGAAACAGTCAGAAATAAATAGGAATATATTAAATTAGAATTAAAAATTATAGTCCCAGACTGCCTTAAAGTAATCTCTTTATTGTGACCAGAAATCTGGTTCCAAGGTTTTCTTGTTCTCTTTTGTCTTGAGCTTGTATCTTTCATGAGCCCTGAAATGGCAATTTTACAGATGCATGAATTATAATATTCATGATTTCCATGGCATTGTAATTGTACTCAGTAATTATAATTTTCATTGACACAAAAGTTACAGACTCCTGGGACTTGCTCAGTAGAACTTAAGACCGTTGCTAGGCACCTCACAAAAGTGATTTTCCTCTTTGTGGGAATTGAAGATTTTGACCTTGAATAACTTTTACCTTTGGAAGCGAAAATTTACTGACCTTGTCTTCTATGGACCCACTTATTTTTTTTATTTTAACTTCAGTATAGTTAGCATACAGTGTTATATTAATTGCAGGTGTACAATATAGTGATTCCACAATTCCATGCATCACCCAGCGCTCATCACCACAAGTGCACCCCTTAATCCTTATCACCTATTTCTCTCCTCTCCTCTAGCAAACATCAGTTTGTTCTCCATAGTTGAGGCTATTTCTTGGTTTGTCTCTCCCTTTTTTTTTCCTTTGTTTGTTTTATTTCTTACATTCCACATATGAGTGAAATCATATGGTACTTGTCTTTCTTTCTCTGATTTATTTCACTTAGCCTCATACTCTCTAGTTCCATCCATGTCATTGCAAATGGCAAGATTTCATTCGTTTTTATGAATGAATAATATTTCATTGTGTGTGTGTGTGTGCATGTGTGTGTATACACAAATATATATACCACATCTTCTTTATTCATTCAACTATCTATAGACATTTGGGTTGCTTCTATAATTTGGCTGTTACAAATAGTGCTGCTATAAACATAGGGGTGCATGTATCCCTTTGAATTAGTGTTTTTGTATTTTTAGGGTAAATACCCAGTAGTGTGATTACTGGCTCATAGGGTAGTTGGATTTTTAACTTTTTGAGGACCCTCCGTACTGTTTTCCACAGTGGCTGCACCAGTTTGCATTCCCACCAAAAGTGCAAGAGGGTTCCTTTTCCTCTACATCCTTGACAAAACCAGTTGTTCCTTGTGTTTTTTATTTTAGCCATTCTGACAGGTGTGAGGTGATACCTCATTGTAGTTTTGATTTGCATTTCCCTGATGATGAGCGATGTTGACCATCTTTTCATGTCTGTTAGCCGTCCATATACCTTCTCTGCAGAAATGTCTGTTCATGCCTTCTGACCATTTTCTAATTAGATTGGTTGTTTTTTGGGTGTTGAGTTATATAAGTTCTTCATATATTTTAGACACTAACCTTTTATCTTCTGTGGACCCATTTATTAAAAATTCACCAAAGTGTGGGGCTGCCATTACTCCAGAGAATGGATCCAGTTGAAGAAAATCTACAGACATCTACTGAGTACTCATTATATACAAGACAATGTGCTAGGCAGACTCAAAGGCTTAAGGCATGGTTCTTGTTCTCACAGAGCTTGGAAACTTGCGGCAGAGGTAGGACATATTCATGAAAAGTCAAATATCAATATAAAGGAATATATAATAAGTGATCAAAAGAACTGTGCAAACAATAAGAACTTAGATGCTGGAAGAGCAAGAAATCAGTGTGGGATGGAATGCCTTGAGGGCAGGTACAAGTGAATGGGCAGAAAAGAAGTAAAGAGCTCCTCAGGCACAAAGCTCTTCATAAACAAACAACCAGAGGGGGAAAGATGTTGACAGGTAACTGTATTATTATAGAACAGTCTGCTGGAGCAATGATTCTTACAGAGTTCAGTTGGGGAGAGGGGAGCTTGAAAAGACTGGAAGTCATTAAATGACAACCTACAAAATTTAAGCTACATCTTGTAGGAAATGAGACTGCTGAAGATTAAGTCAATGGAAGCGGACCATCTCTCCTCCTCAGTATCAAAGCCCTCATCGCTGGTAACATGACAGCCTGAACTTGGTTCGTGTGTGAAATAAACTTTGTGTTGATCAACACAGTGTAAAATTTCAAGTGAGAAATTGCAGAGGTAAGGACTGGGTCATGGGAAATTGGGGCATTGTATTGACAAAACTAGATTTGCACCTTAGGGTAGCTGCCATGTGGAAATGAGATTTAACAAGGATGAGACTAAAAGAAGCCCAGATACAAGGCCATTGCAAAGCCCTAGGCAAGAGTTCATGAAGGCCTGTCCTAAAGTGGTGATCATAGGATTGGGGAGGAGATAGGTTCAAGGGCTATTTAGAAGCCACATTGTTAGGACTTGATGATTATCACTGACGGTTAGGAGTGATGGGAAGGGAGGATTCTAGAATGACTCCCAGATTTCTGACCTGAGGGGATGAGGTTGTAAGTGGAACCATTAACCAGGATACAGGAAGGGGTAGCTTTGGGAAAGGAAAACATTGGGTTCAGTGTTGCATATTGTGTAATCCAGAACTTGCTGGCTGCAAGTCCTGGAAAGCCATGTCAAACTACCTTGGGCAACTTCATGGTTCATAAAGCCAGATGATGGAAAGGTATAGGTAGCAAAGACTTCACAACTAAATCTAAAATTATCAGGACTTGCTCTCTGTCATGCCCTCTCTCTCTCTTCTTTTCATTGCTCTCCCTCTCTGCTTGGCTTCTGCCTGTAGTGAGGGCTCATTCTCTCAAGGCCCTCCAAGTGGCAAGGGACATGTCTGCCAGCAGTCTGGAATGTAAAAAGAAAGAGACCTATAGCTTCCACTGCTGCATTGAAAAGCCCCAGGAAAGAGACACAAAGAAATAAAACAGTGAATTAAATGGTCTAAGTCTCTGGTCTTGAGGAATTATAGTCATAAAAACATAGAAACTTGAGGCCATCGCCAGTACCTCCAGAGGGCCGAATCCTGGCACATATTAAGAGTTCAATATATGCTTGTTAAATCAAAAGATGATTAAGGGCACTTTTCATGAGTAAAATCTTTCAATAAATAGTTTGGTTGCATACATTTTGTCTATTGCATAGATTAGAGCAAGGCAGTCCTCTTTCCCCACACCCAACTCATGTGCCAAAACGTTACATACACATAGGTGGAATTTTTGGATAGAAGGGCCAGTTTCTTTCTGCAGTCATACTCTACTCCCAATGCCTGTGACAGCTCCTTCCAGCTACAGGAGTCAGAATACATGTTATACCTCTCATCCAAAACTCCTTCCTCCCCACCATGACCACCACGGCTATCATCACCTTGAGATCTTGCCAACTCATGCTCCATAATATTATCTACCACATCTCCAGTTAGGAGAGAAGGCTCAAAGCCCTAGCAGAGCACTTCTAAAGACCATAAAACAAACTTTATCTCAGTAAAGGCTGGTTTCTCTTCATAATTGAGTTCCTGGATGGACACACTCAACAGTTACAAACAAAAACTAAAATCAGCTTCCAGATCTACGCAGTGTATCTTCAGTATTGGAGCACATGACACTCTTCACCTTTTGTCTGAATCTCAATATATTTATTTAGTTTTATTCTATTTTTATTTAGTTTTATTTGTGTAGGCTGTCAGTAACACTTACTGAGGGCTACTTTATTATGCATGATACCATACTAAACACCAAAGGATATATATAAAAGCAGCTAGGATTCCCCAGAGCACAATCAAAAGAGTGACAAGAACAGTAATTATTTGCTAAATCTAGATCAGACCCCTCCATCTCAGTCTCTGAATTCCAGTGTCCCTGAACCTCTTCTTTCTGATCCTAGGAGATCCCACACAGATTCATAAATGGCCATGATCATTTTTCTCCTACTTTATGGCAGCTTCCAGTTCATTCATCATTTTAAAAGGTTACCTGCTTTCCCTACTGTTACTATCACACTTCCTGTCATCACCAGGTGGGTGTGGCCTTGGCTATAGCTACACGTTTATTTTGTTCTGGATGAACAGTGGAATCACACACACACACACACACACACACACACACACACGTGATGTACTGTATTACCAGGCTACAAAATAACTCTACTCCCAGATTCCATCTCATGGAGTACTCTAAAGTTTTAGTTCTTTGTTCCACTTGCTTTTTATTATAACCCTCCTGTCAATGACTGGCACTTATCTGTAGAAACTACCTTCAAAGTATACCACAATTAAAATCTCTAGGAGCTGGGCCTTCACCCCTACCATCCCTAAGCCTCCTGCCTTCCTGCCTTAGCCATGGTCTTGTACCAAGTTCATACACACCCTCCCCCCATTCAGGTATGTTATTTTCCTTTTGGGTGCTCACTCTAAGGGGGCTCCTGGTTTCTCTAACAGCTCAGAAGTCTTGGGCCTGGAGTGGTGTAGAGTGGGCTATGCCCCCCAAAGGGGCCCACACCAGTCTGGATTCACAGCAAACAATTTAGGCCTCTGCCCCTGGGGTTCTCTCTACACAAAGACAATTTATGGTCAACTGTTTGGAGCTCAGAGCCATTTTCCTAAGGAAACAACAGAAAAGGAGTGTGTTGAGAGAGAGAGAGAGAACTCACAAAAGTCCATTTGACTCACTTATCTCATCTGGAGTTCTATATGTACTCCAGAACCTACCTAACAGTATAGCACAGTTCTACTGTCTCTATGGGAAAATGAGCTCTGAGTTCCAGCCGTGAACATACCTGTGTCTCTGGTATCAGCAGGGACAGGCCAGCATTCACCTTCCGCAGCCTGCCAACCCAATGGTAGGGAAACGCCAGAAGCCTAGAATGTTTTATTTTTAAGAAAGGGGTTGGGGTGAGGGGGACGCTGGGAGGAGGAACCAGACTGTAGAGGGAGGAGAGCTGGGGTGGAGGGTGGGAGAGCCCAGCAGCCTCTGGGTTTTAGGGTCTTCCAGAGACACAGGCTGCTTTCCTGAGCTTCTCCCCACAAGACACGCCTGGTCCCCACTACAGCATTGCTGCTATAGAGAGCTAGAGAGGGGGGAGTTCCAGTGCAAGAGTGCGTAGGAACTAAGGAAAATGTGTCTGCGGTCTGTGGGTTTCTAGGTGAGGTCAAATAAGGAGTTAAAAAAAAAAAAAACTTTTAAAAACTAAAGCTAGATTGATATTGTGATCAGTACTATGTTTGTTAAGGAGGTCAGATCAAATTTAATACCTATCCCGTAGCTTTCTGAATTATACAACCCACAGAAATACTTAACGTTTATAAGAACCCTTGGATGTGACCCTTTTGCAGACATGAGAGAACGTTTCACCTCTATGTCCAATCTCTCTCTCTTATTTACACTTTAATTAATACTTGGCTTCTGTGGAGTCAGGGTACATCTGCTTGCAAATAAAAAAATTTAAGTGTGGAGAAAACAAGCATGAGCCTCTATTTTATTTCCTTGGATCTGTTTGAAAGGCCAAGAAAAAAAAATGTTTCCCTAGGTTGTGGAGTAGGGAAAGGGGTACAAAAGGTTTCCATACAGTAGTCCCCCCTTATCTGCAGGGAATGGGTTCCAAGACCCCCGGTGAATGCCCGAAACCACAAATGATACTGAACCCTATATATGTTTTTCTATACGTACATATCTAGGGTGACGTCTTATTGATAAAGTAGGCACAGTACGAGATTAACAATAACTAGTAATAAAAAAAGAACCATTATAAATTGATGTAATGTAATAAAAGTTATGAGAATCTCTCTCCAAATACCTAATTGCCCTGTACTCACCCTACTTGTGATGATGTGAGATGAGAAAATGCCTCTGTGATGAGAAGTCGGGTGAAGGACGCAGGATTGTGACGTAGAGGTAGGTGACCACTGACCTTCTGACCCGTCGTCAGCAGGACCATCTGCCTCCAGTTGGCTGTTGATGGGGCAGAAACCAAGGAAAGAAAAACCGCAGACAAAGGGGGACTGCTGTATTTTTAATTGCTCCTGTTAGAAGGCTCAGAAAAGTAAAATTTAAATGACAATAGTAATATGTAAGCGAGTTTTTTTTACTGCAAGTATGGATGGATTTATTTATTTTTTTGTAGGTTTTTAAATTTGAATTCCAGTATAGTTAACATACAGTGTTATATTAGTTTCAGGTGCACAATATAGTGATTCAACACTTCCATTCATTACTCACTGCTCACCATGCTATGTGAGCTCTTTAGTCCCCATCACCTATTTCACCCATCACCCCACCCACTCAATGGACTTAACTAAGTGTTGTTTTCTCTTATTTAAGTCCACTTTTGTAGTCTACATTTTTTTTTTAAGTTTATTTATTTATTTTGAGAGAGAGCACGTGCAGAGGGAGGAGCAGAGGGGGGTGGTGGAGAGAGAGGAGAGAGAGAGAATCTCAAGCAGGCTCCACGCTGTCAGGGCAGAGCCCAATGCAGAGACTGATCCCAGGAACCAGGATCTCATGATCATCACCTGAGCTGAAATCAAGAGTCACGCTTAACTGACTGAACCACCCGGCATCCCTCTTGTTCTACATTTTAGATATTATGATGTCAAACTACTTTCACATGACCACATACCAGAAGTGAAAAAAAGAAAAAGGTGGCTTAGAAAATTTACCAGATTCAGGAAAGATTGGAACCGATGAGCTATTTTACATGCCAGAATCCTAGTAGCTTTGGTAATGGATTAACAGATTAATAGTTCCATAACTTCTTAGATTCAATCAATTCAACAATGTCTTCTGAGCCATTCTGTACTAAACAATGTAGTGTGTGACGTGGAGATAGACACACAAAAGCACACTGTGGGCCAAAAAGGCCCCATCACCTGTGGAGTTTCTATGTCTTTATTCAATTTACATGTATGACAAAGTAGAGATCTCTGTTTTACATGGAACCAACCCCCAAACCAAGTTGCCTCTTGCTTTCTGAAAGGAGAGAAGGGGTGGGAACCCAGGCGAGCTCTGGGAGATGGCTATTATTTGAATAGACTGAAAGGTCACTTTGGAGAGCCCAGGTAGGTCAAGCTCAGCCCTCACAAGAGACTGTGAAGAAACTGGCCTGCTTGAAGCAGGGAGGGGTGGGGGTGGGGGGGGAACAATTGGGAAGCAATGAAAGAGAGGAGATAGTGTTTGGAAAGATGGTCCTACCTGGGGTGTGGAGGTGGGTGGGAGGAAGGTCACTAATTGTGAGGTCACTGCCATCTCTAAGAGGGAGATGGGAGGGTCAGCACCGGTGTGGTAGCATGAAAATGAAGACAGGGGGCCTACAAAAGGCTTGTCAACAGAAATATTGATGTAATAGGCAGCTCATTAGACTAAGAAGGGGGCAATGCATTTACTTTTAAAGCTCTAACTTTGGGTCTTCTTTTTTCTCTTGAGCCATTTTCTCTCCACGTTTCTTTTTTTTATGTCTGTTTAAATTATAAAAGTGCACGTGTTTTACTTTGGAAAATGTGAAAAAATAAAGAAAAAATATAAAAAAGGCATTGAAAAGCACCTCTCCTCTCACCGCCCAGAGATGGTTTGAGATAACCGTTTTGGTGTATTTTTCCCAGCCTTGATTGGTGACTTTAAGAGTGATTATTAAATGAGGTGAGCTAGGTTGAGTACAAAGGTAAAACAGCTTGAGTTTCTCCGTCCTTGGCCCTTGGCCATGATGCAGGCAGAGCCACAGCTGTCCCGTCACTTTCAGACATCAGAACCCTTGCATGTGCAGAAGTGAAAAAGTCCCATGGGATCTACATCAAGGCAATGCTGCTTTCTCCCACCAGCCCAGGCCCTTCTGGACCTTGGGGACTGGGAGCTGAGAAGGAGGCAATGGCCTGGTCTTTCCTGCTCCTTGTCCCACCGCAGGGATCCCCCAGGAATTTCCCCATGCACTTACCCCAAATGTAAAACCAAGGCCTGGGTCCCACTGCTGCCCCCCACCCCTTTCTCTGCCCAGCCAATTTCTCACTTTCAGATACCTCCAGGGCAGCATCAGGCACAAGGGTCTGTGCCAAAAAGCACACTCTAACCCTATACATTCACCTCAGATCATTCCTTCTGAAAAAGAAAAAGGAAAGGAAAATTAAAGTACTAGGCTTCTTTAATTTTTCTTTTTCTTTCTAAAATTTATACTACATAATGCGAGACTGTATTTTCACCCCTTTCTTGAGAATGTGAGGATACTATTATCAATTATTTTCAGCTTTGGGCTTTGACAAAAAGTTCAATAGAAAAATTTCACTTCACATTCTAATACCTGTATAACAGGCACACACACACAAACACACACACACAATATAATATAATATAATATAATATAATATAATATAATATAATTAATATAATATTATATTATATAATAATAATAATAATTTGAACCACATCACATCATTTTACACCCTACTTGCTTTTCATTAGTATCATATGGTGAGTATTTCCCATGTCAAGGAAGTATTTTCCAAAAATGTGATTTTTATTGGCTCATAATTTTTATTATATGACTGTCCATTTTTCATTAATTATTCAACCATCACCCGATCAGACATTTACAATTAGGCTAATATAATTATCACTGCAATAAACATCCTTGCATGTAACCTTGTTCACATCTTTGATTATATCCTTAGGATAATTCCTAGGAGGAAAATGTTTCAATCAAAGGTTATGGAAATTTTTAAGGCTCTTGATACATAAAGCAGAGAAAACCCTTCAAGAAAAGTGGAATAACTACCCCCCCTTCTAAAATAATAATAATCATAAATCATAAATAAATTAAAAGGGTTCAGTCAGTTGAACATCCAACTTTGGCTCAGGTCATAATCTCACAGTTCATGAGTTCAAGCCCTGCATCAGACTCTCTGCTGTCAGTGAGGAGCTTGCTTCGGGTTCTCTGTCCCCCTCTCTCTCTGCCCCTCCCCCCCTCAAAAAATAAATTAAAAAAATAAATTTAAAAGAAAGATATGCTTGGGTGGCTCAGTCAGTTAAGCGTCCAACTCTTGATTTTGGCTCAGGTCATGATCTCACTGTTGTAAGACTGAGCCCCATGTTGAGTTCTGTGCCAGCACAGAGCCTGCTTGGGATTCTCTCTCTCCTTCTCTCTGCCCCTCCCTGGCTCACATCCAAGTGCTCTCTCTTTCTAATAAATAAATAAATAAATTAATTAATTAAAAAATTAAAGTGGAGGGGCGCCTGGGTGGCTCAGTCATTTGGGTGTCCGACTTCAGCTCAGGTCATGATCTCACAGCTTGTGAGTTCAAGCCCCATGTCGGCCTCTGTGCTGACAGCTCAGAGCCTGGAGCCTGCTTCTGATTCTGTGTCTCCCTCTCTCTCTCTCTACCCTCCTCAGCTCATGCTCTGTCTCAAAAATAAATAAACATTTAAAAAAAACTTAAAAATAAATAAATAAATAATTAATTAAAGTGGAATAACCCTCACACACCTTGTACCCAATCATTTTTACCATATTCTTCACCTTTGCAATCTGATTAGTGAAATAGCATATCGAATTGTTTTGATTTATATATATATATAAATATATTTATATTTATATTAAATTTATATATATTTATAATAAATAAATAAATATTTATTATAAATATTTATATTAAATTTATATATATATATAAATAATTAAGGCAGATTCTTACTTATTGACTCTTTCTATTTCTTCTTCTGCAAATGGTTCATGGCCTCTACTCATTTTTTTCTTGCAATGTTAGTATTTTCTTACTGATACGTAAACTCCATGTAATAAGAATAGTTACCGCTTTTTTTGGTCATGTTGTATTTATTGCAAGTGTTTCCCAATTTCTTTGATTTGATTTTGTTTAGCATACTCTGCCTTGCAGAACCTTTTAACTTTTGTTCAATCAAATCTGTTGGTATCTTTTTCATATAACATATAACCTATTCTATTTAAGAATAAAAAGAGGGTTATTAGAAGGATAGTAGTTAGCTCACAGAAACATACAAAGAGATCCTACAGAAATCAGGGCAACTCTGATTTTAGGAAATGAAACTAATCTCAACATCATCCAACCTGTAAGTCTGTTCTTCTGCTTCCCTCATTTCCTCTGGTCTCCATTTGGCTTCTTCTATGTCTACCCTCAGCTTTCTCCAGACTGATATCCTTTTAGCTTCTAAAAGAGAGGCCAAAATTACAAAGAATGAAATCTTGCCATTTGCAACTACGTGGATGGAACTAGAGGGTATTATACTAAGCGAAATTTGTCAAAGACAAATATCATATGACTTCACTCAGATGAGGACTTTAAGATACAAAATAGATGAACATAAAGGCAGGGAAGCAAAAATAATATAAAAACAGGGAGGAGGACAAAACATAAGAGACTCTTAAATATGGAGAATAAACAGAGGGTTACTGGAGGGGTTGTGGGAGGGGGGATGGGCTAAATGGGTAAGGATCATTAAGGAATCATTGTTACACTCTGTGCTAACTTGGATATAAATTTTTTTAAAAATAAATTAAAAATAAATAAGTAAATAAAAATAAAAGAGATGCCAAGAGGACTTATCTTCGGGTAGAAAATCCTAGAGAAGGACTCTGGCTGACTTAACCTTGTGAAAAGCTTACCTCCAGGCCAGTCCTTGTGCCAAGAAAATGAAGGACTCTGATTTGCCAGAAAAAGGATCTATCCAGAGAGAATAGGGCAGCTAACCTGAAACAGTGGGTTAGGACACTAAGCAAACAAAACAAAATAAAACAGAAACAAAAAAAATCAAGTGTCCATTAGACACTTTTCCTCAGTACTTTCTTTTACTAGTATGCTGCTTTTTTCATCCTGAAATCAAGAAATTTTTCTTCTGGATTTCATTTTTTATATGTGGCTCTATCTTCGCCAAATGCTTCATTCCTCCTCCTGATATTCACTTTATCATTTCCGCTGATGTGGCCATAGCCAGTATGGCTAGTTCAGGGCCCTGTGTCTTTCTATGTGGTCTAACAAGATCATGTTCCTGGTTCCCCCCACCTCTAACACATACACACACACACACACACACACACACACACACACACACGCTCCCCTTCCTCAGTTCATCCTGCACACCCTCACAAAATTGACATTCCCATAATATCACATCCATCCCTTTAATAATGTCATTTTCCTCTTCACAAGCCTCCCTGCCCCGCCCATTTACTAGAGAGGAAGTGACAGCTCATGTGACAATGAAAATGTTATTTTGTGCAGCCTTCACAACTCTGCTTGGTAGATAAAATCTCCATTGTATAGAAGGGAAACTGAGGCTCGGAAAAGTTAAATCACTAAGTAACATGTTGTTTGGATGTAGCGGACCTGGGACTGAATCTATGTTGCCTGAATCCTTATACAGAAAACCAAGCTCCTCACAGTGGATGGGCCTCAAAATAGAGTCTAAACACCTTAACCTTTTTCAAATTCCCAGCCTTTGCTTCCTTTTGTTGCCAAACCTCTATCCCTCACTTTAATCAAGCCTGTGTGTTTGTCTCCCAATGCCACCACCTCTACCCCCAAGCCTGACAGCTTCTCACCAGTGCTCTGCCTACTCCCCTGCCCCCCACTTTTCACCCTATTGAGAGTTCACCTTCCTTGAATCTCTGCTTAATTTTACTTATTCCATTAAGTCTCTCCTGATTATCTAAATAAATTGTAAAAACTTTAAAAAACAAGGCAGTGGGGGCGGGGAGCACCTGGGTGGCTCAGTAGGTTAAGCGTCCAACTCTTGGTTTTGGCTCAGGTCATGATCTCACAGTTCATCAATTCAAGCCCTGCCAGTGCAGAGCCCTGATTAGAATTCTCTCCCTCTCTCTCTCTCTCTCTCTCGCTCTCGCTCTCGCTCTCGCTCTCGCTCTCGCTCTCTCTCTCTCTCTCTCTGCCCCTCCCCCACTCGCATGCTCTGCATCTCTCTGTCTCTCAAAATAAATAAATAAATAAACAAATAAGTAACTTTTTTAAAAAGGTCTTTCCTGATTATCTCACAAAAATAGTTTTTTCAAAATGCCTAAAATATGCTTCTCTGATATCCATTTAATTACTATTGTCTTTTATGCCCATGTAATGTTTTAACTTTTGACCATCTTGCAAGCTAGATTGTGAGCCTCTTGAGATCAAGTCTATGCCTTATACATCTTTGTATTTCCACATGCTTAGTCCAAGGCCTTGTAAGAAGAAATTAGCCAATACATGTTGGTCCATGTCTGTTTCCTTCAACCCGCTGTATTGGGAGATGTAAGAATTCTTCAAGATTTTCCCCCTCTTGGCAAAATATTAGTTCCATGTTAAGCCTTTCAAACCTTTGGCCTTTCCTATTAGGATGAGTGATTTTCATGAGTGAAGATAATATCAACTGTAAAATCCTGAGATTGTAGATAAATATATTGGGAAAATTTCACTAGCATATATGCAGTTTACCTCCTCGTAAACATGCAAAGGGAACTTGCTCCTACATTCCAGAATATGGGAGGTGTTACTGATACATCTTAATAATAGTTCATAGCATCTAAAGAGATAGGAAACTACTTTTAAAGGACATTACATTAAATTTTTTATCCCTTACTACTCACTTTCTAGTAGATTTTACAATATTATTTTTTATAAGAAATTACCAGTTATGGGGAGACACAGTGTTTTTGAGGAATGTGGAGAAATCGGCTAAAGATTGTTTTATTTGGGAGGTTCAGAGCATCCGTTTCAATTGGCATTGCTTTGAAAATTGCAAGAAACTTTGGCGATGACAAATGTTTACAATTTGCATCCACATTGTTACTAACACAATAGCCTGTTAAATCCCTTGCCATGAATAAGAGCAGACTGCAGGCCATCCACATGACTTACCAAGGGGGAAACAGACATTATTCACAAATTTTAATTGCTCCTATGGCACCAACAGTCTGAAAACGAAACATAAAAACGTAGCCTTGGGGAAGTTTTGCTGTGCAATGACTTTAGTGCAAACCTGACCACAGGGACCAGTGCCTCTATCACAATTATGCAGGGACCAGAATAAAATAAGTTTATCGTTTCAACCCAAGTCCTAGGGGACATTTGGCATATTTTAAAACTCATCCTATCCACTGCAAACTCAAAAACTCCTACACTTGACCCAAAATAAAGAAATCAGAGATTACATTGATATGGAAGGTGTATTTCATGTTCATCCCTAAGGGGAGTTCCTCCTGATCAAGGTCCAAACATTCTACTAAATACAGGAAGAAAAAAATGCTTCCATATACTCCTTATCTAGAGAAATTAACCCTCTAGTATTGCAAAATGAATATCAAATTTGCGTCCAAAAGTTGAGTTATTGTAAAAGATAATTTTAAGAACAATTTTTAAGAAAAAATTAATCATCAAAAAACTTTAAGAAGAATGAAAGTATTAGGAGGCTTTTTGTTTTTGTTTCTGTTTCTTCCCAACAAAGAGTCATTCATATTCCCTCAAGGACCACCGTCCTGTGGGAGAGGGCTTAGCAGACACTGACAATTAAGTGCTAAGTGTGAGAGAAACCAGCCAATAGGCTGCCTGGAAAATTAGGCTGATCTACCTCCCTAAAAACAAGACTTAGAGGGTTGCAAAGCTGACGAGGGGAATAACCAGCAGGGATGATGAGAAACACCAAGTCAGAGAAGAGCCACAAAAGAGGCTACCAATGATCCTGAAATCCAAAAATATGTGTCCCAAACCTGATCTGGCTGCAGCTCTCGCTGCTGATGGAATCACCATCGTTCTGATTGCCACGATCGTCAAAACCACAGACCCAGCTGGCCCTGTCCTCAAAAATGTGTCCTAAATCCTACTGTGTCTTATGACTCTGCTCTTATCTGTGGCTCCTATAAGCAAAATTCTCAACACCTTGGAAAACATCACTTCTCTGCTTAAAACCCAGCAATGGTTTCTCATTCCACACAAAGTGAAGCTGAAGTTCTTTAAATGGCCTACAGAGCTTTGGCTGATCTGCTCCAAACTTAGCCCTTCACTCTAGATGTGTTGCTCTTCCTGGCTTGTTCTTCCCCCGGATTTGCACCTGGATGACGTCTTCACCTACAAGTCTTTGATTAGACATCTCCTTCTCAATTAGTCCTACTCCGACTTTCCAATACAAAGCTGCATCATGCCCTAGGACCTTGCATTCTATACCATCCTTCCTCTATTCCACTCTTGTTTCTTTTTTATAGTACGATCACCTTCTAACATACTATGTAGTTTATGTATTACATTTGTTGTTTATGTTTTTATGCTCCCCCCCCCCCCCATTAAATGTGTAAGTTCTTCAGGAACAGAGATCTTTCTTTTGTTCACTAATGTATTCCAAATACTTCCAAGCACCTGGGACATGTAGAAGTTAAATAACTATTTTTTGAATAAATGAATGAATGACTCCATATTTTATCTGTGAAGAAACTGAGGCACAGACAGGGTAAACAATTTGTCGAGCTGAAAAGTAGCAAACTCCCCTTTGTTTGGCACACATTTCCCACTGTCTTCGGAAGACATATTCCATGGGTTAGAACTTGGTAGAGATGCTGAGTTCTGAATGGATGAACCTCCAAAGTTATGAAAGCCAACATTACACAATAATTAAATTTTAAAAACAGGCAGACAATTAGAAATAGAGTGGAGTAAGAGTCCTGTACGCTGCTACCCAAAATAAGGGAAAAAATGAAAGAATGTAATTGTTTACACGTTCGTCCATCAAACTTCTTTACATAGCTTGAGTATTTAAACTTATAATTATAAACTTATAATCATAAATTTCCAATACAAATCATGTTGTTTACTTGCAACATGGTTGTGTAATCAGATTTCCTTTCCAGCCTTATGAAGACATTTTCTTTAGCATCTCTATCAATTAATATTTACTTACTTATTCCAGATTCATTTCAATAGTTTTCCTTTCCCTGTTTATAGCTTGCATTTTACTTCCCTCTTCAGTTTTTTTTTGTTTAATTTTTCATCAAATGTGTTGTTTTATATATTTTGCACAGCATCTGCCATAGCGTATCTTTGTGTTAATTCTTAGTTAGCTTAACTCTTTAGTTAGCCAATGAAACTTTTTCTCCCTTTTCTTTTTTTTTTTTTTTTTTAAACTTTTTTTTTTTTTTTTAACGTTTATTTATTTTTGAGACAGAGAGAGACAGAGCATGAATGGGGGAGGGTCAGAGAGAGAGGGAGACACAGAATCTGAAACAGGCTCCAGGCTCCAAGCTGTCAGCACAGAGCCCGATGCGGGGCTCGAACTCACGGACTGCGAGATCGTGACCTGAGCCGAAGTCGGCCGCTCAACCGACTGAGCCACCCAGGCGCCCCATCCCTTTTCAATTTTTTGGTGCCTATGTGTCATTTTTTCTGACTGTACTTTTTGTAATAACTACTTCTTTGCAATGAGAATTTTAAACCAGTTCCATATAAATTTGGGGATCAATTCTGTGGTTTCTCTTTTGAAAAAAAAAACAACAGAAATTTGTTATTGAGATGGTCTTCCCTTTTGGGTTTTCAACTAACTTCCTGTTTATATTTGACAATTCCATCTAAATATTCTTCCTTTCTTGAGTACCTGGGTAGCTCAGTCAGTTAAGCATCGGATTCTTGGTTTCGGCTCAGGTCATGATTTCATAGTTCATGGGTTCAAGCCCTGAGTCAGGCTCCATGCTGACAGCATGGGGCCTGCTTGGGATTCTCTCTCACCCTCTTCTCTGTCCCTCCCCTGCTCATGCAAGCACATGCACACGTGCTTTATCTCTCTCAAAATAAATAAACTTAAAAAAATAACAATAAATAAATATTCCTCCTTCCCATGATGCATATCTTTTGTTTCTTTCTCTTGCTTTATTGCTCTGGTTAAAACCTCCCAGTTCTATGTTAAATAAGAATGCTACGAGTAGACATCTTTGCCATGTTTTCAATCTTAGAGGAAAAGCATTCAGTCTTTCACCATTAAGTATAATGTTAGCTATAGGGTTTTTTGGTAGATTTTCTTTTTTTTTTTAATTAAAAAAAAATTTAATGTTTATTTGCTTTTTAAAAATTTTTTAAATGTTTATTTTTGAGAGAGAGAGAGACAGAGCGTGAGTGGGGAAGGAGCAGAGAGAGAGGGAGACACAGAATCCAAAGCAGGCTCTAGGCTCTGAGCTGTCAGCACAGAGCCCGATGTGGGACTTGAACTCACAGATTGCAAGATCATGATGTGAGCCGAAGTCTGATGCTTAACCAACTGAGCCACCCAGGCTCCCCTAGATTTTATCAAGTTGAGGATGTGTCCCATCATTCCTAGTTTTCTGAGAGTTTTTATCACAAATGTGTATTGAATTTTGTGATATGCTTTTTCTGCACCAATTGAGAGGATAATGAGATTTTTAGACTGTTGATATGGTAGATTACATTCATTGGCTTTTTAACTTAGATATAATTTACAACATAATGCACACATTTAAAGTGTACAATTCCATGGCTTTTAAAATATTCACAGGATTTTAAACCATCACCACGAATTCCAAAACATTTCATCACCCCAAGAAGAAACTCCATACCCTTCAGCAGTCACTCCCTTTCTCCCTACTCCCTAGTCCCTGGCAGCTACTAATCTGCTTTCTGATTTTATATATTTTCCTATTCCGGATATTCATATAAATGGAATCATACAGTATGTGGCCTTTGGTGACTGACTTCTTTCACTTAGCAAAATGTTTTCAGGGTTCCTCTGTGTCATTCTTTTTTTATGGCTGAATAATATTCTATGGGATGGATACAGCATATTTCGTTTATCCATTTATCAGCTGATAATATCTTGGTGGTTTCCATTTTTTGGCCATTATGAATAATGCTGTAATGAACATTCCTGGCAAGTTTTTGTGTGAACATATGTTTTCCATTGATGGATTTTAAATATTGAACCAGCTTTAAATAGCTGAAATAAATTCCATTTGGTGGTGATGTATGTATGCTTCTTTTTATATGTTGCTAGGTTTGATTTTATAAAATTTTGTTGAGATTTTTGTGTTTGTATTTATGACAGATTTTGGTCTATAGTTTTATTTTGTTTTCTTTGTATTGTCTTTGTCTGGTTTTAGTATCTGTGCTGCCATAATAAAATGACTGTGAAGTATTCCTTCCTCTTCTATTTTTTGGAAGAGACTGCATAAAATTAGTCTTAATTCCTCTTTAAATATTTAGTAGAATTCTCCAGTGAAACCATCTGGTCCTGGAGATTTCATTTTCAGGAGTTTTTCAATTATGAGTTCAATTTTCTTACCAAGAAACAGCCTCTTAACTAGAGAGAACAAACTGATAGTTAACAGAGGGGAGGTGGGTGGAGGAGGGGGGAAACAGGTAATGGAGATTAAGGAGTGACTTGTGATGAGTACCAGTGTTGTGTGGAAGTATTGAATCACTAAATTGTATACCTGAAGCTAATGTAACACTATATATTAAATAACTGGAATTTAAATAAGAACTTAAAAAAGTAAAAACAAAAAACAAGTTCACTTTTCTTAACCATTACAGGATGTTTAAATTGTCTATTTCATATTGGTTGGTACTTTGTGATTTTTGAGGAATGAGTTCATTTATTTTAAGTTGTCATGAACATTAACAATATTGTATTCTTATCCTCTTACTGGCTGCAGGATCTGTAGTGATGTCCACTGGTCCACTGTTCCAGTGCTGATATTGGTGATCTGTATCTTCTCTGTCAGTCTTGCTAAAGCTGTATCAATTTTATTTGGGTTTATTTTGCTCTTCTTTTTTTTTTTTTTTTTAAGATAGGCACTTAGATTTCTGATTTGAGACCTCTTCTCTTTTCTAACAAAGATTTGAGAACTTTTCTCTTTTCTAACAAAAGCATTTCATGCCATAAATTACTCTGCTTCAGCTGTGTCCCACAAATTTTAATGTTGCGTTTTAGTTTTCATTCCATTTGATGTATTTTTTAACTTTTCCCTTGAGACTTCCTCATTGATCTACGGATTGTTTAGAAGAGTGTTATATAATTTCCATGTATTTCAAAATTTATTTATTCTATGCTATTGATTTCTAGTCTGATTCTATTATGGTCAGAGAGTGTACTCTATATGATTTCAATTATTCTAGATGTGTTGAGATTTTTTTCACAGCCCAGGATATGTATGTGAAAGTTTGAGTGGGCAGTTGGCAAAACATGTATTCTGCTGTTGTTGGGTACAGTACTCTATAAATATCAATTAGATCCTCTTGGCTAACTGTATTATTTAGTTCTTTTACATTTTTTCTCATTTTTTTTGGCTAACAGGTTTTTTTTGTTTTTTTTTTTTAATTTTTTAATATATGAAATTTACTGTCAAATTGGTTTCCATACAACACCCAGTGCTCATCCCAAAAGGTGCCCTCCTCAATACCCATCACCCACCCTGCCCTCCCTCCCACCCCCCATCAACCCTCAGTTTGTTCTCAGTTTTTAACAGTCTCTTATGCTTTGGCTCTCTCCCACTCTAACCTCTTTTTTTTTTTTTTTTTTTTTTTTCTTCCCCTCCCCCATGGGTTTCTGTTATGTTTCTCAGGATCCACATAAGAGTGAAACCATATGGTATCTGTCTTTCTCTGTATGGCTTATTTCACTTAGCATCACACTCTCCAGTTCCATCCATGTTGCTACAAAAGGCCATATTTCATTTTTTCTCATTGCCACGTAGTATTCCATTGTGTATATAAACCACAATTTCTTTATCCATTCATCAGTTGATGGACATTTAGGCTCTTTCCATAATTTGGCTATTGTTGAGAGTGCCGCTATAAACATTGGGGTTTTTTTTTTTTTTTTTTTTTTTTCTCCTGTATCCCTTGGATAAATTCCTAGCAGTGCTATTGCTGGGTCATAGGGTAGGTCTATTTTTAATTTTCTGAGGAACCTCCACACTGCTTTCCAGAGCGGCTGCACCAATTTGCATTCCCACCAACAGTGCAAGAGGGTTCCTGTTTCTCCACATCCTCTCCAGCATCTATAGTCTCCTGATTTCTTCATTTTGGCCACTCTGACTGGCGTGAGGTGGTATCTGAGTGTGGTTTTGATTTGTATTTCCCTGATAAGGAGCGACGTTGAACATCTTTTCATGTGCCTGTTGGCCATCCGGATGTCTTCTTTAGAGAAGTGTCTATTCATGTTTTCTGCCCATTTCTTCACTGGGTTATTTGTTTTTCGGGTGTGGAGTTTGATGAGCTCTTTATAGATTTTGGATACTAGCCCTTTGTCCGATGTGTCATTTGCAAATATCTTTTCCCATTCCGTTGGTTGCCTTTTCGTTTTGTTGGTTGTTTCCTTTGCTGTGCAGAAGCTTTTTATCTTCATAAGGTCCCAGTAATTCACTTTTGCTTTTAATTCCCTTGCCTTTGGGGATGTGCCGAGTAAGAGATTGCTACGGCTGAGGTCAGAGAGGTCTTTTCCTGCTTTCTCCTCTAAGGTTTTGATGGTTTCCTGTCTCACATTCAGGTCCTTTATCCATTTTGAGTTTATTTTTGTGAATGGTGTGAGAAAGTGGTCTAGTTTCAACCTTCTGCATGTTGCTGTCCAGTTCTCCCAGCACCATTTGTTAAAGAGACTGTCTTTTTTCCATTGCATGTTCTTTCCTGCTTTGTCAAAGATGAGTTGGCCATACGTTTGTGGGTCTAGTTCTGGGGTTTCTATTCTATTCCATTGGTCTATGTGTCTGTTTTTGTGCCAATACCATGCTGTCTTGATGATGACAGCTTTGTAGTAGAGGCTAAAGTCTGGGATTGTGATGCCTCCTGCTTTGGTCTTCTTCTTCAAAATTACTTTGGCTATTCGGGGCCTTTTGTGGTTCCATATGAATTTTAGGATTGCTTGTTCTAGTTTCGAGAAGAATGCTAGTGCAATTTTGATTGGGATTGCATTGAATGTGTAGATAGCTTTGGGTAGTATTGACATTTTGACAATATTTATTCTTCCAATCCATGAGCAGGGAATGTCTTTCCATTTCTTTATATCTTCTTCAATTACCTGCATAAGCTTTCTATAGTTTTCAGCATACAGATCTTTTACATCTTTGGTTAGATTTATTCCTAGGTATTTTATGCTTCTTGGTGCAATTGTGAATGGGATCAGTTTCTTCATTTGTCTTTCTGTTGCTTCATTGTTAGTGTATAAGAATGCAACTGATTTCTGCACATTGATTTTGTATCCTGCAACTTTGCTGAATTCATGTATCAGTTCTAGCAGACTTTTGGTGGAGTCTATCGGATTTTCCATGTATAATATCATGTCATCTGCAAAAAGCGAAAGCTTGACTTCATCTTTGCCAATTTTGATGCCTTTGATTTCCTTTTGTTGTCTGATTGCTGATGCTAGAACTTCCAGCACTATGTTAAACAACAGCGGTGACAGTGGGCATCCCTGTCGTGTTCCTGATCTCAGGGAAAAAGCTCTCAGTTTTTCCCCGTTGAGGATGATGTTAGCTGTGGGCTTTTCATAAATGGCCTTTATGATCTTTAAGTATGTTCCTTCTATCCCGACTTTCTCAAGGGTTTTTATTAAGAAAGGGTGCTGGATTTTGTCAAAGGCCTTTTCTGCATCGATTGACAGGATCATATGGTTCTTCTCTTTTTTTTTGTTAATGTGATGTATCACATTGATCGATTTGCGAATGTTGAACCAGCCCTGCATCCCAGGAATGAATCCCACTTGATCATGGTGAATAATTCTTTTTATATGCTGTTGAATTCGATTTGCTAGTATCTTATCAAGAATTTTTGCATCCATATTCATCAGGGATATTGGCCTGTAGTTCTCTTTTTTTACTGGGTCTCTGTCTGGTTTAGGAATCAAAGTAATACTGGCTTCATAGAATGAGTCTGGAAGTTTTCCTTCCCTTTCTATTTCTTGGAATAGCTTGAGAAGGATAGGTATTATCTCTGCTTTAAATGTCTGGTAGAACTCCCCTGGCAAGCCATCTGGTCCTGGACTCTTATTTGTTGGGAGATTTTTGATAACCGATTCAATTTCTTCGCTGGTTATGGGTCTGTTCAAGCTTTCTATTTCCTCCTGATTGAGTTTTGGAAGAGTGTGGGTGTTTAGAAATTTGTCCATTTCTTCCAGGTTGTCCAATTTGCTGGCATATAATTTTTCATAGTATTCCCTGATAATTGTTTGTATCTCTGAGGGATTGGTTGTAATCATTCCATTTTCATTCATGATTTTATCTATTTGGGTCATCTCCCTTTTCTTTTTGAGAAGCCTGGCTAGAGGTTTGTCAATTTTGTTTATTTTTTCAAAAAACCAACTCTTGGTTTCGTTGATCTGCTCTACAGTTTTTTTAGATTCTATATTGTTTATTTCTGCTCTGATCTTTATTTTTTCTCTTCTTCTGCTGGGTTTAGGCTGCCTTTGCTGTTCTGCTTCTATTTCCTTTAGGTGTGCTGTTAGGTTTTGTATTTGGGATTTTTCTTGTTTCTTGAGATAGGCCTGGATTGCAATGTATTTTCCTCTCAGGACTGCCTTCGCTGCATCCCAAAGCGTTTGGATTGTTGTATTTTCATTTTCGTTTGTTTCCATATATATTTTAATTTCTTCTCTAATTGCCTGGTTGACCCACTCATTCGTTAGTAGGGTGTTCTTTAACCTCCATGCTTTTGGAGGTTTTCCAGACTTTTTCCTGTGGTTGATTTCAA
Source organism: Panthera uncia (assembly GCF_023721935.1). Taxonomy (NCBI): domain Eukaryota; kingdom Metazoa; phylum Chordata; class Mammalia; order Carnivora; family Felidae; genus Panthera; species Panthera uncia. The sequence continues at coordinate 23,506,395 of NW_026057586.1, forward strand.
GCTTCATAGCATTGTGGTCTGAAAGTATGCATGGTATAATTTCAATTCTTGTAAACTTATGAAGGGCTGTTTTGTGACCCAGTATATGATCTATCTTGGAGAATGTTCCATGTGCACTCGAGAAGAAAGTATATTCTTTTGCTTTGGGATGCAGAGTTCTAAATATATCTGTCAAGTCCATCTGATCCAATGTATCATTCAGGGCCCTTGTTTCTTTATTGACTGTGTGTCTAGATGATCTATCCATTTCTGTAAGTGGGGTGTTAAAGTCCCCTGCAATGACCACATTCTTATCAATAAGGTTGCTTATGTTTATGAGTAATTGTTTTATATATCTGGGGGCTCGGGTATTTGGCGCATAGACATTTATAATACTTAGCTCTTCCTGGTGGATAGACCCTGTGATTATTATATAATGCCCTTCTTCATCTCTTGTTACAGCCTTTAATTTAAAGTCTAGTTTGTCTGATAGAAGTATGGCTACTCCAGCTTTCTTTTGGCTTCCAGGAGCATGATAAATAGTTCTCCATCCCCTCACTCTCAATCTAAAGGTGTCCTCAGATCTAAAATGAGTCTCTTGTAGACAGCAAATAGATGGGTCTTGTTTTTTTATCCATTCTGATACCCTATGTCTTTTAGTTGGCGCATTTAATCCATTAACATTCAGTGTTATTATAGAAAGATATGGGTTTAGAGTCATTGTGATGTCTGTATGTTTTATGCTTGTAGTGATGTCTCTGGTACTTTGTCTCACAGGATCCCCCTTAGGATCTCTTGTAGGGCTGGTTTCGTGGTGACAAATTCCTTCAGTTTTTGTTTGTTTGGGAAGACCTTTATCTCTCCTTCTATTCTAAATGACAGACTTGCTGGATAAAGGATTCTCGGCTGCATATTTTTTCTGTTTAGCACACTGTAGATATCGTGCCAAGCCTTTCTGGCCTGCCAAGTTTCAAAGGAGAGATCAGTCACGAGTCTTATAGGTCTCCCTTTATATGTGAGGGCACGTTTATCCCTTGCTGCTTTCAGAATTTTCTCTTTATCCTTGTATTTTGCCAGTTTCACTATGATATGTCGTGCAGAAGATCGATTCAAGTTACGTCTGAAGGGAGTTCTCTGTGCCTCTTGGATTTCAATGCCTTTTTCCTTCCCCAGTTCAGGGAAGTTCTCAGCTATAATTTGTTCAAGTACCCCTTCAGCACCTTTCCCTCTCTCTTCCTCCTCTGGGATACCAATTATGCGTATATTATTTTTTTTTAGTGTATCACTTAGTTCTCTAATTTTCCCCTCATACTCCTGGATTTTTTTATCTCTCTTTCTTTCAGCTTCCTCTTTTTCCATAACTTTATCTTCTAGTTCACCTATTCTCTCCTCTGCCTCTTCAAGCCGAGCCATTGTGGTTTCCATTTTGTTTTGCATTTCGTTTAAAGCGTTTTTCAACTCCTCGTGACTGTTCCTTAGTCCCTCGATCTTTATGGCAAGAGATTCTCTGCTGTCCTGTATACTGTTTTCAAGCCCAGCGATTAATTTTATGACTATTATTCTAAATTCACTTTCTGTTATATTATTTAAATCCTTTTTGATCAGTTCATTAGCTGTTGTTATTTCCTGGAGATTCTTCTGAGGGGAATTCTTCCGTTTGGTCATTTTGGAGAGTCCCTGGCGTGGTGAGGACCTGCAGTGCACTTCCCCTGTGCTGTGGTGTATAACTGGAGTTAGTGGGCGGGGCCACAGTCCGACCCGATGTCTGCCCCCAGCCCACTGCTGGGGCCACAGTCAGACTGGTGTGTGCCTTCTCTTCCCCTCTCCTAGGGGCGGGATTCACTGTGGGGTGGCGTGTTCCGTCTGGGCTACTTGCACACTGCCAGGCTTGTGTTGCTGGGGATCTGGCGTATTAGCTGGGGTGGGTAGGCAAGGTGCACGGGGGCTGGAGGGGCAGGCTTAGCTTGCTTCTCCTTAGGTGATCCACTTCAGGAGGAGCCCTGTGGCAGCGGGAGGGAGTCAGATCCGCTGCCGGAGGTTTGGCTCCGCAGAAGCACAGAGTTGGGTGTTTGCGCGGAGCGAGCAAGTTCCCTGGCAGGAACTGGTTCCCTTTGGGATTTTGGCTGGGGGATGGGCGGGGGAGATGGCGCTGGCGCCTTTGTTCCCTGCCAAGCTGAGCTCTGCCGTCCGGGGGCTCAGCAGCTCTCCCTCCCTTCGTCCTCCAGCCTTCCCGCTTTCCGCGCAGAGCTGTTAACTTATGACCTCCCAGACGCTAAGTCGCGCTTGCTGTCGGAACACAGTCTGTCCGGCCCCTCCGCTTTTGCCAGCCAGACTCGGGGGCTCCGCTTGGCCGGCAAGCCGCCCCTCCGCCCCGGCTCCCTCCCGCCAGTCCGTGGAGCGCGCACCGCCTCGCCGCCCTTCCTACCCTCTTCCGTGGGCCTCTAGTCTGCGCTTGACTCCTGAGACTCCCTTCCGCTAATCCTCTGGCGGTTTTCTGGGTTCTTTAGGCAGGTGTAGGTGGAATCTAAGTGATCGGCCGGACGCGCTGTGAGCCCCGCGTCCTCCTACGCCGCCATCTTCCGGACGGCTAACAGTTTTATCAATTGCTGAGAAAGGAGCATTGAAGGACCCAAGTATAATTGTGGATTTGTTTATTTCTCCTTTCAGCTTTATCAGGTTTTTTGTTTTTCATATATTTTGAAGCTCTGTTGTTTGGTGCATGTACTTTGAGGAATGCTGTGTCATCTCGGTGGGTTGATCTTCATATAAATAAATATTATCAGGTTCTGTGCTACAAGTGGGATCATCCCAGGCAGTTTGTGACCAAAGCATACCAATTCTCAAACTCAATATTGCCAACGTGCAAAACAAGTTTAAAAACGTTTTTAGTAGACTTTTTTTTTTTTAAGTTTATTTATTTTGAGATAGAGAGCATGAGCAGAGGAGGGGCAGAGAGAGACGGAGAGAGAGAGAATCCCAAGCAGGCTCCGCACTGTCAGTGTGGAGCCCCACGTGGCTCAAACTCACAAACCGTGAGATCATGACCCAAGCGGAAACCAAGAGTCAGACTTAACTGACTAAGCCACCAGGCATCCCAAAAGACTTTATTTTTTAAATCATTTTTAGGTTACCACAAAACTGAGCAGAAAGTACACCCTGATTCTACACACACATAGCTTCTCCCTCTACTACCCTGCATCAAAGTGGTACATTTGTTACAACCAATGAACCTGCACTGACATATCATTATCTCCCAAAGCCATTAGCTCACATTAGAGTTCACTCTTGGTACTGTATATTTTATGGGTCTTGATAAATGTATAATGACATATATCCACTATTATAGTTACAAACAGAATAGTTTCACTACCCTAAAAACCCGCCTCTGTGCTCCTTCTATTTATTTCTTCCTTTTCCTTAATGCCTGGTACAACTGATCATTTCACTGTCTCCTTACAAACTGGAGGTTTTCAACCCAGCCATTTATACTAGTTAAAATGGGTTAACTGCTTTAACAAATGTACACAAAAATATATAATACTTCAAACTCAACAAAAATATTTTTCCTCTCACATAAGTCTAAAACACATATCTCTGATAGGAGGGCACCTCTCCTCCATGTGGTGATTCAGACTCCTCTCATCTTGTGGCTCTGACATCTTTAACATGTGGCTCCATGGGCATCACACTCATCTACATCACAGATGGGAAAGGAATGCGGAAGATAATGTGTGAGGGATTTCTAAGGGCTTGGAATGGAAATGGTGTAAAACTCCTCCCAACTGCAGTAGAGCCCAGGAAATGTAGGCTAGCTATGTGCTCAGGAAGAAGAGAAAATGGTCTTAGTGAGCATCTCACCAGTCTGTGTCACAGGTCTAAGGAACCTAAAGGGGTCCATGGATAGACTTTAGGGGTTTGTTTAAGCATTCAGAAGACATATACAAAATGTTGCCTTCAATTGCATTTTGCAAGGGAAAATTGCATTTTCCTAGGCAGAGGGACCAACTAGCCCTTTCTCAATTAGGAAAGTATGCTGGGAGAAGTCAAATTTAAACTGAGGCTTAACAATAGGTAGAGAGGTAGGAGGGTAAGATAGAAGGTAAGGGGAATCTAGGCAGAAAAACATCACAAGCAGAGGCACAAAGATGGGAGATTATGTGTTTGAAAAATGGCCAAAAGCTCAGACTAGCTGAAGTATAGAGTTTATTTGGAAGAATATCCATTTAGTTATGCAAATTCATATGGCTCATCTATGTGCCAGGACCTAGAGTAGACACTGGCTCGGTAAGGGTGAAAACAGAGCAAGAGGGACAATTGAACAATGAGATATGAATAGCTGCTACGGATATGTAGGATGCCATGAGAGCCTGCTACAAGGACACTAATCTTACCCCTAGAAGATTAGAGGAAGTGATATATAGGTTGAACCCTGAAGGACAAGCACGTGTTAGCTAAGAGTGGGCAGAGGAGAGCCATATTTCAGGCCTGAAGGCATAATAAAGTATGTATCATATACATAGAAATGGCTGCTAGAAGTCCTCTTTGGCAGAGGGGAAGAATGAAAGAGGAAGAATGGCATGAAATCAGGCTAAAGAGGTAGGCAGGACCCAGATATAAAAGACGCTATAAGTTATGTTAACAAATTAAGATGTTATTCTAAGGACAGCAAAGATTTTAAGCAGGGCAGTGGAAGAAGTAAACCTGAATTAAAATCATTTCAGATGCAGCATGGCAAATGAATTGGAGGGCAGCAAAGACTGGATAGAAGAATATTGTTTGGGGACTATTGTGATAGTTAATGACGTAAATGATGGTGGCCTCGACTATGGGAATGGTGGTAAAAATCCAGAAAGATAGATGGATTTGAGGTAAAACCCACAGGACTTGATCTTTACAGGGCATGCAGGTTAAGGGGAGGTCAAGAATGTCTACCAGGCTTTTGGTCAGAGGAACTGAGTAGATAGTGGTGATTTTGAGTATGAAGCTAAAAAGTGGCTTTTCACTGAGATTTCAGTTTAGGAAGTGGAGCTTAAATTGGGGTCGAACTTGAATTGCCAAGTGGATACATCGATAGAACTCAATGAAGCGGTCAGGAATCTGGAAATTGTCAACAAGGTAACAGAAATCTTGGGAATGGATAAGATTTTAGGTGGACAGTATGGAGTAAGCAGAATGCAGCCTGAGACAGATCCTGGATGACTACCCAAGGGAGTGATAGGGACACGGAGCCTGCAGAAGACAACGAGGCAGGACTATGAAAGCAGGAAGGGAGGCAGAAGGCAGACCGAGAGACAAAGTGCTTTTAAGGCGCAGTCAGTGGTGTCAAATCCTGCCGTGGAAAGGTTAAGCTGAGGAAGGATAAACAGTGCTCATTGAATTCAGGGACAGGGTGAGGATAATTTCAAGGAAACCGCAAGAGCCCATGGGTGCACAGCAGTGTGCGGTGGAGAAGAATAGACAGGGACGCCTCGGTGGCTCAGTCAGTTAAGCATCTGACTTCAGCTCACGTCATGATCTCATGGTTGGTGAGTTCGAGCCCCATGTCGGGCTGTGTGCTGACAGTTTGGAGCCTGGAGCCTACTTCAGATTCTGTGTCTCCCTCTCTCCCTTCCCCTCCCCTGCTCATGCTCTGTCTCTCTCAAAAATAAACATTTTTTTTTTAATTAAAAAAAAAACCCAGACAACTGTTGGAGCAGTGGATTTGGAGAAAAAAGAGTGGTGACAGGAAGGGGGATGCCATCAAGGAACACTTCTTGTTTGTTAATGTAGGAAAGATTTAAATGTGTTTAGGTAACAATTTTGAGCACTTGGAAGAATGACTGACCAGAGGGTGGAAGGCCTGGAATTTCAGGCAGGAGACTTGGCTCCTAGGCAATTAGGAGCCATTTCAAGCACGAGGACATGGTCATTGTCATGCTCTAAAAGACTTATTTTGGGGCTGGGTACTGCCACTCCCACGGGACATCCTATCCTGAAGAGACTTATCCTGCCATAAAATGAAGCAGATGTTTAGTTTGGGGTCCTAGATGAGGGTCTCAGTGGCATCTTTCAGTGTGCTTTTGTGGGCACTTTTGTGGCAGTCTTTAAGGAATTGCTGCAAAATTGCTGTCTAATAATCTTGCCAGGGCCAACATCTTTGTTAAGCTTTGTTTAGTGCACAGTTGTTCCAACCTTAAAATCATTATAATTAGATACGTTTAAAAGGCTAGTTCAGCAGTCAGCCTGTGAGTTGATAAAATGTAGCCAATTCTGTCCTTCACCTTCTGTCCTGAGATCCTTAAAGCAACTCTTCTGCCCCAGTGTATCAACCTACCTCATAAAGGCAGCAGAGGAATGAAAGAGAAACCCTACTCAGGGACGAATTAGTGTGTTGTGTGGCTGGGATAGAAAGGATTGGGTTGTTAAGTGAACTTAAATGAAAGAATCCCAAGCATATATTTAGAGCAGAAGCAAATCTTAAATTTGCTTCCTAAACAAAATTTAACACAAGACAAATTTAGACCCAAATGGGAAGGTCCGTGAGCTTCAATATCGCCTACCTTGTTCATAAATCACGATATTGATCAAGTATAAGTTAATGCATGAATGCATACATTTGTGTATGGGAACTTAATGAAACCTCATTTATTACGTGAGAATGAAGCAGAAAGCAATTTTTATATTATGAACACCTAAGTTAAACCATTTAGCATTTTAAAAAATCTTAGCCGAGTGGACCTTCCCTGTATGAATCTATTCTTCACATCTCTCCCTCTCAGAAGAAAACTGTTTGGCAGAGGATCACTCCCGCTTTTGCTTTGGGTCCTTGGGAAGAGAACTTAGGACCCAGGCATGAGCATTACATGACACCTCATGGAAAGAGGTGGTGAAAGGAACTTCCGAGAATTTCATTTGTACTTCTACATATTTTCTGCCAATGACCAACGTATCCTGGGAGTGGCCACTGCATATTTCGATTTTCACCCTTGATGAGATTTGCTTTGCTAGATGATCTACCCTTCAAATAATGATTATTGTTTAAACTGAAATATCAGACAGCAAATATACAGTATTTGTATATTCTATTAAGTAAATGTTGAGTTATACGAGCTATTCACTGGTATATCATTAAGATGTTGTGAAATAATATGTCCTTGGGGCATTTCTCACAAAGGGTGTAGGTGTAATAAATCAGTGAAAATTGTACCTAATTGGGAAGGTAGGGGAGAAAAAGATCACTTTTCAGTACAGTTAATAGCAAATTCCTTCTGTAAACCCAAAACCACACCCTAGATTAGTGTTCTCAACCCTGGCTGAGCTTCAGAAGAACCTGTGTGGCTTTTTAAAAACATGTCCACTCCAGATCTAGTAAATCCAAATACCCAGAGTTTGTCTCTCCCCGCTCTGCATTTATCTTTTTTTAAAGCCCTTCTTGACTTTGATGTACATCCAGGGGTGAAATCACTGCTCCAGAGCTTAGATCTACAAATAAGTTGTTAGAGAAGCAACATACAGGATATGAAGTCCAGGGAAACCTTGAAGTAACAGGGAAGTTTTAGTCTTAGCTAAAATTCTCTAGGCCTTTGATTGGAGGGGTGGGGTAAATTAGAGTAAGGATTGTGCAGGTAACCGTAAGGGATCAAACAAGAGAAAGAGAAGACATAGTTTATAGCTTTCTCTTGTACTGGCTTTGGAACATTCTAGACAACTTAGAAGAGTAGGTGCTCAATTAAAATTCATTCATAAGATCTGAGTTTGAAGCAAGATATCATAAATAAATCCAATGTAGAAAGGGTCCCAAGTTATAATTCAAAAATCAAGAGGTCCAGAGGTCCTTGTACTTAGTACTTAAAATATGACTAATGTGAAGCGAACTGAACTGAGATATGCTAAGTGTATGCAAGAGTAAAATACACACCATTTTCAATGACTGAAACAACCATAAAACAATTCACTAATAATTTTATATCGATTGTATATTGAAATGACATTTTAAACATTGAATCAAGTCTACTATTTCTTCTCATTTTTTCCAATGGGGCCACTAGAAACCTTAAAATTACACTATGTTGCTCACATTATATCTCTTAGGGCAACGTGGGTTAAGATTGACCTGGGGAGACCCAACTGGTACCTGGGGTAGGGGTGGGGGTTGTGGCATGGCCTAAGATGCTGGAAAGTAATAGGCTTGGTTTTTAACAAGCCATTTAAGAATAAACCTCTTAGAAAAGATAGCACGGTCCGGAATCACCCAGGCCATACTGTGGGAAGACGCTCTCGTCTAGGAGGAGGAAACAATGACTTAATTTCCTTGAAAAGCCCCAAAGATCGAAAGTTCGGCCCATCAAGGCTCCCGCAGTAACCCAGCGGCCTCCTGGCACTGGAAGCCTGGCCAGCCAGGCGTGGGAGGGCCCTGCCCAGAGGGAGGAGCGCTCCCGGGTCGCTCAGGGAAGGCCCAGAAGCCACGCGGCTCAGCAAACCACCCCCACGGCTGGATAGGAGGACACTTCACTGGCCCCTCCTCCCATGACTCTCCCTAGGCCCTTACCCTGAAACAAGGTAATCTCGTTCTCAACCCGGGGAAACAACGCCCACCGTGCCCACGACTACCCCACTCCAAGGCCGCTCACACAGTGCCCTAAAAGACCCGACCCTTGTGGGCAGGTGGGACGAAGAGAAAGGAAGAAACCTAGCTGTGCGCTGCAGCTGCACGCGCCTGCGCGAAAACCCCTGCTCCGCCCCAGTTTCAGCCTGTTGCAGCGCCTTCGTCCCTCCTACTTTTCCCCGCCCCTCCTGGGTACGTCACAATGAGTGACGTGTAAAGCGAACAATCACAGTCCCTCTCCTCGTGAGCCAGTAGGGACAGGGGAGGGAGGGGAGGGGGGAGGGGAGAGGACGGAAGGAAAAGGCTTCGGGGACTGGCTTGTCCCGGTCACCCAATCAGAGAGCTCTGGGGAGGAGTGGGGCGGGGCCCGAGAAGAGGGTGGGGGAGTGGGGCTAGGGAAAGGCATTAGAAGGCTGCGGGGAGCAGAGGGCGGGCTCCCAGAGATTAAAAGCAGCCAATCAGAGCTCGCCGGCTTCTTTCGGAGAGCGGCGTGGGGCGTCGCCGCCGCCGCGCGCGCCGGGGGCTGGTTAAGGCCATGAAACAAAAGAAACCCTGAGAGGGGAGCCGCTGCCACCTCCTGCAGCCCGCCCCGCTGCCGTCCCCACCCACCCACCTAGTTACCTACCTCTGCCTCCTTCCTCTGCCCCTCCACCCCGCCCTCTCCAGTCTCCGGGCGGCCCTGGCGCTCCTCGGCCCGGGTCGCCAGCCCCGCCGCCTCCCCAGAGGAAAGGTGTTTGCGCGCTGAGCAGGGCCCGAGCCCTGTCCGCCATGGGGCTCGCCGCCCGCCGCGCCTGACCCGGCCGCTGCCGCCGCCGCCGCCATTGACAGCGCGCCGCCGCGATGCCCAGCGGCAGCTCCGCGGCCCTGGCCCTGGCGGCGGCCCC
>NW_026057586.1:23516241-23554127 GCF_023721935.1 Panthera uncia
CGGCGGCGGGGGTGCTCTACGGAGGGGACGATGCCCAGGGCATGATGGCGGCGATGCTGTCCCACGCCTACGGCCCCGGCGGCTGCGGGGCGGCGGCGGCGGCCGCCCTAAATGGGGAGCAGGCGGCCCTGCTCCGGAGGAAGAGCGTCAACACCACCGAGTGTGTCCCGGTGCCCAGCTCCGAGCATGTCGCCGAGATTGTCGGTCGCCAGGGTGAGTGCGGCGGGGAGGAGGGGAGTCCAGCTGGGCATGGCCCCGGGCGTGGGTGGGGGAGCCGAAAGAGGCGAGCTCCCGGCTGCAACATTGAACCCGGCGAGTCCCCCAAATCCATCGCGAAGGGGTCTGCGAGGAACCGTGGGTAGATAAGATGAGAAGGTGGGTCACCTTGCGAAAACCTACGGTATTCCGCTCGTTTTGCATGGTGAAAGGTGTTAAGTTTCTCCAGGCACCAAATCCGGTGGTGTTCACTTAACTCGGGCTGTATTCGTGGAACACCAGGCTGGCGTGGCACCAAAAACCTCAGTGAGGTGGTAAAAGGTCGGGTCGGTGGTGGATTCGGTGTTGTGCACGGAAAGCTGCGAGATTGCAAGTTTGCGCAGCCGACGGTACCCAGCTCACCTTAGGGAGCAGCTTGTTCAGACGAAGAAATTGACAGGAATGGAGGCTTTGTACGAGAGCTCAGTCGAGAGGGAAGGGGATGTTCAAGTGGTGGGTAATGCCATCACCCCCCTCCACCCCTCCGCTATTCAGAAACTTAGCTTTTGAAGAGCAGCCTAACTCTGTTGATCTTTTTGTATTCCCTTTGATACATTTTAACTCTCGAAATGCCACATTGGCTGTCTTTTAGAACTACTCTAGTGGACACGATGAAGAGAAAATGGACAGTAAGGTAATTGAGTTAAGGAACTCTATGCGATTATACAGTTTTCAGTAAATTCTCTTCACTTGCCAGCACACCAGCACTGCAGACAGACTCCTCCCACATTGTTCAGACAAAGGACCTATGTCTCAGATTCCAGGAGTAGATTTGTGAAGGTGGGGGAAGGGGATGCCCAGAGTACCTCTGTAACCGACATTTTTAGGGAAGGTCCTCTGCTCTTTAGTATAGCTTACCCCCAGCCCCTCCCCCCAATACTAAAGGAGTAAATACTACCCCAGCTGCCTTATTTCAATATAGCTTAGCCTGGTTGATGCATGTCTCTTTACTGTTAGGTTGAGAGCATTGTTGGGGTCAAATAAAGAGAAATAATGGCGCTGCTGCTTAAATGATCTCATCTTTCCCAAGTGGTCTAAAGTACACATAAATAAGAGGTCTGTGGAAATGGTGGTTTCAAATGTCAGAGTTGGCTCATTTCTTACCTCTCGGATTTTAATAAGAAAAACCCGTCTGAAATCTGGATAAAGGAGATAGCTTATTTCAGACTGCCTGATGACTAGTACTTAAAGGCACTGTTCGAAGCTAGTACCATTCAATTGAGAATTTATTCCTGTAGTTTGGTAAATAAGATTCAGATGCCTTGTTTTTGTTTTGTTTTGTCTTGTTTGGATGGGCTTGGGGGGCTTTTTTGTTCTTTGTTTTGCCATACTTAAGATACTAATCTAGGAGAGCGCTGTTTCACCTTGCATAGAATAAAACTGTAACATCTCAATTTATAAATCCAAAATGAGTTGGCCATTCAATTAACTACATCAAGGAATTGCTATGTTTCAAGCTTCTGTTTTGCCAGGTGAGGGTTTATGGCAGTTGGGAATGTGAGGTTGATTCAGACAAACTTGCTGTCCTTAAACTAGGAGTCTAATAAACAGTGGAATGGCACTAAACTAACATGTCGTTTAATGGCACTCACTGTAGTGAGTGTGTGACAGACAGGGCTTGTGAGAACATCAGCCCTGTAGGGACTTGGAGAATGGATAGGACTTAAATGGAGACGAAGAAGGAGAAGGACTGAGGAACAATGTGAGGAAAGGTGTGGAGGAATGATCTCTAAGTATGATTAGAAAGTTTTGGGGGTTTTGTTTTTGTTTTTGATACTTGGGGTCTTAAAAGGAGTGTGGCGAAAAGAGGCTGGGAAGGTGTCTATTCAGGCCAAAGTACGAAAAACTAAATGCTATACTAGGATTGCACTGCCTGAGCACAAGTTGCTTCAGTGTGCTTACAGTTTAGGATAACAAAAGAAAAGAACATTTACATTATTTGCCAGTTTGACTAAGGACAAGATAATGATATCTTTTGTATATTTAGTGAAATACAAACTTTTGTCCTTTTCTATATTTAAAGCACGAAAAAATGATCCCTAATTACACAGACTGTTGTCTTTATACAAATCCATTATTTAAAAGTAAACTGAATTCATTCTGAGTTTTTATTTTGTACCATCTCCTGAATTACAGCAAATGAGATAAAATCTTTAGTTTTTCTGGGCTGTGCTCATTGGTTAATAAGGAAATGTGGTTCTATTTATGTCTTAGGACATGGAGACAAATTGCTGACTATTCTCTTGCACTTAATATTTCCCAGAGCTGACAGTCCTGTTAAAAGGATGCCATCATCCGCTATCTTAAGAGCAGAAAGTCTTGTCCCCCTTTTCCTGTTCTGAACCATGCACCTAGTGGATCATTGACCCCTTCCCCATCTCCACCCGGCAGCCAGCACCATAACAAAACCTGTAAAGTGTGTTCCCACTCCCACCAGGAACAAGGCAACTTCTAATGTTTGCATCCTTCTATAGGGTGGTAATTTATCTTTTCTCCAAGCGAATAAATGGGGCAAATCACTTAATTTACTTGTCTGCTTTGGATGAACTGAACTTTCATTCTTAAGGATTATCCATTCCTGCCATTTTATTCATTACCTAAAGTTGTAATTTTCTGTTTGTCATCTCTTAATTGGTTTTGGAAATAAATATGACACAGATGGAGACATTTCTGACTTCAGCTCTGAAGCAAAGGGTAGGACAAATGGAATTCTGAGTCATATAGACTAGAACTCATATAGATGGCCTCTGGTTCCAGTATCTTTAAAAAAAAAAAAAAAAAACCCACTGCTTTTGATAGTGATGAAAGTTGTCAGTGTTGACCTCATATTTGCACTCCCATATTTGCAAATGTTAAATTGGCCCCATTTTTTTAAGATTTGCATCTCATATTGAAACCAACAATACTGTAAAATAAAGCCATGAGCTAAATAAAGGGGCTTTTTGATAAGCACTGAAGTTTTAGAATATGAGCTAGAGATTAAACCTGACAATAGACTTGGGGCCTGGGTGGCTCAGTCAGTTAAGTGTCTGACTCTTGATTTAGGCTCAGGTCATGATCTCACACAGTTTGTGGGATCAAGCCCCACATCAGGCTCCATGCTGACAGTGCAGAGCCTGCTTGGCCTTCTCTCTCTCCCTTTCTTTCTGCCCCTCCCCCCCCATTTGTGTGTGTGTGTGTGTGTGTGTGTGTGTGTGTGTGTCTGTCTGTGTGTGTGTGTATCAAAAATAAATGAAGTAAACTTAAAAAAAAAAAAACCTGACAACAGACTTAAAACTTAAACTTTTGTTGAACATAGTACCCACAAGACACATTCGCAGTGGTTAATATGAGGTTTAATGTACAGCCATTGATGTCCAGTTAGGTTAAAAAGTGAGTTAAAATAAACTCTATACCCATTCTTAACTACATTATAAGTAAATACTGAATGTCATATATTCAGTTGTCTTAGAAATTTGTAACATAGGGGGTGTATGTTACTGTTTAAGCTTAACATGGGTCTTCATCTATTTTCAATAGTGACTTTATATGTATGTTGTTCTCTTGCCTCATAGCCTGGAAGAGTTTCCAGCTTTTTTTGATTGTACATCCTGTCAAAAAAATTAATCTTGTACTTCCAAAGTTTGTATATTTATGTATGAATGATATGTATCTGATATATACTATAAAAACATGTAAAAAATTTAAAGAATGAGGTAACAGTGGAAATTGGAGTTCTATTTTTTGTGTGTCTACACTCTAGTGGGCTCTGTACCTTTGGCTGTCACTGAGCTGGACCCCTTCGGACATTGTTTTCTTCTCTATTGAGCTACTCTGTCTCCACTGATTTCCCAGTGGTTATTTGTGTGGTCACTTTTAAAATAATGAATGTGTTACATTGTTTCAATATCTCATAAACACATCCTTGTGACAATTTTCCCCATTTTATTAGGGTAGAACCACTCTTAAGTTTTAACATAATTGAAATAAGGTATATGCTTATTTGTGTATGTTCAAAAGAAAAAGAGAAACTTAGGTCATGCCATACATAAATTCCTTATTGAAGAAGAAATACACATTTCTTGAGGAGAAACTGTTTCAGAACAACGCTAAAGTACATTATCTTTTTCTTTTATGGAGTAGGGGGGATTATTGGCCTTCTCTTTGCCAGGTACCATAATCCTTCTAGGCCGTTATCCCCATTTTATGGGTGTAGAAACTGAAGCTCCGAGAGATAACTTGCTCCAAGAAAAAAAAGTGGAACTTGGATTTAGACCAGTTTGTTTGACATCAAAGATTAAGTTGCTGCCTCTGTATTCAAGCATCCTGCTCAGGAAGGTTAATGATATTTGAGTTAATTTCCTCCCTAATCTTTGGGATACTGTATTTCTAGTATAGATAACTTCAAATATCCTCACTCTCCAAATAAATTTACTTAATAAAATTTTGATGTCTCTGCTACCCAGAAGGCACAGTTCTCATTCTAATATTCTCCTTCTCATATGCCTAACTAAAAATTCACTGTCATTTATAGTTCAGAAAGTTAATTTGTGTTATATACCTGCTAGCTTTACAAAGCTTATATTGTAACTTCTAGGCTTTAAAATTTAAATTTAGTTGATAATAGTTTGTTAGCTCTGGGACCATTGGGAAAGGTTCAATTATTGTTTTGCAAATGGGTGGGGAATCTACTGCCTTTTCTTCCTGGCTCATTCAGCTAATGAACTATTTGGATTCACTAGGAGGAAATGGAAAATAAGGTGGTAATACAAGGGTGTATTTTCTACCCCCTGGTTACCAACAATCTAAAAATGATCCAGGGAGTCAAGTATACAGGAACTGTTAACTCTGTTAGAGATTCCTGTTTAGGAAAATTTTCAACAAAGTTTATGGGTTAGAATTCTCTGTAGCTCTTCTTATATCTTAAGTTTTCAAGGAAAGATAGTATTTAGTTATAAGATAGTGCTTAATATTTTGTGCATTTGGTTTTGAATGAATTTGATATTTTTACAGATTGAAAGATTTGGTACTTTTGCCTTAAACCAAATACAAAAATGTTCAGAATATATGTTTTAATATAAAAAACTACCCAAATTCCCTCAACAGTCTCTGCTCAGCTATGGTATATTGGAAAGAGTCTACAATCAGAAATTAAAATTTCTAAATTTGATTACTCTGTGCCAGTAACTCACTTTGTGATCTTGGACAAGTCACTTAAACTCCCTAGGCTTCAGATACCTCTTCAGCTGGATGTAACCTTATCGATAATACCTCTAGAAACTGAATGATACAAATAAATTGAAACACATGAAACTTTAAGCGATAAGTACATGTTGTTTTTGTTGAGTTAAATCTGAAATTAAGTCGAACCACTTTTTAATCTCATTTACCTTTCTTGGCTTTAGCAGTTTCACACATTATATTCTTCTAACGTGTAACAACTAGAACCATCTGATGTCTGAATGCCTTCTGGCTACACGGCACTTCTGTCTGGATAGATTTGAATTATGTTGTGATGACAGCAAACCCCAGCATCTCAGTATTAAAACAATAAAGGGTAATTTCTTATTCGCAGGGGCTCTGCTCATTTCAGTTATTCAGGGACACGGGCCAGTGCAGTGGCCACCATCGCAAGTGTTAGCTGGTCTTCCCATGTGCCAGCGGAATAAGAGACAGTAGCATAGGACATGCTGGTCTTTAAATATTAGACCCGGAAGTAATAATTACATCTCCTGTTTTGTTAATCAGAGTAAGTCATGGGGCCACACCTAACTTCAAGTAGGTAAGAGAAGGTCCATTACAACCATGTGCCCACAGAAGAGAGCCAGAATATTCCTGAACAGCTATAGTGACTACCACAGTATTATTTTATGATCAAAGGGATTGTTACATAATTTTTTAATGTAATTTAGGCCATGTAGAATTTTTGAAGTTGAACTCCAAATGAAAAAATAAATAACAATGTTCATAAGAGACTAAATAGGTAAGTGTATTTGCAGTTTAAAACCTCCTTTAGGAAACTCCAGGTAGATTATGGAAAATCTATTTTAAAACCCCATTGATCTTCAGGTAATTCCAAAGTGATAGTTTTTTTATTATTATTATTATTATTAAACTACATCTTAATACCTCCCAGATGGCTTTTAGACCATAATTTCTGAGTTTACTTTTAACTTTTTTCCCCATGCCACCATTAGGTACCATATGGACATTTTTAAAGATTAAATATGATATTTAAGCTTTTAAAATAATTTTCTAGTATTAGTATTACCAAGTCCAACTATACTACATTGAATATATGCACAGCCTAGTGCCATTTGGATAGTTCGAGTCTTTATTCTATGATTGAGCACTGCATAACATTAGAACCTCTTCCGTGCCAGTGTTTGGGATTTAAGAACAATTCATGTGGGCACGGTTTGTTGCCTTTGTCCAGTAAGCAAAAATTACAATTCATTATATGCAGAGAATCCTGATTTGACTACAAATAAAGTACCATGGAATAATAAGATTGGCCTTGAAATTATAAAGACAGTCCTTTAATGAAAACTGCAGGTGTAGTTAAAGATTAGCGTGAAGTAGTTGATCTTCTGGACACCATTGGAGGAGTGTAGGGAGGGAATAGTTCCAAACAACTAAAAGATTTCCCAAAAGGGTTGCTATTATTAACAGTATTTACATTTCAGGCTGACCTTTTTATTACTGTCCCTTTTTCCTTACCACTCATCTTCCCTTTGACATACCTTCTCCCTTGCCATCAGTACCATTTTAATGTACTGTAGGAAAGGACATTGGAACTTGGGAGTTTAGAAAAAAACTTGTTAAAGACTTGGTTTCACCATTTGTTGCCTGTGACTTTGGACAAATCACTTAACCTTACTGAGCATTTCTTGTGGGAAAAAAAACCTGTTCCAATGACTTGTTCTTCCTGGCCCCTTCCATCCCCCACTTGTTGTTGGGATCAAGTTTGAGAAGATGTCATTAGTACAGATTCCTAGCACAATTGAAAGTACAGACATAATAAATTATATATGAGGCAGGGTAAAGTTTATAAATCTGCTAGATTTGTACTCTGAGCACATACTAGGTTGAAACTGAAAATTGTCACTTTAGTAAGTTTTTCCCAGGGTATACCACTAACTAAATGGTACACAGTATATTTTTTTTTAAAGTTTACAAATGAATCTGATTATTATATGGTACCCAAATAGAAGTAATTCTAAGGTTTCTATTAACATCCTCTAAAGCGCATGAGCCTAATTTTAAAATCCCCAGTTAGGAGAATTGTTCTAGCTCTCTTCTCTAATTTACACCCTTATCTAGGTGTTTCAGCTTTGGTGAAAGGCTAAATATGAGCCTTTTTTTTTTTTTTTTTTAAGTATTTCAGTTTTCTTGTCTAAGTGAAAAAAGAAGGGGAATTTTAGATTTTAACTCCTTCTTAAGAATCTACTAGAAAAATAAGTTAGGTTCAGAGAATGGTGTATTTTAGGAGTTATTAGTTCATAATTTTGGGCAATTCTAGGCTTCGGTTTTCTTCATGTATAAAATGAGGTTGAATTAGATTATTTCTTAGTGCTCTCACATTCTGATTTTTGTCCAAAAAGAGTCCCTGCAATCATGCAAAAGTATACCAGATTTCAGATTCCCAGTTAGATTGACTTCAACATATCCCCTCCAAGTTCAGTAAAGTTGATAATATTTCAGCATGCTTTATATAATCAAAATGTTAAGTTTTATCTTCAGGAGATAAATCCTTTAAGTGTTTTCAACTTCCTATAGAAAATTGATTCAAAGTCAAACAGCTTTTTTTTTTTTTTTTTTAATTATAAACCTTCAAGTGTGTGAGACAGTGTATCGTCTCATTTGATCCATTCTTATTCCCACCATACAGATAAGGAAACAGATCTATGGGAATATAAGTAACTTACCCAGGGTCTCAATCTCATGGAATTGGAGACTTAAACACTGCTATCTCAGTAAGTGGTAGAACAAGCAGACAAAAAGATCAGCAAAGATACAGAAGGTTTGAATACTATCTGCAATATAAGAAAAGAGACTGGTATCTGTACATGAACATGTGTAGACATCAGATCATTCTGGTGCTTGAAACTGATACAAGTCAGTGAGGGCAGCACTGAATCTTGGTCATCTTTGCATCCTTGATAAAGTACCCAAAGCAAGGTAGATGCTTGTGATGTTTATTGTATTTAACTGGATTGTTGGATTAGACTTGCCACTTTACTATTCCTGTTTTAATTTCCATATTGTGGTAATTGGGGTTTTCTTCCCTCTTGCTTTTATTCCCAACCCTTTATGTAAGGAGCCAGTCAACCTGAACTTAATTTGGAGCTTTGTTTTATGGCCAGTAGCAACCTTCTTGATTTAAGGCATTAAAAGTCAAAAATAACAAAACTAAAATCACAATAATGAAGCTGTTTGAAGTGCTGACAGAATGATATCTACAGTGAGACTGTATTCACAAAACATTTGAGGATTTTGACTAGAAGAGCTACAAGGACACTTGAACTCTAGAAAGGAAAGCATTTATGATACTGTGCATTTATGAATAGTTTGCATTGCTGATCCAAACAATGTAACTGTTGGGTTAAGTTAGTATGCATAAGAAACACTCTCTTATTGGGATTTAGCTGATATCCATCAGTCTTTGAAAACATAATACCGAAATTGAGTTCCTGTAAAGTTAAAGGAGCTTTTGAATAGGTGTCTGGACTATCCCTCAAGGAATAGGATCCCCTCTTAATTCTAATATATCATGACACATGAAATAATATGTTCCTCCAGTGCTTTTAGAAAAAAACAGTATGGAGTCATAAGAGGCATGTGGGGTTGTTAAGACAACGTGGGTTTGAGATCTGACTTTCCCGCTGGGAGATCTTGAGCAGTTCAGGTTCTTTCCTGCCCTTCTTAAAGCACTGTTATGATGACTAAATGGGAATAAATCTAGATAAGTTTGGAAAACTGAAAAGTGTGCTACAGATTTTTACTTTATTATTTCAGGAAATACTTGAAGAGTGGTTGGGCATGGTTGGGTAGTCTTGTAAGTTACCCTTTACTGGGGAGCCAGGGTGGGGTCAGTAGGTTAGGCGTCTGACTTCAGCTCAGGTCATGATCTCACAGTTCATTTCATGGGTTCGAGCCCCGCATCAGGCTCAATGCTCTCAGCAGAGCCCACTTCAGATCTTCTGTCCTCTTCTCTCTCTGCCCCTCCCTCCCTCACATATGTGTGTGCTCTTTCTCTGTCAAAAATAAATACTTAAAAAAAAAGTTACCCTTTACAGAGCCACCTACTTGAAAAACGGGCATTGTAATAAGCATTTTTAATATGATTTCATTTAATCCTTGTAAGAACCAAGTGAGAAAAGTATCTTTAATCGTAGTTCCTCACCCGTGAAGGAAAGATAAAGGTTTACTGACCTGCTAAACTTCACAAAGCTGGTTAGTGATCATCCGAAGTCAATGTTCCCAACCATTATTACTCAACCTACTTTTCCTTGCGGAAAGGAAGAAAAGATATATGTGTATGAAATAAGGTAGTATCTGATTGTCCCAAGTTCTTTTAAGACTTTAAAAAAGAAACAGTGACTTTTTCCTAGGAGAAGAGGGACTTGGTCAAAAATGTAAGCATCAGAAAGGACCTAGAGGTTGAATGACCTGACATTGAAACCAGGAGTAGAAACAGGGTGGGGGGGGAGAAACTGGTGATAGACTTAAGACCCAGGCCTTCAGATGATCAGTTTTTTGCTTCTTACATTGTTTCCTTTAAACTATGCCTTGGAAGATTCATATATGGTAGCAGTAATGAGTCTGCACCTTTGTACTATTTTGAGTTCATAGAGCCAGGCTTCACATGTACAGCCTCATCTTCCAAACGGCCATGGTTGTTACTCAGAAGCTATAAGGTGTGGAGCAGAAGTACTGTGGGTTTTCCACGTTATTTGGGGAAGTATCTGAGCAGAGACAGAAGAGGAACAGGAGGAACAGGGCATGTTTAGGAGATGATAAAGTCTAGAAGAAGCTGGGTTATGGCTACCCGATGGGAGAGAAGTGGGGGAGGGGGTCAGCGGGTGGTTTTAATGTCAGGCCAAGGAGTTCTAATTTTCTCCAAGGTAAAAGAGCTACTCACAGAGTTTCATTCCCCCTCCTTATCTGTGTGTCTGTGTGTCTGTCTATCTGTCTATCTCTTTATAAATGTTTATTTGTTCTGAGAGAGAGTGAGAGCCTGCAAGCAAGGGAGGGGCAGAGGAGAGAGAATGAGAATCCCAAGCAGGCTCAGCACTGTCGATGCAGAGCCACCCAACTGAGCCACGCAGGCTCGACTTATTTAAAGTGTGTGTGTGTGTGTGTGTGTGTGTGTGTGTGTGTACTACACCGAGATCCTAGTAGGATTCTTTTCCCTTAAAACAACACTCTTGGGGGGAAGTTTTGAATAAAGGTACATGCCAAGGATGACCCAAAGTGGATATATACACATAATGCAATTTTGGTGTTTAGCTTTCTCAAGTCACCTTAAGTTAAGGTATATGTAGCTAATTTATGAAGTGAATGGGAAATACAGTGAACTTCTAGAAAACAAAATACTCTGTGAAAAATCAGCAACAGCTCACATAACATTTGGGGCTTGTTTCTTTTTAAATAAAAAGAAGAAGAAGAAGGAAAGAAAAAAAAAATGGGCATGTGGTGGCTCAGTAGGTTAAGTGTCCAACTCTGTTGATTTCGGCTCAGGTCATGATCTCACAGTTCCTGAGATCAAGCCCCTCATGGAGCCCTCTTGGGATTCTCTCTCTGTTCCTCCCCCACGCGCACATTTATGCGCTCTCTCTCTCTCTCTCTCTCTCTCCCTCCCTCCCTCCTACTCCCTCTCTCTCATAATAACTAAACATTAAAAAAAAAAAAAGATTCTTTGCCCCTACAAGATGGAATTTAAACCCCTTGCTGTCTGTCATTGAAGATGTGTCCACCTTTCACTGTGTGTGGTAACTTTGGCAGCATTAGAAATCTAAGGCAGATAGTAAGCAAAATTAAAGAACAGAAAAAGATTTCTGGATTGAGCCTTCCATTTTCCTTCCAGCTCCTAGAGTCCACCTACAGTGTCCTGCCAGAAGGTCTCCATAGGCAGTTCACAGTGGGGACTGTGGGCTTGTTCGCAGGCTATCCAGAGCACATCACATCTCTCCACTACCTTCAGTTAAACTTTTCTTTGATAACCCCCACCCCACCCCCAGTAAAAGAACATTTGGCATTGCAGCCCTTCTTACGCATGTTTTACTGAAATATTTGGAACATGTTGAGTTTTGGTACTGTTTTTAACTTTAATTGTTGTTTTTAATGTTGATTACAGCCTATTAAATTGATACTGCAACCCCAGGTTTGAGAAACCCCGAACATCCATCGTTTCAGTTCTTTTTCTTCCTTTTAACTCCTCTCCCAGCAATGAGAGAGAGACGGGTCCCTCTTAACTGCTATGCCTCTGGCAGGAGAGGTTCTCTTTACTCTGCAGAAGCAAGGCGGGACCGGACCTCTGCTCACCAGGGAGCAAGAAGGCCATGAATCTGGCCACAGCTCCAGGGTTTTAAGGCAAACCCAGCCCCAGCCAAGTGATATAGATAGAAAGGGGAAATGAGTTCTTATACTAGGTCTAGATTGGAGACTTTTTCATGTGGGGGATTTACTTACAAATCAAAATAGAATTACCACTATAGAACTTTGTATCCTAGTTCTTAACATTCTACACATTCTACATCTACACATTCTGGTACAAAGCTTGACATCTGTTCTTTTTATCAGTAGCTGTAAGAAGACCATGGTTAGACCTCACTTCTTAGAATGAAAAAGCCTTGTTCAGATTTCAGGTTATGAAATCATTTACCCTGCAGTTCATACAATTTAAAATAACGTCAGTACTAGCCAAAAGTCTAATGAATATATATATGCTAAGTCTAGTAAAATGTGTCATTTCTTTATATTTTAAAAAAACTTTTCTGGTTTAATCATACTTCTTGGAAAAAACTAATGGATTTGTACGGTTCAAAATTATTAAAACAATAAAGAGTGTGGAGGAAAATTAAGGCTCCCTTCTACCCTGTCCCCCTAAGTGAACCAGTTTTATGACTGCATTGTATTCCATTATATAGCTGTACTGGCCTCATGCTAATATAATTAAGTAATATAATACAAAGGTCATTTTATACCTGTGCAAGTATTTCTGCAGGATCAGTTCTATGAGTGGGACTGTAGGGGCAGAAGGATCCATGCAGTTGTAATTTTGACAAATAATGCAAACTGCCCTTGGGCAGTTCATACTCCCAGCAACTAAATATAAAGGTCCTTTTTTTCCCTGTTCTTAGTAGCACTGTTTTTGGTACTTGTTTTGATATTTGATATTCTTATAGGTGGAAAAAGACCCTTCAGTTCACATGGAAATGGGAATTTTCATGTTTCGTAGCCATTTGTAGATTTCCTTTTCTGTGAACAGTTTCTTTTATTTTTTTAAATTAGGTTTTGGTGTTCTGATACGTAGGGCAGGTATATGTATGTATGTAAGAGAGAGAAATTAGCCATTTGTGGTATAAGTTGTAAATAATTATTTCTTTAAATTATTTTTGGTGACTTTTGCCATGCAGCAGATTTTTTAAGTGTAATCTAATTTATCTGTACTTTTATGGCCTCTGAGTTTTATGCCACTCTGAGATTATAAATTCTTCAATGATTTTTTAAATATCTTAGACTTTGCAAATAGAAACTTAGTCTAAAATACTCTAAAAACCTTTGACCTCCTTCACCTATAAAATAATAAAACAAGTTTGTTTTTTCTTTAGTTTGTGTTGCCTATTTAGAAGTCCCCAACTTTGGTATATATATATATATATATATATATATATATATATATATATATATATTCATTCCTAGAAATCATGTATTGGTTGTTTGAACCTCAGTGTGTATGTTCCTATAGAAACAACATTATGATTGATGAGGTTTCCTGTAGTCCTAATCCAAATTGAGGCTATTGTGTTAAAACTGTCTTAGAAAATTTAGGAGAGAGAAGAAATACATTCTTTTATTTTTGTTTTGGCAGTGGCTTAGAGGGGCTGGGCTTTGCTACCTTCCCATTACCTCCTCTGACCTGGAAGACCTAAATAAGTACACAGTCCTTTGGGGCAGGATAGGCCTATCTGACTCCCCTATCTCAGAAGTGGTCCCCACTCAAAATATTTGTCTTCAGTCCTCCAGAGCCAGTTATTAAACACCTCTTTGTTAGTACCGGCCTTAGGCCAGATAGCATTCTGGGTACCTTTAGGCATATTTTCTTCCTACTAGGTATTAAAAAGTATTGTATCTTGTGACTGATGGTTGCTTCTAGTCTCAAAAGTATTTATTTGGAGAAGTTTACTTAATTCAATTTTCTAGTGGTCAGTATTAGTAAGGATTGAGAGGAACTAACCTCAAACTCTTTGGTTATTTCTCTCTTTGTCCTTAATAGAAATTCCCAGTGTTTTTCTGCAGGATGAACAGGACCCTCTTTGTTAGAAATGTGGTTCGAGCAGACTGCCTTCTTGTTAAATTGTAGCCCAGAGTATCTGAATAATAACAATAACTCCCCTGGATGTATAGTTATTTGTTCACATCACAGCCTTTTAGAATTTCTTAGATAGCTCTCCATCAGTCACATATTGGCCAATGGAAAGTGCTCTCGGTTCACAGCCCTAAGCAACATCTTTTGTGCTGAAAGAGGAGTCTTCTGAAGATTCAGTCTATATAAAAAAATAGATATGGAAGTTTTATTGCTCGTGTCTTCTAATTCACTCTCTATTGTGGAGCAAAAGCAGTAGCATTGCCTTATAGTCAAAAGTAACACTATCAACTCAGTCTTCTTGTAGTTCTTTATAAATGTAAATTTACAGCAGCACTATTCATTCATCCATTCATTTGAGAGAGAGAGCACACATACAAGCAAGGGAGAGGGGCAGAGGGAGAGAGAGAATCCCAAGCAGGCTCCGTGCCCAGCACAGAGCCCAATGCGGGACTTCATCCCACAACCGTGAGATCATGACCTGAGCCAAAATCAAGAGTTCAACGCTTAACCGACCAAGCCACCTAGGCACCCCTACAGCAGCAGTCTTTGTAGTTAAAACTGTCGAGTTTTACAGTAGCATAAATTCAACTCCTTGAAGTAATTTCTTGATTGCCCCCAAGCCACCTCGTCCCCTTGGCCCTTCTTACCTTATCCAGTTACTGCACTAAATGCTTTCCTTGCAGTTTTGCTTTTAGCCCCTCCCTGCCAAACAAATCTTCTCAAATGAATATCTTTGAATTAGAGTAATCTTGACTCTAAAAGTGTTTTTATGATAAGCACCTAGGATCCAGCAGTGAGAAAACAAGCCATTTCTTTGTAAGTTTTACAGTTTGTTGAAAGGGGGAATAGGTGTGGGTTAAGTTCCAAAAATCCAATGGTAGGTTGAAGAAAGTTGCGTTGCATATGTTACAATTGAAGTTAGCATAATCAGTTCCCTTCAACAAAGTTGCATTAGCAATGTGGGGCTAGAAGATGAAAGTCTTGAAAAGCTCAGCAAAAAAAAAAAAAAAAACCCTTACATTCAAAGCAATATGTATAAGAAAGGCCCAGTGTTTATAAAGGAAACCAATCTTTGTTTCAACATGTGCTGTATGGGCGCCCTAAAGGTATATACTTCTAGTTAACCATCCAGTGGTTTGGGAATGCTTATGCTTAGGAAGGGTACACAAAGCAGTCCTGAGGGATAGGAACCTTTGTAGAGGATGAGGCATCTAAACTAAAATATGAAGGCCAGCAGGAACTAAAAAGCAAGCAGAGGTGGGAGTAAAGAGGCAAGGACAAAGGAACATTCTAGTCACAGAAGCAAGGGAGCATGGGTAAGGAGTTTAATACGGTAAGAGCACACTGCAGAGTTACAGAAGTGAGGAAGGAGAAAAAGCAAGTGGTAAAGAGATAGATCTAGAGAGAGGTAATCGGGCCCCAGGTAAAGAGGGGCCTTGTGTGCCAAATTGCTTGGACTTTATCCTTGTGGTAAAAGGGAGCCATTAAAGCACTTTATGCAAAGAAGTGATCATGTGATCTGTGCTTTATTTAGAAACCATTATTTGATTAAAATGAATATAGCCAATGGGTTGGAGTGAGGTGGGACTGGAGGCAGGGAGACTTGAGGGAGGAGGAGCTTTTACAGTTAGCAGGTTAGAAATGATGTATGTAAAGACTCAGTTTGTATGTGTTATGAATTCATTGGGGGCAAAAAAGGGAGGAAAGATTTAAGAAAAAGACCACCCCCAAAGTGTGACATGTGTCTTTAAGAGCACCTGGCCTCAGGGTACCTGGGTTTCTCAGCCAGTGACTCTTGATTTTGTCTCAGGTCATGATCCCAAGGGTCAAGCCCCGCCCGCGTCAGGGTCTGTGTTGAGCATGGAGCCTGCTTGGGATTCTCTTTCCCTCTTTCTCTCTCCCTCTCTCCCCTATTTGCTCTCTCTCTCTCTCTCTCTAAAACAAACAAACAAACAAACAAACAAACAAACAAAACCTGTCCTCTTCATTTTGAGGAACCTAGATAACATAATATATTCATGAGAACAGATGTATTCTAGCAAGCTTCATGGTAAGATCTTTGAAAACTATAACCGCATGGCTCAGTTGTCCATGTAACACTTTAAGTTACACTTTGAAGCCCTCTAATCTCATGTAGTTGGTTCTGGTAATAGGTGATTGCTCTAAAAAGTCAATTAAAGAATTAATGGATTGTTATGTATGTGCATCTCCAATATTTTATTTTAACTTAAATGCATTTAGGATTTGGGGCCAAAACCTTTCATTTGAGAGTGGGTCTGCCAATCTGAGTAGTCTTTTAATAAAATCCATCCAGTGCCCATATTCCATACAATTTCCAATATGTTTCTTTTGAATTTAGCAAGAACTTTACAGTGAGGGCAGCATCATTCTGTGTTAGTTTTTTACCCCAGGCCTTTACAGTCGTCTCACTCATGCATAATTCACCCTTCTCTTCTTTAAGGTACATATATTTATTGAGACTTTCAAAAATAATCATCTTAATTTTCATACAAGTACAGTGCCTTTTTGCATTCATGTTTCACTGGCTTGTGTCATAGTTAATTGAGTTAGTGCTTGCGTACAGCTAGAAGAAACAGTTATGGGGATACCTTACTTAGTAAGCCTCACATTCAACTGATGGCAGCAGATGTGAGATAGCCTTTGGGCCATGAGCATTTTGCTCATCAGGTGAGTTTACAGAGGAAAGAGTAATGTTAAAAGATGACAATTAAGTGGAAAGCTGTAAAGAACTTCTGCTTTATAGTATAGTTGTATGAAATTTGAGGTTCTCGACTGACAAAAAGACCATAGATTTTAAGTTAGACTGGGTTTAACCGTTTTCCTGAGCTTCATTTTCCTTATCAATAAAAGTGTAATAATCAAGTTCTTGGGGTTCTTGAATAGATTGAATGAGACAGTAGATGGTCAGTGTCTTACATATGCATTAGTGGTTTTTTCTTTGCCACCAACATCCTGCAAGCGAGCTAATTATTACCGTTCTGAAAGTCAGACCTGCTTGTGGTCTCGCTTGCCTGTACAGAGGATTTCGTGCATCATTTGCAGTGACTGATAACAAGAGAAAGGAAACAATTAGCATGACTTCTAAGATCTCCTGGTAGAGGCACCGCCTCTTCCTAAGTGAAAGACCAGGACACAAGTATACCGGAGGACCAGGGAGCATTTGTGGAGTTAGGAAAGCTTTCTCATCTAGTGATAAGTTTTTATGATGAAGAAAAACTAAAATTAAAACAACAACAGCAACAACAACAACAAAAACGCAGCTGTCCAGAAGCAGACATTTGGCTTGCACGGAGCTTTCTGTGATTTGTCTTTATCAATATTATTGACATAAATGTTGATTCTTACGAAATATGTTCTTTCTAACAGGTTGTAAAATTAAAGCACTGAGAGCCAAGACAAACACATATATCAAGACACCTGTTCGTGGTGAGGAGCCCATTTTTGTTGTCACTGGACGGAAAGAAGATGTTGCCATGGCCAAAAGAGAGATTCTCTCAGCTGCAGAGCACTTCTCCATGATTCGTGCATCTCGAAACAAAAATGGCCCTGCCCTGGGAGGATTGTCGTGTAGTCCAAATCTGCCCGGTCAAACCACCGTTCAAGTGAGGGTCCCCTATCGTGTCGTGGGATTGGTAGTTGGACCGAAAGGAGCAACTATTAAAAGAATTCAGCAGCAGACCCACACATACATAGTAACTCCAAGCAGAGATAAGGAGCCTGTCTTTGAAGTGACAGGGATGCCCGAAAATGTCGACCGAGCGCGAGAAGAAATAGAAATGCATATTGCCATGCGTACAGGAAACTATATTGAGCTCAACGAAGAGAATGATTTCCATTACAACGGTACCGATGTAAGCTTTGAAGGTGGCACTCTTGGCTCCGCGTGGCTCTCCTCCAATCCGGTTCCTCCGAGCCGCGCAAGAATGATCTCCAATTACCGAAACGATAGTTCCAGTTCTCTGGGAAGCGGCTCCACAGATTCCTACTTTGGAAGCAATAGGCTGGCTGACTTTAGTCCAACGAGCCCATTTAGCACAGGGAACTTTTGGTTTGGAGATACACTACCATCTGTAGGCTCAGAAGATCTTGCGGTTGATTCTCCTGCCTTTGACTCTTTACCAACATCTGCTCAAACTATCTGGACCCCCTTTGAACCAGTTAACCCACTCTCTGGCTTTGGGAGTGATCCTTCTGGTAACATGAAGACTCAGCGTAGAGGAAGTCAGCCATCTACTCCTCGTCTGTCTCCTACGTTTCCCGAGAGCATTGAACACCCACTTGCTCGGAGGGTTAGGAGCGACCCACCTAGTACAGGCAACCATGTCGGCCTTCCAATATACATCCCTGCTTTTTCTAATGGTACCAATAGTTACTCTTCTTCCAATGGTGGTTCCACCTCTAGCTCACCTCCAGAATCGAGACGAAAGCACGATTGTGTGATTTGCTTTGAGAATGAAGTTATTGCTGCCCTAGTTCCATGTGGCCACAACCTCTTCTGCATGGAATGTGCCAACAAGATCTGTGAAAAGAGAACGCCATCATGTCCAGTTTGCCAGACAGCTGTTACTCAGGCAATCCAAATTCACTCTTAACTATATATATATACATAAATACTATATCTCTATATGGACTCGTAAAGGCATGGGTATAATGGTACCCCCAGTAAACTTCCTAATGAATTCTTATGACTGTTATCAGGCTTTATTGGGATTAGGCTAAAGTTGTTAGTAAACTTATAAAAGGCTGCTATGGTAACACTAAACCTAAGTGGTCTCTTGTCTATTAGTTTGGTTTGAATTATTAATACTATCCTGTAGACCCAGAGACATAGCTTGTATAAGAATTGCTAAAACTGAAGTTCAGCTTGGCTGAGTGAAGATAATCATAGGTTGTGTGGCCTATGAGAAAAGTATATGCGTCTAGATTTCAAAACAGTGGGTCCCAAAGCCTAACCACATTAAGAGTTTATGGAGGGTACTTGGCATTACAGATGATTCAGACACTTCCAGTGCTGCCTTCTTTACACTGCCAGTTTTGACAAAACAGGTTCGTTTTTTATTTTACAACAACTTATGCCTAATTCTGCAGGATTGCAAGTAACTTTTTAATGCATTGTGATTACTTATTGGTAATAATAGGGCTGATGGCAGTTTACTCGATCACTGGTTATAATTTGGGACAAAAACTGCTACATTGACCTTCATCTCGCCCAGAATGCTCACGGCTGGTATGATCATTGGATCAGGAATGCAATTGTGTCGATTGTGAATTCCTACCCATTGCCTCCCTCGGTGAATGTGGAAATGACCACCTGGGTTTTCCCATTTCGGGAAGGGCTTTGGGATGCACCTATATTGGCTAATAATTGAGGATGCGAACATTCCATTCATTAGTCTGATCAAGCTGTTGATTAATTTTTAGACTATAGATCAAAATGTGAAACATTTTATGTTCAATCCATATTTGTCTTGCACATTATAAATATATTTTTATTTTTTAGTAATTTAGGGGAGGGGAGGGAGAGAGGGATAATAATGCCCTTAGCATAATTTACAAAAGCAGCTGTGATGACCTTCAATCAGTTTACTTCATTTCAAAACTATTTCCAATCACGAGGAAAGATTTCTTTAAGATACACTTTTACATTTCACCTGTGGATGTCTGTAACTTCATCCTCAGTATGTTCCCAAATCTGTGCTGGCATTGAAAGGACAAAAACAATATACTGGTGGGTTTTTCTACTAATTATTTTTTGAAGCATTATTTTCCCAACACAAAAGAGCTTTTTTTCTCAATATAACAAAAATTGAAAATCCTATGTGTATTGAATAGTAAATAGACAAATTTTATTTTTTATTTCCACTTGAAGAGTTACATTTCGTATAAAAGTTTACAAATAACGGTTTTTATTTTGATTTTTTCAGTATAAAAATTGCCTTGATGGCATATTATGATGTAATGCTAACTGCTTGTAGGATAGTTAAATGTCAGTATTGAAACCTAATCTTTAGCTGCCGTCTTGTAGATACGAACGAATGTTCACCAAGCATGTATTTTGTATTTTGTTGCATCGTACACTGCAACTAATAAGCCAAGGAATCGACATATATTAGGTGCGTGTACTGTTTCTAAAAACCACAAACTAAGAATGATAAATTATCAATATAGTTTAGTATTTGCTAATTTTACTACACTCTTTTGTTATGTATATGTAGGGAAGTCATAGGGATTATAAATTCAATTTGAGTAAAGTTTAAAACCATATATTTTATGATAAAGGGCCTTTAACTTAAGATGGCCAAAGCACTGATATTATATATTTGCTGTAAAGAGAATTATAAGAGTTTTATTTTTCTGATATTAAAAGTTACTTAATAAAGACTTGTTTCCATTAACTTGAATGTATTCTCCCTGGTGTTTTTCATGCCATCGTTAGTTTAGACTGGAAGATAGCCACTTACCAAAACTGAACATGTCTTTTACAGAATTGCCCCTCTCACACGCCAGCTACCTGTGTTCCTTCTTGCAGTGGTTTTTGTTAGTGTGTTCTTAGTGTTAAATGTGTCACTTAGGCTCCTACCCAAATTTAGCTTTTCCCTTAAATGAGTGTTACATTATAGTAAAATTAGAGATTTAGCTAGCGTTAGATTGGTTGCTTGTCCACAAGTACATTAGACACATAAAACAGTAAATGACTTTTTATACACTGATGTTAACTAAAATCCTGAATCCATTTAGACTCTATTCAGTTTCTATCCTTTGTTACAGGTTTTTATCTTTTTATCACTAAATCTAGAAAAACAATTTCTTTCTAATACGAGGGTAACAAGTTTTCAACTTTCAGTTGCTTAGTACCTTCTGAAAGGTTTGTGGTTGATAAAAATATTACTCCACTAATGAAACAATTTGATACTGATTAAATTGTTGCCATTTGTTACAAAACAAAAATAAAGACCTTTCTAAGATGTTTTAAAGAAACCAAAATTCTGTTCATTCTTAGATTGCACAGCCACAGTAAGTCCTTCCATACTAGGTGTTGGACAAATTCTGAGGCTGTGCTAGGAGACTGGAAAACATAGATTTGACGATGGGTAAGATCACCGCCCTGCAATTACTTTGCTAATTTTAAGATTAATCTCTACAAGGGCGAAATTTTGGGGTGTGTTACAGTGCCAGGTTCTGTCCCCCGATTCGCAGTTTTCCTTTTCTGCCATTTCAGTGACCCACGGTCAGCTGCTGTTGGTCTGGAGACAGACACCCGACTTCATCTCATCACGTAGGCATTTTATCATCTCTCATCACGAAAGAAGGGGGATGTTCTGAGAGAAAGAGACCACATTTACATAACTTTTATTGCAACATATTGTTATAATTGTTTTTATTCTTGTTAATCTTCTGTGTCTAATTTATAAGTTAACTTGATCGTAGGCATGCACGTATAGGGAAAAACAGTAAATTTAGGGCTCAGTATTAACCATGGTCAGCTCTAATGTAGGCTGACCAGTGAATATGAATTTCTTTTACTTAATATAAGGTCAAGATCTTTCAGAGGACCTTGAAATTAAGCTACTTTGGAGGCTTTCCTTGCCAGAGGAAACCAAAACTATCTGAAACCAAGGTTAGCAAAACGGATAAGCACTTACCCAAGTTCTAAGTCTGGATCCGCCTTTCCTTGGATGCTTGCATTAATTTTCTTGCTTTTAGAAGTATTGGAGAAGAGAGGCTCTAGGAAGCCTGTGGACCCGTGTTACCAGGGAATTGCTACACCACTGGATAATCCACAACGTGAACAATTAAGAATTAAGCAAACCTACTGAGTACTTGATATTACATGTTTCCCCCCTAGCTGAAATTGAAGTGTTCCTGTGAAAACTTTTGTAAACTGAACATAGAAGCAGTTAAAAAGCAAAAATCCTCTTCAGATTTCTTTTGGTTGACGAAAACAGGTACTAATGTAGGTCTTTCATAAAAGCAAAGCAGTGCAAAGCAAACTTTCAGATAGCGGAGGTCACCTGTATTCCATTTTCACAGCCTTGGAGGGTAGATGCTGAACTGAAAACAGCTAGCAGTAATTCTTTCAATACAGGATTTTATCAAAAGTCCCTTGCAAAGCAGGTTTTTAGCAAGAATGAAGAAGGCTGGAATAATTAGGTTTTGAAAGCACGTACAGGTACTTACAACACTTGCAATTATTCTTATCAGTGCATCTGTTAGCATAAAAACCAGACGATGGTTCTCAATATGCTACCAACTCCCCCCTACTCCCAGCCCCACTTAAGTTTCTACTTGGCTCATTCCAAAACTTTTTGTAAATAATAAGGATTAGGATTATTTATAATATACCGCAAACATGTCTTTCATGTCTGTATACTTCAGTCTCCTGAAGCACATAATTCAGTGGTTGCAGTAATACTCTGTTTTATGGCTATTCCACACCTTAACTGTTTTCTGTTAGTGATTAAGTAACTATGGGCAATGGAGCACTGATGAATTAGGAAGGGGTGTTGAGTAACCTAATGAGATTCCATTTAATAAAGATTCAGAATAGCTGTTTTCCTTAAACTGCCATACCTTCGTTTTTGGGTATCTTCAAGCTGACCATGTGAAATAACTGAAAGTTGTGAATGTTAGATTTCCCTACCATATGGGACTTTCTATGCTGCCCCCGTATTAATGTTCATCTGCTTTTACATCTTAAATATCTTTTTTATATATATTTTTTTGATACAGCACCAGTGGGGGAGGGGCAGAGAGAGGGAAACACAATCTGAAGTAGGCTCCAGGCTCTGAGCAGGGCTCAAACTCATGAACTGTGAGATCATGACCTCAGCCAAAGTTGGATGATCAACAGACTGAGCCATGTAGGCACCCCTGCTTTTCCATTTTAAAGGTAGCATTGGTACACCAATGCAAGAGAACTTCCTTTGGGAGGATAAATGGTTAGATAACTTTCTTTTCAACATTTATTCATTTTTGAGAGACAGACTATGGGTCAGGGAGGGGCAGAGAGAGAGAGAGAGGGAGACAGAATCCCAAGCAGGGATTCTAAACTGTCAGCACAGAGCCCGACGTGGGACTCGAGCTCACGAATCATGAGCTATGACCTGAGCCCAAGTGGGATGCTTAACCAACTGAGCCACCCAGGTGCCCCTAGATACTTTAAATGGTAAACAGAGTTCATTGATCCGAGATGGGGATTGATAACCCAAGAGGAAAAGAGCTGAAGAGAAACCACACATTTCTAGGTCGTCAGGGTGTTTTTTTTTAACATCTAATGGAAAATGGAGGTGTAACACTATGCCTAAATGAGTTGCTGCTGCCTTTGTGTTTGTGTTTAAAAATTATAAACCTTCAGGGTACCTGGGTGGCTCAAGTTGGTTAAGCATCCTTTGATTTCGGCTCAGGTCATGATCTCAGGGTTCAGTTTGTGAGATGGAGCCCTGTGTCAGGCTCTGCTCTGACAGCACGGAGCCTGCTTAGGATTCTCTCTCTCTCTCTCTCTCTCTCTCTCTGTCCCTCCCCTGCTTGTGCCCTCTAGCTTGGCCTCTCAAAATAAACATTTAAGAAAATTTAAAAATTAGAAATCTTCAATCTTTGTGAGAGTGTGCATAAATAACTTATTAAACGTGACAGTCTTAAGGAGGAGCTATGACACTCAGCTGAACACAACAACAAAACTGAAAAGAACTGGCTTAGTAATACGAAGCTTGCTAGTTTGAAACGGGAAATGAGGGCCAAGATTATGTAAATTTTTGTTCAGTGCCTCCCAGCAACATTTCAGTGTTTACCCGAAGCCTCCAGCAGTGTTCTGCATAATTTATGGCATACATTAATATTGAGCATCAAGATGGGAAAAGGTGGTCTCACCATCTTAAAGGCTGTATAAAATTTCAAAATACAGAGATGACCTATGCCCCCCCAGAGACAGATGGAGAGGCTGTTAAGTTAGAATGTTCTTGGAAAAGTCAACAGTAGTTAGCCTCTACTAACTACAAAAATTAGAGGGCTTTTTAAATGTGATCCTGGAACTGTAAGAAGGCAATTTTTTTTAAACTGGGAAACGAATCGTAGGTATTTCTCTATTTTAAAGCATCAAGGCTCATATCTTCCGTGACATTTCCCAAGATCAAAAGCAAACAGTGGAACTTTTGACATTCTCTGTTCCTGCAACTTCAAGGGAATTACCAAGACATAACAAGTGACCTGAATGGGGTAGTGATTTCACGTCTACCTGAGTCATAGATGTGCTGAAATACGGAAACTAGGCCTTGTACTTGAAAGATGAACTTACAACTTACAGAGTTAAGATTTCAAAAAGGATTGACAGCTTGTGGATTTCGCTAACGCTGAACATTTGTAAATAACCTTTATTTAAAGTCTTCAAGGTTCACTGTTGGGTGACAATTAGAAGAATATGATGGTAGAGTTAGTAAGAAAAGCCATGCCTATTTATTGTTAGGAAATGGTTAATATCACTTAGGAAAAAACGTTTTTCTGAAAGTAAGACTTTAAAGCCACAGAGAACACAGGAGAGATGGGCTAATTTCTTCCATGTTGGTGGAGTCTACAAGAACTTGGTGGAAATAATTTTAAGGACTGTGTATGTGTGAAAATAATTGTGTGGGTGTCTGAAAGCAGCTCTTAAAGCTTCTTTCTTAAAAGTCTGTACCACCTCAGCTGAGGACTTTTCTTTCTGTATCAGACTATTGGGGAAAACCAAGAAAAGATGATGAATGGGCTCTCGGGTGTGTTTGGATCCAGTAGCAGCTTTCCTGTTATTCTGTACATTACTGAATTTGTACTTCTTGGAAAGGACATTCTTCTTTGCACATGTGTTAAGTCACCCAATAGTATTGTGTAGGATATTTCTTTTTAATTCTGGAAGTTCCAGTATCTAGAGGCTAGACATAGGTTTGTTTTTTTCGGTACATGGTGAAGTTTCCCAGAGTTGACATTCTGAGAGCCACCGTCTCATTCAAAGCTGAGAAAACAAGCTCCGAAAGTGTCTAATTTTCCTAGCCTATCCCAGTGGCTTTTCTTGATCCACATGAAAATCGAAGAAATCTTATTCTCATGCCTAGAAGCTTATGCTGAGGACTCTTGAGCCAGGATCATATTTTATGTTTTCTCTTCCCAAGCAGGTGATTCCTAGTATGTTCTGGAAAATCTAGCTTCCGGTTAAAGATTGTATTTGTGGTAAAGAATTACAGAAATGGCCCTTTTGCTTTTACTTTCTTTGCTGATAGGTCAGCCTGCTTGCTATTCTGTTTCATCACCCTCTTCAGTGGCCCTTCAGCTCCTGCCCCTACCTCTTGTAACTTGGCTAGCATTAGCATTCTTCCGCTGTCTCTTCCATCACTACCATTTGGATATCCTTAGGCGAATCTTTCCAGGTAAAAGGTGGAATCAGACAGACTGTCTCTCTGAGGCCTTGAAATCCAAGTAGAGCACTGAGAGGAACTGAGCATGCCACCTTATAGGGACTACATCTCATTTTTGTCATTTCCTGTGCTTTGCTGGTCATTTCATCTTGGAAGCCGCTCCTGGGCTAGGCCCACAAAGCTTATTTTTCAGTGTTGGTCTCAGTTTCAATTCAAGTTCCCTTTCCTGGCTTCAGTAGAGGGCATCTAACCCCGTATTTTGCAGATTGTATACTTTGAGCCTCATTGTCTTTATCTGTGAAATGGGAGTAATTACCAGTGAGGATTGCCTGAAACTCAAGAAACAGAGACCTAGAGGTGCTGTGAGGGGACTAATTTGCTTTCCTAAATAGCATCCCTCTTGTTCTGGTTCTTTTTAAATCTCTGCACAGCCCTGAGAAAATATGAAGTGTTGCTAAAGAGCAGTGTAAACCAACAGTAAAAAGCCTTTGGGTTTTAGAAAACCACTGTGACCCGGTTGGTACAGTGAACTCAGGTACATAATCTCACGGAAACTTTCCCACAGCCCTCAGGGTGCAGGGACTATTATCTCCATTTTGCAGGGAAAAAAGCTAAAGCTTAAAAGTTTAACTAGCTTAAGGCAAAAATAAAAATCCCCAAATGTGAAAACATTTTCAGAAAGATTATACAACTGAGGTGTGAGCATTTTTCATTGAACTCTGGTTCGGGAGTCCGTGGGCACTCCCATCAAAGGTCTCCACAGCCCACAATAGGGCCACACTGTATTCTCAAACTATCAGGACAGAGAAGGACTTGGACTGGGCTAAGGCACCAATTCTTGTTTCAAAATTGATTTGTGGACTCCTACTGAGCACCGAAGCGCCCTGCCAGCAAGTGAAATGTCAAAATTGGCCTAAACCGTGTTCAAGTCGGGATTTTTACTTAGGTTTTTAATTTCATCTTGGAGGCCCTAGGATGAGCAGATTTTGGCCCAGCCAGATACCTTTGTTGACTTTCTGAGGAATTGGTCTTTCCGGAATCTTGGAAACTTCCCTTTGCTTAGTGCTTTATAGTCTCTTAGTGGGTAGCTTGCCTTCTCCTGGGAAGAAAATAAAAAATGAGGGATGGGGATGTTCCTGGCTGGTTCAGTTGGTGCAGTGTGCAACTCTTGATCTCAGGGTTGTGAGTTTGAGCCTCACATTGGGTGGAAAGATTACTCACAAATAAAGTCTTTTTTAAAAAATTTAAAAATCAGGGGTGGATCTCATCTATTACTACTATGTGAGGCCTTTTTTTTCTTTTCTGGACACCATTTCAACCTCCAGCCACTTTCCCATTCTGATCTTCTAATTTTTTTTTT
The DNA here is from genome assembly GCF_023721935.1 of Panthera uncia. Lineage (NCBI taxonomy): Eukaryota > Metazoa > Chordata > Mammalia > Carnivora > Felidae > Panthera > Panthera uncia. Next base: position 23,542,832 of record NW_026057586.1, read on the forward strand.
TAATGTTTGTTTATTTTTGAGACCGAGACAAAGCGTGACCAGGGGAGGGTCAGAGAGAGAGGGAGACACAGAATGCGAAGCAGGCTCCAGGCTCGGAGCTGTCAGCACAGAGCCCGACGCGGGGCTCGAACTCACAAACCGGTGAGGTCATGACCTGAGCCAAAGTCGGACACTTAACTGACTGAACCACTCAGGCACCCCTGATCTTCTAATTTCTGTTGTCTTTTCACATCTTAACCAAAGATGTGATCTCTGATCTCTGAGTATCAACTCAGAATCCAGGTTTTCTAACTTAACCTTGTGTGTTATAACTGCTAATGCTATCCTCAGTGAGATGAGGCTTCCTCTTCCAGGGATATCTGCAGGAGTTTTCATTTACTACCAGACTCCAGACTCAGTCTATTTGCTTCCCTCTGTCCCCTCATCTGAGTGGGCTAACCCCCGCTTCTCCCTTTTTACAACCTCCGCACTACTGACATTTAAGGCCAAATAATGGGGGACTGGTGCTGTCCTGTGCATTGTAGATGTTTGGTAACATCCCGGTTCCCCACCTACTAGATGGCACTTGTGCAAACACATGCACACATGCGCACGCACACACACACACACACACACATACCCAGTTGCAGCAATCCAAAATGCCTTTGGACACTGCTGATTGTTACCTGGGGGGGCAAAATTGCCCCTTTGAGAACCATTGCTTTAGATAAACGTTTGAATTTATTGAGGTAAACATTTGACCAAGCCCTCATTCAGCCAGTCAACATGAGTAAATCCTAGGTACTAGACATTCTATTGGCAAGGGACAGAAAACTTTTTAAATGGTTAAAATAGCCACCATTTATGAGTACTTGAGTTAAGCGTTCTATTAAGTATTTATATAGCCGCATTTAATCCTTAAACTCTGAGAAGGAAGTACCCCTTCTTTTACAGGTGACAAGACCATCTCAGATGCATGAGCCTGCCTGAGGCCACACAGTGAGGGGCAGAACTGGCATTCACGCAGGCTGGTGGGATTCTGAGGCCCTCCACCCGTGCTCTTTACTACTTCCTTGCCCTTGAGCAGTTTATATTCGGGTTGGGATGGCACAGGTGGTGTTCCTAAGAGGCACTCCCCCTGCTGCTTCATAAAGCCTTCTCTTGCACTTTCCAGGGACTGAGGGCTCTCTCCGCTTCACCCACCACCTCGGACAGGCTGTCCACAAGCCTGGTGGCTGTATCAAGTCACCCCAAAAGCTGTTTGGTCAAAGACACTATGCTGTTTGTGAAGCAAACAATGAAGGGCTAAGCTGCCTAAAAGTCCATAAACTGGTGCCAAGGTCTTATTCAAAAAGTTAGGACATTTGCACCTTTCTGAGAAGTCTAATTTTTCTGTTTTATCCATTTAACCCCGGTTCCATGAAGGAAGCAGAGGTCTTCAGAAACCTTCTAGGCCGTGGGAGGGGTTGGGCGATGCTATCTTACTCTTGCAGGGCTTTGTGAGACATCCTTAGATAGCTCACTCTTCATTATCAAAAGATGGAAAAAGCCACCTACCACCTTGGTTCCTTTTGCCGAATCTATATACAGTGTCCTAGGCCACGCTGTGCAGCGCGACAAGATTTGGGGCTAACCTCGGTGGACGTCCTCATCCTCTAGGGCTTGATATGAACACTGGTTTGATCCAGCAAAGCTCCCCGATGGATTTGTCATGATGTCAGTCGGATCTTAGAGAAATCACGAGCTCATCTACAAAGGGACCAGAACCCAGTGCTGAGGGAGCGTGCCCCAGACCTTTCCAGCCCCTACCCTGAGTTTCAAGAGCAAGCACACCCTTGAGCCCGCACTCCTTAATTTCATCTGAACATTAGAGTCACCTGGGAGCCTTTCTGGAAGTTCTGAGGCCAGACCTCACCCTGGAGGTCCTGACTCCGTCTGCGTGGGGTGGCCACGCAGGCCTTGTGTGCTGAGGAGGTGGAGGGATTGCACTCTCCCAAAGCCAGACTTGTGGATTACTGCTTTAAGCTGCAAGCCCGACACTTCTTGGAAGACTTGTGTTTAATCTTGATCAGTGAGCAATTTGCATTTTCCAAAACAACATCCCTATTTGATATCAAAACGCCTCAACTCCCCACATGCACTTCTAACGGTAAAATCGATGCGCCTAGGTGCTTATCACGTACCGCATATCCCTGGCGTTAGTGCTGTCTTTCGTGGCAGGTGGAACTGAGATCTTTAAGAACCTTTTGTGCTCTCGCTGTCTACGAAACCACGTCACGAGAAGAAATCCTCCGGCTTCGCAACAGATGATGATTTTCCTCGGGCTTCTGGGAACCCCTTCCTCACTGGAATCCGTGCCTGGATTTCCCCGAGGTCAGGTCCTTCAGGGGCTTCAGAGGCTGCAGTTGCTTCTAAACCCAAAAGAGGAACGAACGGCTCTGTACTTGAGTAACATTCTATTTTGATCCGGAAAGATGGTACAAATGGGGGAGAACCCTGACAGCACACGGCAGGGGACACAGAAGCCCAAGCCAGGGAGAGAATTTTCTTCGTCTCAGGTCTCCAGACTCAGGGCCTTCAGGTCTCTCACTTAAATGCCTCACTTCCTTTTTTTGACTTCATTCCAGAAAGAGTTCCTTATATGATTATATTTGACGCCTCTGCCAATCCTATGACGTAGGGCAGTTCCCCCCACTTTGCAGATGGGGGTGGGGGGAGATGAGGCTCCGAGAGATTTGTCAGAACTGAAAGCCAGGAGACTCTGAGCCAGAACGAAGACTGGGGAGGCTGAGCCCACGCTGCCCATTTGGTTGGAAGTCTCCCTCAGGGCCAGCCTGGAACCTACCTTTACTCAAAACGTTTCCGCATTTAAAGCTCTGAATTCATACCTTATATTAACTATGGTCAAACAGAGTCCCCCCGGGTATAAAGTACTTCGTTCATAAAAATACCCGTCTATTCCATGGGGTTCATAATAATCAGGCTCTCCTGGACATTGGTGTATCTTAATTCCACATTACCGAGCACCTACCACACTCAGGCACTGAACCAGCGTTTACACCCAGTATCCTATTATCTGCAAGGCCAGCCTGACCCCCAGTAGCTGGTACAATGCAGTGTGGTGCCTCTTTGAGGATGGACTGGATCCCACATTGCTGCCTCCCCTCCTCCCATGACACCCTGGGGGCCTGTAGAGGACTCCAGTCCTGGCCAGCGCATCAGTACTGAACTAAGGAACAACACTATTCACAATGGGAGGCCGGCGGGCACTGCAGTCGTCAGCTTCCAGAATGAACCCAGGTGGTCGGCTGGCCGCGTGGAGGAGTCAACATGCAAGGCACCCCACCAAGCCGTCTCAAACCCTCTGTGAGTCTAGAGTGGGACCTGTGTTTCATTTCACAAAGGGGGAGGAGGCTGGAGAGAGGGGAAAAAAATGTATTGATTCTGACACTGACCAGAGAGGAAGATCAGAGAAAAAGGGGACCTTCACAGCAGTCTGGGTACTTGACTAGAGGGTCCAAGAATGATAGTATGGCTCCATAAAGTTTCTGGCCTTGGGTGGAGTAAAGACACCGGCGTAAGGACAGGATGATGACCGGTCCTGCCGGCAGCCCTTTCTGCCAGGGCCATCTGGACCTGGCCAGGCAAGAGGGATGGGGCTCTGGGGGCGGCAGCTGAAAACTTTGGGGCCAGGATGAATCCTCAGGAAGTGCTTCCTCCCTCTCCTCTTCCCCACTCCTTCCCAGGCCTCTCCTTGCTACCAGCCACCCTCCATCCTTCCCTCCCACTAACATTTGTCAGCTGGGCCCAGCATTTGGCCTGGGGTAACAGACACAGAGAAAGGACTCTGTCCTTGGCTAGCTGGGTCCTCTCCTCCCACTCAGATCTCCCCTGGGGTTTAGGAAACAGAACTTCAGTGCATTCTTCTAATGCTGATTGAATTCCTTCCTTCTGGGCAGCTTTGTGTGCCCTTGGCACAAATGGGAAAAAAGAGCAGGAAGGGTTTAAAATAGCTCACAACTGGCCAATTTGCACTGCCAGCATGGACTAGCTATTCTAAACAAGAAAATCCAGGTGATGCAATTTGTTGCAACTGTCTTAGGCATGGGCGCCAGTGTGGGTTTGCATTTTTAAGAGCACACGTGTCTGTCAGTGGAATGGAAATAAACACATCAAGTGCAGATTGTGTTGCACGCCCTGGGACCATTGCAGGGTGTGGCTGCACTTCGGCCTGCAACTGCAGCGTGTTTGGATGTCCAGATAAAATGTGGCTGTCATCCACTCCTGGCCTCAGGCCCCCTCAGGTGACTTGTGACTTGTGGCCATCAGGTGCTATTGGAATCAGCTATTTCTAGGAACCGGAAACTGAGACTGCCATAAAAGGAAGCCACTTCCTGGAGTTTTTCTTAAAGGCCTGTGAGACAGAATCTAGATATGGCTGCCTCAGCCAGTCTCTCTTTTTTTTTTTTTTTTTTTAATGTTTGTTTATTTTTGAGAGAGATCGAGAGAGAGAGAGAGAGAGGGACAGAGTACAAGTGGGGGAGGGGCAGAGAGAGAGGGAGACACAGAATCCAAAGTAGGCTCCAGGCTCTGAGCTGTCAGCACAGAGCCCAACGCGGGGTTTGAACTCACAGATTGCGAGATCATGACCTGAGCCAAAGTCTGACGCTTAACCAACTGAGCCAGCCACCCAGATGCGTCTCCTGACTGCAAATACACTTTTTACTGTAGACCCATGTCACTCGTGGAGAGTACCTCCCAAGACTTTTGACAGGGACAATGTCATGAATACAGAGCATTTATTGACGAAGGAAGCTTTTAATCACTTTATTAGTTTCTACATCTGCTACAACAAGAAGAGAACAGTGAGCCATCCTGGGACGAGGATGCTTGGCCATCTGATGAGGGAGCGGGGAAGGGGTGGGGGCAAGCTGAGGGCAAAGTGTAGGCTAACAGCATCCCCCCTCCCCTGTCCCAGGTGGAGTCTGTGTGATACTCTTCAGGCTCTCCTGGCTGCCCAAGAACAAAGGAAAGAAAACAAATGGTTAACTGACAGAGATCACAGTCCTGCAGGACATGAGTCTCCATCAGTTTACAAATTACAAGAAAAAGGGAGTCTTATCAATCGCCTAATCTCCAGAAACCTATAGACTCCGTTTTCTGGAGCCCCTAGTATCACCATCCCCCCGTAGGGGAACGGTGGGGAACAAAGACAAGAAGGAAATGGTGGGTAAAATTAAATTTCCTTAAAACCTGCGGCCCATTGACAAATACTTGAGGCAAATACAGAGTAGAACATTCCCCCAGACACCCCCTACTATCCTAATGTTAATGCCTTACTGGAGGAAAAACAACCTTAGCTTCACAGTAGCAAAGGCTCAGTATCTTAGGCGTCCTCTTTGGGGTATCTGGAGGCCTCCCTTTTGACCCTACCTCCCCACCTCCATAGCCGTTCTTCACAACCCCAGCACAGCGCTTCCTGCCCACAGGTCCTGTCCCTGGGCTTTAATAAAATCACCTTTTTGCACCAAAGACATCTTCAAGAATTCTTGGTCGTTGGCTCCGGACCCCCCACCACCCCAAAACTTCATCACAAATCCACTAGATTCACTCCGTAGCAAGTGAGTTCTGTACATCAGCAAAATGACAAGGATACAGTCAGGGGCCTTCTGGGTGGCTTGGGAAGGACTGAATCTCAATTGCACAAATGCCCGGGACCTATAATAGTCTTGTTGTCAAATCAAGGATCTGGACTTGGGATGGATGAAAACAAATCACTAGACTTGCGGTCACCTTTGTTCCCCTTGAAAGGAAGACATGCGCCTTATCAGGATGCTCTCGAATTGGCTGATCTTTGGAACTGAGTGATGCTTTAAGATCTCAAAGCATTTCACAGCTATTATCTTCCTGTTGGAGGCCAAGAGGGCAGATTTTGAATGGATGACAAAAGCGCCGGGACATGAAGAGCCTTTTTGCTCAGATCACATAATTATTAGTTAGTTGAAGCTGGAATTAGAAACTCCAGTCTTCTCGATTATATCCTGCTGCCTCTTTGTTACCTGGATCCAATTTTCCCCACACTTTCTCCAGGAAAAGTCAACCAGAAGGGGCCACCTGCCGCAGATAGGTGCCTAAATTCCACCATTATGAGCTTCATCTCTTTTGCTGAAGACATGAGAGTCCATTTAAGTTCTAAGTCAGGTGGGGCGCCTGGGTGGCTCAGTCGGTTGAGCATCCAACTTCAGCTCAGGTCATTACCTCAAAGTTCGTGAGTTTAAGCCCCACGTCGGGCTCTGTGCTGACAGCTCGGAGCCTGGAGCCTGCTTCGGATTCTGTGTCTCCCTCTCTCTCTGACCCTCCCCCCACTTGTGCTCTGTCTCTGTCTCAAAAATAAATGTAAAAAAAAAAAAAATTTTTAAGTTCTAAGTCAGGGATTGGCACACTTTTCCTGTGAAGGGCCAGATAATAAGTACCTTAGGTTTCGCAGGCCATGTGTTCTCTGTCGCAGCTCCTCAACCCTACCAGTGCAGCGTGCAAGTAGCCATCGACTACGTAACAAATTAACAAACCACGATTTATGGACACTGACGTTTGAATTTTATGATTGTCACATGTCACAAAAAATTATTTTTTTGAAACAAGTTTTATACCACTTAAAGGCATGAAAACGCTTCTTAGCTCACAGGCCATGCAAAAACAGGCAGAGGGGAGACCTTTGCTCTAAGGTGCCCTCCATCAGTGGCTGTACTTCTCAGGTGAAGGCTCAGATGAAAGCATGGGGCGGGGAAGCAGCCCAGCACCCCAGGCATGGAGGCTGGGATGAAGACGGGCCATTGCTGGCCATTGCTGTCGCCATGCAGTCCCCGGGGCCACCTGTGCAGCCACCGCCTCTGGGGGCAGTCCCTGGAACCCCTGGGGCCTCACCAGAGCTGTGGCTTTAACGCTGGCTGAGGTGAGCCAGCTGGGCACAGCTGTATCGATATTCAGCTCCTTTCTCCTCGCTCCTTCCATCTGTGGGGATCCTTGCCTCGCCATAATGCGGCTGGAAGGTCAGACTGCTCCCTGTTGCTGTGACCTTTGAAGGGTTCTGTTATTGATTCGTTGTTTTTAAAGTAGAAAAACCCATTTGAGGAGGAAGCTGCCGGTGTAGACTGGCGCTTCGATGCCACGTGGTAGGTACTGGGTACAAGAGGCTGTTGTCCTTAAAGCACTTCCTCTGATCTCATTTGATTCTCCTGAATGGAGGGAATAAGGAGATGTGATTATCACCATTTTACAGGTGGAAAAACTGAGACTCGGAGCACCAAAATGACTCTCCCAAGGCAGAGCAGGGGAGCGAGGTTTAACATCCAGGCCTGAGTGCAAAGCTCCAGACTCAGTGCTTTTCAGCACACTGGGATGCCTCTAGGGGGCAAGGTGTGCAGAGAAGGGCTCCTGCAGGGATGGTAGCCTGTCACCAACTCAGAGCTAGGGGGAAGCTGAGACTGCAGAACCCCTCCAGCTTCTGGGCTCCCCTTTGTCTCACTGTGAGCCCTTAAGCCCAGCAGCCCCTCTGTGGTTCTTCTGCCGTTTTGCCTGGAGACAGCAATGGGCTTCCATCCACTGGTACCTCCCGCTGCCTGCCCCCCTTACCAGCCTCCCCCACAGGTACAGTCGCCAGGGAGCCCCAAGGCCCTTCTGCAGGAGTAGCCGTCCCAGAGAGGTGTTTATTGCTGTTTGTTCTTACACACTTATTAGTTTATTGTCTAACTTGCACTTAGAAAGCTAAGATTTCTGTGTGCATGGATGAGTGAATGAGTTAATGTCTCTCACCTTCAGGTGCTCTGGAAGCTGGGATAAGATCCTCCAAGTTTAGGGGTGCCTGCGGTGGCTCAGTTGGTTAAGCATCCTACTCTTGATTTCGGCTCAGGTCGTGATCTCACGGGTTCGTGAGTTCGAGCCCCATATTGGGCTCTATGCTGACAGTGTGGAGCCTGCTTGGGATTCTGTCCCTCTTCCACTCTCTCTGCCCCTCCCCTGCTCTCTCTCTTTCTCTCTCTCTCAAAAATAAGTAAAAATAAACTTAAAAAAAAAAAAGATCCCCCAAGTTTAGCTTTCAGTGCAGTAAGCTACAAAGGTTTTTCAAATTTAGTCAAATTGAATCAGCACATAATAAGGTTGCAAGGGAGCATCCAAAGGGCCTGGCACTTTGTACACATTCGCCTCATCCCCTGACCATACGCAGTAGGCGCCCTCCTCCCCCATGGCTCTGTGAAAGGGAGCGGTGGAGAGGATTTGGACCCCAGGTCTCGAGGGACCCCACACAGTTCCCACGGGACCCCGCATAGTTCTCACTGGCTCCTTACGGGCACTCGGTTGTGGGTAAAGGAGGCTCCATAATTAACTCTAAAGACAAAGCTTGGGCCCCGTGAGGAATGCCGAGGAAGGAAGGAGCCCAGGGACCCCCACGCTTAGCCCACCCAGGTAAGCACCAGGCACTGGCCCCACTGGGGGCTGGGCCTCTCCCTGCTTGCTGCACGTCTGGGGCTGAAATTCTAATATTCTTCACTGGCAGCCAGCAAAGGCAGGTGCAGAAAACTGATCTGAGAGTATGCCTTCCCTCAGAAGCACACGGCCCGTGAGTGAATGTGATGGGGGCCCAGTGTAAGGGACACTGACTCTTTACTGCCCAGCCTGAACTTGAAATCCTGCCATCCCCTGCCGTCCCAGCCACGTCCCTTGGTGTGTTACTGCTTCTGGTTTTCAAGAGACCCCTATAAAAATGCTTTAAAAAAAAAAGAAACCGGATGTGAATACTTATGGGAGGGAGCCCAGGGCAGGGGGAGGTGGAGGAAACCACCACACGGTGCTGGGCCGGGACCTCTGCACCATCTCCGCCCAACTTGCGGATGAGTGTGGGGGACGAGCAGTCTCCCCAGTGCAGCCCACAGCTTCCTCCTCCTTCCCCCCCAGCCCTGCCCCCACCCCATCCCCCAGAGGCGATTCAGTTCCTCCACCAATACCACCCTTTCCAGAAGGCAGCAAGAGAATGAAAAATAAGATTTTTTTTTTTGTCCCTCTGCACATACTTTACCTTATTGAAGATTTGAAGTCAAAAGCTAGCAAAGGGCCCTGCAGGGAAGCCATCCGATCGCTGTGACCACACAGCCTGAGGGTCCCAAGCTCCACATCCTCAGGTGAGGCCAGTAGATGGGCTCTAAGCCCCTAACCCCCCACCCCTGCCCCAGGCAGCCAAAAGCAATCCCTAGCGCTGTTTCTAGCTCCTCCCTTTCTAGGTGAGGTTGCAAAGCCAGGCCTCAGGCTAAGGAATCTGTCCCTGAGGGTGACTTCCAGGCCCAGTGGCCCGCTGGGGCTGGATGTCGCTGGTCTTCACTGTGAGGAAGGTTGAGCAGCAGAGGGGGGCCTCGCTCACCTTCAGCTTGCTTGTCCTCGGGCTGGGCTTGTTCCTTTGGACCCAACAGGCTCCCGATGAGTCAATGTTACCTGGGGACCTGTTAGGCACTCAGATGCACCTGTCCCACCCCAGGGGGACTGAATCCCAAACTCTGGAGGTGGGCCCAGCCACCAGTGTTTTAACAAGCCTCCCGGGAATTCTGAAGCACTGAAAGTTTGAAAAACTACAGCACCCGCCCTCCTGTGTTTGTCGTGCCCGCCCACCCTCACCTGGGGGACAAAATGCTCTTCCCGCCTCCACACAAGTTCTGATGATGTATCTTATTTTATGAATTATATCTACGTACATATTCCTATTTTATATACAATGTAAAATCTCCAAAAAAAAAAATTTAAAAAGATGAAATCAACAGCCACTTGTTATTTTGCGAGAGTTTGTTTACTTCAAAATAGATAAGGAATCTCTCCGTTCCCATCAGCGGGCACAGGACGGTTGCCCAGAACAGCAACTTCTACCCCCTCAGGACTCCCCTCCCTCAGGACACTTCAGGGGCTGAGTCCATCAGGAGTCCATCAGCATTTGGCGTTAATAACGCTGCACAGCTTTCTCTTTCACTGAAGGAAAACATTAATCTAAATATATAGACTAGTATTTTCTCTCCTCCATGCCATGGATCGTCTTGCACCCCGTCCGGAATGTACGTGCCCCACTTTGCAGACCCTGCCCCGGACTGAACACGGCACTCCTCCCCTTCCCCTAAAAGTTCCCAGGGAGACCCCTGAAGGGACGTCATCAGTCAAGAGGACTTGCCAGGAGCCGTGTGGTCCATTGAAGAAAGGCTCAGCCGGGTGGGCCTCAGAGGGCCACCTGTCCCCCTTCCCTCCATGACCAACTCTCTCTGACTCGGTTCCAGCCAAGAGGTCCGCACCCGGGAGAGTGGGGGCTTGGCCAAGCCTCCAGACACGCCGCTGGACAGCACCAAGCCGTCCCGGGACCCTGGCACCTGCCTCAGGGCCACCACAGGACCACAGGCCGGCCTGTGGCGGGGGACTTTCCCTGGGGGCAGGGAGGGGCTGCTGCCTCCCCACTTCTCAGAGGCATTTCTGAAATCTCATTTCCTTTCACCATTCCCAGGCAGGTGTTTCTGTTTTTAAATACGTCTCCAGTTGCTATTCTGGTCGTGTGAGGTGCTAGTTTTTCCCAAGGACCGAACTGCTATTTTTTTCCTCTGGTGGAGGCACAGTCCCCAGCCAGTCCCCAGCCAGTGTGGCAGAGGCCCCTCCCTGGGGACGCGCCACAGACAGCTGAGGGGTCTGGGAGCGCTCTCTTGGGCGGTTATAAGGCATTGCACACATAACAGGCACCGGCCCCGCCCAGGAAAAGCAAAATAAAAACAAGCCAGGCCCATGCACCTTGGGGGGCCCGGCCCCACAAGGCCTTAGAGTAGCGGGGGACAAACCTGGCTCAGAGGGAAGCAGGTAGAGAGCTTCTCACCTGAACCTCAAATCCAGCGATTTTTATTTATTTATTTATTTTTAAATTTTTTTTAATGATTATTTATTTTTGAGAGAGACAGAATGGGGGTGGGTTAGGGGCAGAGAGAGAGGGAGACAGAATCGGAAGCAGGCTCCAGGCTCTGAGCTGTCAGCACAGAGCCTGACGCGGGGCTTGAACTCATGAGCCGTGAGATCATGACCTGAGCCGAAGTCGGACGCTCAACCGACTGAGCCACCCAGGCGCCCCAAATCCAGCAATTTTTAAATTGGGGTCTGCAAACACCCTGAGAATCGCCAGACGCATTCCAGAGGTCCCGGATCGCTCTACGAGAATTCTAATTTTCGTTTGAACAAAAAAGTGTTAAAAACTAATGTAAACATGTTCCACATCATATGAAAGATCATCTCATACGTGAGTGTTTCTAGA
>NW_026057586.1:23554137-23596040 GCF_023721935.1 Panthera uncia
TGTTCCACATCATATGAAAGATCATCTCATACGTGAGTGTTTCTAGAGATTTCAGAGGCACATCGTAGTTTTTCAATGAATGGCAAGGAGGACCTCATTCGTGAACAACACCACAGTGTTCTGTGCACGTGGGATGTTTGCAATTCTTCCACACAAGGTGGTGTCACCAAGCACGATATTCGGTGGTTGGTGCAGAAAAATAACACGGCAGCTCATATTCAAGAAAGCTCCCTTGAGATTCAGTGATGCAGGGGCTTCCTGCATTTCATTTGTACGCTGGTTTTGGCTTTAGAGGTCTGAGAGGGCTACTAAGTATACGGAGTTTAAATAACGTTGTGTTCGTAGTTATTTACGTTAATAGGAGTAAAATAATTTGTCCTCCCTGGGGATCATTAGACTTTTGGTTTCCTTTTTAAATTTTTTTTATTTTTTAAAAATATTTATTTTGGGGAGAGGGCAAGCGGGGGAGGGACAAAGAGAGGGGGGACAGAGAAACAAGCGGGCTCCGGGCTGACAATCTGACAGCAGTGAGCCCAATGTGGGGCTCAAACTCATGAGCTGCAAGATCTGACCTGAGCTGAAGTCAGACGCTCAACCCACTGAGCTACCCAGGCACCTGTTGGTTTCCTTTTCTTAAAAGAGGTTTATACATGACTCAGATTTTACGATTATCACATTAGTGTTTGAACTAGATTTCCAGAATTATCTAGAGTGAAGGTTTATGCGGGAGTTGTGTTTTAGGGTTTAGGACTAGCATAGAGAGGGAACGCATGGGAGGTATCCCATCCCTTGTATGTTTACCAGGCGCTGAGTTTAAGCAGCTGAAATCTTAGTTTCTAGTGCTCTGTGGTCAATAAATGAAAAGTAAATTTCCTGCGTGTGCCCTTGCCTAGAGGTGAGCGCGCGCCCACACGCATACACACCCACGCGAGGTCTGCCCCCGGGAGCCCAGGGTGAGAGGCCTCATCTCCCTCTCCCCCCTCCTCTCAGGGACGCTGGAGCTTCTCGTGCTCTCCGGCCTCCCTCACCAGGTCGTGGGTCCTCTAAGTTAGGCCTGGGTTGTCCCGACCATCAGGGCGAGAACCCCAGCTCTGACTGGGTCATTCTCAGCCTCCCCGAGAGCCCCGGGTTCACAGGAGCAGACCGTAGGCGGTGCAAGAGGTTTAGAAGTGGTGGGTTCATGGCACGTCATGAACAGCCCATGAGGTGGCAAGGTGTCCCCGCTACCTGAGATGTGGGGACCCCACCAAGGAGTAAATCCAATCCACAGTCTTTCTGGTGCTTCCAACAGAGGCGAGAACGCAGGTGCCAGCACTCCTTGGGATGAAACCCCAGAGATCTGGGCTCTCTGCCTTCGGAAAGAAACCTGCCAGACCCCCCCCCCCCGTCATTTGGAAGGGGGGGTTGGTTAAGGAGGACGGGGTAGGGCTGGCAGACAGAGCCAGATACAAACAGAGCACACGGAGGAGCACTTGAAAGTGATTTTTCAAAAAGCCAGATACCGCAGGCCCAGGTGGGGTGGGGGGAGTTTCCAGGAAGGACAGGGGTTCTTACCATCACCTCTGTCACCCTGTCACCTGAGAGTATCTGACCCTACCCCGGGTGTATTTGTTTGCCCAGGCCACCGATAAAGCACCACAGGGGGTTGGGGGTGGGGGGAGGCTTACACGACGGGAATTTATTTCCTCGCAGTCCTAGAAGCTGGAAGTCTGAGACCAAGGTGCTGGCAGGTTTGATTCTCCTGAGGCCTCTCTCCTCAGCTTGCAGATGGCAGCCTTCTCTCTGTGTCCTCACATGGCCCCTTCTCCAGGCCTGCTCATCTCTGTGTCTCTCCCTCCTCATGGAAGGCCACCAGTCCTACTGCATTAAGGACCGCACACTTACAACCTCATTTAACCCTACTTTTTTAAAAGCCCTGTCCCCACCGACAGTTGCATTCTGAGGAACTGGGGATTAGGACTTCAACACGTGACTTTGGGGGAGATTGAGTTCAGTCCGCAGCATGGTGCAAGGTGTGCAAATCCCAGCCCCACATCGTGCCCTTGCCAGCGAGGGTCCTGCAGAGCCCCCCACAGCCCATCGTCATGCCGGCTTTGTTCGGATTCGTCAGTCGACTGCACCCCAGCCCCAGGAACGCCTTGTCTCAGCTCTCCTCGGCCCCTGGCAAGGATGCACTGACTCTGACCTTCAGCTCAGACTCTGGTTTTTGAACTACAGGCTGTTGAAGCAGCACTGAGCACTTGTTATAGCCATCTTTGTGAAAGTGCAACAAAGACACTATTTTCATGTTGACCTGTAGAGGCTGGGTAGGCCCCGGCGGCCCTGGGCCCTGGGCACGGATCCCAAATCTGCTCAGGTCAACGCAGGCCACCTCAGGTGCCCTCGCGGATTCTGTTTACTCAGACAGCTAGCCGGTACGTCCGGCTCCCAGGGCGGGCTGTCACACACACCACCCTCACGACAGCACGTGCTGGGCCTGAGTCGCCCTTCCCAGACACCACGGACACTAAAGAGCCATAGGCTAATCTATTGGCAGTGACACCTGCCTCCAGACCTGCTCAGCGGTCTTCATCAACCGGATCGTAGTTAATAGTTCTCAGTTTCCACTGCCAGTAATGACAGAATAGGTAAATCAGACCAGCAGTTTCGCTGGGGCCAACTAGAAAGGCTGGATTAAATACGAAAATTTTCGAAGGCATACGAGGGCTATCATGAGACTGAAAAACTACCGGACCGAGATCTCACGGAGAGCGGAAACTCGGGTAGGCGAGGCAGGTGCGCAGAGCCGGGGCGCGTTTGCTGATACGCAGAGGAGAGCAGGTGGCAGACTGAGCCTTGCTTCTCAAGCTTCACAGGCAGCTGGGCAGGTACGCTTGACCACAGTAGTATGTGTATCAGAAACGAATGAATGGTGTTAAGGTTTCTCTAAGGGACTCATGAGTAATCATTCCTTTTAGAAACGTGAGAACTCAAAAAACTATCGTAATCTCCAAATTGGCCACGAGAAACTACACTTTGTAAAAAGCATGACTACCAAACTAAGAGAGGAAATAATGAAATAATTTAAAAAGGATCAGGAGCGCCTGGGTGGCTCAGTCAGTTGAGCGTCCATCTCTCAACTTCAGCTCAGGTCATGATCCCAGGGTGGTGAAATTGCACCCCGCGTTGGGCTCTGAGCTGAGTGTGGAGCCTGCTTGGGATTCTCTCTGTGTCTCCCCGTGCCCCTCCCCGACTCACGTGCATGTGTCTGTGCACACACTCTCTCTCTCAAAAATAAAAACAATTGGGGTGGGGGTGGGGAAATTGGGTGATGGACATCGAGGAGAGCACCTGTTGGGATGAGCACTGGGTGTGCTATGTAAGTGATGAATCACGGGAAGCTACTCCTGAAGCCAAGACTGTGCTGTTTGTTAACTAACTTGAGCATAAATAAAGTTAAATAATAAAAAAATTAAAAATACGTAAATAAAATAAAAAGAACAAAGAAGGCAAGAAAGAAAAGAGAAGAAAACTTAGACTGGGACAAAGAAAAAATAAAGAATAACATTTGAGCCCAAGTGAATTAGTAATTAAATTAAAATGTAAATAGACTAAATGCTCCAATTAAAAGATAGTCTGACTTGATAAAAATAAAACCCAATTATAAGTTGATTATAAGAAGCACACCTAGAATAAAAAGATAGAGAAAGGTTAAAAGTACGGAAAAATATATAGCAATTAAAAACCTAACGAAAGTCAGAGTAGACATTAATATTGGGGAAAAAATAATTTTGGGGGTGTCAGGCCGGCTGGGTCGGTGGAGTGTGCAACTCTTGATCTTGGGGTCATGAGTTCCAGCCCCATGTTGCATGGACAGACTGCTTAAAATTAAACTCTTTAAAAAGAACAAAAAAAGACTTAAAGTCAAGAAGCGGTACTAGCGGTAAAGAGATATTTTGTAGCAATAAAAAATTTGATTCATCAGAAAGATCTAGCAAATCAAAATCCATATGTGCATAATAAAAAAGCCTCAACAATGTAAGCAGCAAAACGTTGATGACTAAAACAAAAAATAGACAAATCTGTAAGTATCGTTAGGAGATGGTAACATATTTCTCCCAGAACCTTTGGGGAAACAAAAAGTCTGAAAGAACTAAATAGACACACCACATTAATTGACTCCAAATGACCAATGCCAAACCATATTCTAGTAAAATATTGGACTTTAAAAATAAAAAGGAGAGACATCTTTTGGACACCTAGGCAAAAAGACCAAGTAACTCGTAAGGAAAAGAAAATTCAGTTGTTGGAAACCATTTTGACAGCAAAATTTTATGCCAGAAGAAAATGGGTTAGATATTTAAGATACTCAAGGAAAGCAAATGAAAGCCAAGCACTTTTTTATCCAGCCAAGTTGGTTCTTAAATATAAATGGTACAGTAACAACATGTAAAAATGCAGGACATGTGGGTTCTATAGCCCTTGCTTAGGAAACTACTAGAGAATGAAGTTCAGACAACCAAATGACAGCTGTGTATAGGGGTGTGTGTGTGTGTGTGTGTGTAAAACAAAGACTGCATGGGGCACCTGCATGGCTCAGTCGTCTGACCTTGGCTCGGGTCATGATCTCACGGTTTGTGATTTCAAGCCCCACATCGGGCTAGCTGCTATCAACACAGAGCCCACTTTGGATTCTCAGTCCCCCTCTCTCTCTGCCCCTCCCCCCCCTCAAAAATAAAGAAATGTTTAAAAAAATTAAAACAAAGACTGTATGAAGTGTATAAAAGACAGATTATCATATGTATTAATGGGTCTAAAAGAAAATGAGGAAGGGGTAGATTGGAGTATACACACACAAAGCAATCTTTTTTTAAAGGTGAGTATTTTATTTTATTTATTTTTTTAAGTTTATTTATTTTGAGAGAGAGAGAGCGCATGGGAGCATGCAAGCGGGGGGAGGGGCAGAGAGAGAGAATCCGAATCCCAAGCAGGCTCCACGCTGTCAGCACAGAGCCAGATTCGGGATTTGATCTCACAAACCGTGAGATCATGACTTGGGGCAAAATCAAGAGTTGGAAGCTTAACCAACTGAGCCACCCAGCTGCCCCACGCACAAAGTAATGTTTTCAGCTATTTTCAGTAACCAGATTTTGATAGTAGTGTATTCTTTCCCACTGAAAGGAACCAATGCCTCAAGGAGAAATGTTTGGGACAAGAATTGTACAAAATGAGCCCAGGATGTCTTGTCATAAGGGATGGAAAAGAAGCTATCAAAGACACAAGAGCCAACTGCACAATCACTCTAGAAAACAGTGTGGAGCTTCCTCAGAAAGTTAAAAACAGAATTACCCAACGACACAGCAATTGCACTACTAGGTATTTATCCAGAGGATATAAAAATACTGATTCGAGGGGGTACATGTACCCCGATGTTTATAGCAGCATTATTAATGAAAGCCAAATTATGGAAAGAGAACAAATGTCCACTGACTGATGAATGGATAAAGGTACAGTGTACTACTGTAAATATATTTTTTCTTCCTTATGATTTGCTTAATAATAATTTAATTTTTTTCTCTAGCTTACTTTATTGTAAGAATATAATAATTTTGTTTATGTCCTCGGTAAGGCTTCCAGCCAACAGTAGGCTCTTTGTAGTCAACTTTCAGGGGAGTCAAAAGTCATATGTGGATTTTTGACTGCACAGGGTGTTAGCACCCCTAACCCCTGCATTGTTCAAGGGGCAACTGTAGTATTTTTTTCTTTTTTCATCCCCACATAAGCAAGCAAATGAACATTCCCCAGATTTGGGGAGCTCTCAATGGGCAAGTCCATATTAGGCACCTCTGAGAAGCATTTCTAGAAACACATATCCTACCACAGGGCCCACACTACCTGTTGGAGTTGGGGGGTAACAGGGTCGGAAGGAGGCCTTTGGAGATTTAAGGAAAAGGTCTTACACAGGAATAATAGGCACCTTTTTTTTTTTTTTTTTTTTTTGCCTCCTTGCACTGTTTTTGTTTGTTTATTTGTTTTATAATATACTGAGTTGGTTCAAAGGGCTTAGAGTGCAGAGTTGGGGAGATATATATTTATGAATAACAAATCTAAGAGTTCCTGGCAAGTGAGTATGCTCACAGGCACATGCATCTTAAAGACACCACAGGCAGCAGGAGTTAAGGAGGGAGACCTGTTTCTCAGCGCTGGAGCAGAAAGACTTTGGGCTTACAACAGGAAATTTGGGTTTCCAGCTTGGCTCTGTGTGACCTTGGAGAAGTCCATTCCACCTTTCTTCATCCTCATGGAGGAGTCAGCAAAAGAAGCCTCAAAGCTTTGCACCGAAGCTCTTTGTCAACAGGAATGCCTTATAAGCCCCTTGGCTAGGACTGTTTCTGTGCAGGCTAGTGACCTGCAGGGGAGGGACAGAAACCAAGGAGACATAGCCAGAGGGATGGGGCTGGCAAAAGAACCCATAGAAGAGGTCTGAGAAATCAAATAAGGGCAGGCAGGGTCGTCTGCCTCTCGGAAGGGGGCTCCTAACTGCCCTGGGCTCCCGTTGGCCAAATGGGGCCAAGATGATCCTGTGTCAGGTAAGTCACAACCCCTCTCCCACCCCACCTGCCCCCCTCCCTTGGGCTTTCCTCAGCCTTTACTCAGGAGGCTCAATGAATTCTGTACCCCTGTCATGGATCTAAGTACTGCAATGAAAAGTCAAGTTTAATTCATCCTAAACCATCATCCAGCCTGGCAGGATCCACATTTATTGAAATCTGGACCCAGAAGCCTGCTCAAACTTACGCTTGCTGATGAGTTCAGCGATCACGCTGCCCTCGTTGTCCAAGGTGAGTGACTATAAAGTATCTTTACTCTTCAGCACCAAGCCCTGGGAGGAGGGAGAAGAGGGGTATGTGGATGACCAGAAAGTACGGAGGACCTGGGCTGGAGAGAAATCCTTAGGACACACAAGGTGGTTGTACTAAAATCCCATCAGCTTGGCATCTGTCTTCCTTTTCCATTTTTTGTTTTAATTGGAAAACCTGATTTTGAATTTGTGCTTTGAGTCCTGGATGAGCTGCCAAGCAATAGATCTGGCCACTGTAGGCTTTTGCTTCCTAATCTCTATAATGGGTCTAAAGTACGGCTGCCATGTTATGGGGAGAGAGAAACAAATCACGTAAGGAAAGCACTATATGAACTCTGAGCATTGTTAATTCATCTCTTCAGATGGCTTCTGCAGGACCACTGAACAACTGAGCAAGCACACTGCTCAATATCTTCACAGAGGTCGTCCTTCCATGCTCCGAGGGCCTCTGTACTTAGGGAACATCCGTCTAGGTGTCTGTCACCTGATGGGCGCAGCCAGCTGGGTGGAGGGCAGGTTAGCCCAGAAAACGACTCTCCTGCACTTCAAAAGGAACATGTGACCTCATCACAAATTCTTCTTCATCAATTATTCTCCTTGGGGTCACCCAAGAACCCCTGCTTGGCAAGGGAGCCTTGTCACCATGACATACTGGACCGTCACACAGCTGCATGGCTCGGGAAATGTGGTCCTTTTCCAGGACCTCAGAGGGGAACCCCACCCCAGAGTCTTCCTTGAGTCAGGTCCTTTTCGATTTGTGTGCACAATGAGCCTGGTTTCCTGCCGCTCCCTGGGAGGCGGGATCACGCAGTGGGTGCTGGGCTGAATCTGGTCACCATCACTCGCTGTGTGTCCTTAGGTCACTTAGCAGCAACTGCTGCAAGCCTCCCCTCCGCTTTCTCATCTCCGTATGCGGCAGGGAAGCCATAATCCCCTCCTCTCAGGGTTGAGGGGAGGGTTGAATAATTCACACAAGTACTGAACGATGCCTCGCACCCTGGAAGTCTTCAAAATGGATTCGCTAATTACTCAGGGGGGAAATTTAAAACCATAATGAAAGTCTTGTTTCTCAGAGAGGCAGAGAAACCCATGGAGGCCTCAGCTGTGACCTTCAGATATGGACTCAACATGAATGACGGCTTTTCTGGCCTGAGGACCTTCCAGGCCTGAGAAAGGGCAGCCGGACGGGCCCAGCGGCCCGGGTCCCAAGCTTGAGGGCTAAGTTCATGCACAGGAGCCAGGAAAGGCTGGTCACCAATGCGGATAGTGACTACAACCATCCACCTGCCTGCCCCGGGAGCCACCGGGGGCTGTGGCTTGGAACAGTGGGCCTCAAGGAGACCGGCAAGGACCCCCTCGCGCCCTCTGCTCACTTTACGCACATTTAGACATTACACAATGCGTCCCGTAGCACTTCACGCGGAAGTGTGGGGACCTCCCAACCCCCAGCCACGGCCGCCCTGCCCCAGGCATGATTCAGTGTTTGGGCTTATTTATGAGAGACCATGAGTTCATTTCAAAATGTCAAATGATCCTCGGTGACTAATGGCCCCTGCTGTGCTCAATATCTTCCCAGAGGTCGTCCTCCCATGCTCCGAGGGCCTCTGCGCTTTGGGAACATCCATCTAGGTGTCTGTCACAAGAAGCCACTGTGTCATCAAATCACCAAGAAAAGCCATGCTGGGGAAGTCAGCAACAAGGCGCACCCCAAGGAATGAGGCAGGGGAAAGCTGGCAGATGGGAGCGTATACACCCACCGGCAAAAACAGTGCATCGGACTAGAGGGTCTCCTTGTTTTACCATTTTTGCCCATAATTTACCCACTGAACCCTGTTCTGTGGGGCTAGCTCTGATTCTGCGCAGGAGTGAGTCTCTGGCAGGTTCTGTGCCTCTCCCATTCACTCCCCATTGAAACGGTTTTTTAAAACGTTCATTGTGGAAATTTTCACACACAACCACCGTCTGTACAAGTGCTGCAATGAACCCCACGTAGCCAGTCACTCGGCTTCAACAGTTATGAACGGTCTTTCTTGTTTCATCCGTCCCCATTCTCCCCCCAGCATACACACACTTTGTGTGTGCTGGGATATTTCAAGACAAATCCTCCAATTGCTTCTAGAAACAAAAATAGCCCCGGTTCAGTCATCTAGGACTTCCAAACTTCATCTCCAGTTCAAGCTTCCCCCCTCACCCCACCCCTCTCGCCACCCGCCTCTCCTCCTCCACCCCCCACCCCACCACCCACCTTGGCTGCTGCAGGCTGGGAGCCTGCGCTGGTATCTGCCTCTGGCTCCTTCAGGGGGAGGTGAGCACACAGGGGATGTTCCCCCCGCCGGCTCTCAAAGGTGGTGGGCAGCTGTGAGCCCAGAGTGGCTTCCTCAGGTCTCCCATGCAGGTCTCGCCTACTCAGAAGCACCCCCAGGGCGGGCGGCCGAGGGGTGGAAGCAGACGCGTCAGATCGCCTGGGTCAGAGAGCAGTGCGTGTCAGGCAAGCCGAACACGGTGCGGCCCCCCTCCGCTCGGAAGACGTGTTTTCAGTGGAAAGAAAATTTGGGTGCAGGGAAAGGAAGATAATGCACCGCTCTTGTGCACCAGGTGAAAGGCAGAATTTTCACTGCCCCTTGGGGGACCTGGCCTCTCACTTGGGAATGTGGGAATGGTTGTCACTTCCGGCCTTGGAGCTCTGCTGCCCAACCTGATGGCCACCAGCCACATGTGCTGAAGTGCAAACTATGCACTGGGTTTTCAATAATAAAAAATACCTGAGTAATAGTTTTACGATTGAATTCACGTGGGGGCGCCTGGGTGGCTCAGTTGATGGAGCGTCTGACTCTTGATTTCAGCGCAGGGTAGTGGGATCAAGTCCCACATGGGGCTCCGCACGGAGTGTGGGGCCCGCTTAGGATTTTCTCTCTCCCTCTCAGGTCGTGATCTTGTAGTTTGTGGGGTCAAGCCCCGCTGACGCGATGGAGCCTGTTTGGGATTCTCTCTCTCTCTCTCTCTCTCTCCTCTCTCTGCTTCTCCCCCCGCCCCGTCCCCCTGCTCATGCTGTCACAAAATAAATAAATAAACATTTAAAAATAAATAAATAAAATAAAATATGGGCAGCTGGGTGGCTCAGTTAAGTGTCTGACTTCTGCTCAGATCATGATCTCATGGTTCGTGAGTTAGAGCCCCACACTGGGCTCTGTGCTGACAGAGGGGAGCCTGCTTGGAACTTTCTCTCTCTGTCTCGGTCCTTTCCCCACTCGCTCTCTCTCTCTTTCTCAAAAATAAACATTAAACAAATTAATATTAAAAATTAAAAATTAAATTGATTATAGTTAAACTGATATTTTATTTTAATGTTTATTTATTTTGAGAAAGAGAGAACCAGCAGGAGAGGGGCAGAGAGAGAGAGGGACAGAAGGTCCAAAGCAGTCCCTGCAGTGACAGCACAGAGCCCGTTGTAGGGCTCAAACTCACAAACCATGAGATCATGACCTGAGCTAAAGTCGGATGCCCCCTGATAATATTTTTATATTGCATTAGATCCAATGTATTGTTAAAATTAATTTCATCTATTTCTTTTTATTTCTTCCTAAAAAATTTTTTTAATGTTTGTTTATTTTTGAGAGAGAGACAGAGTACTAATGAGGGAGGGGGAGAGAGAGAGGGAGACACAGAACCCAAAGCAGGCTCCAGGCTCTGAGCTGTCAGCACAGAGCCCGACACGGGGCTTGAACTCACATACCTCGAAAACATGACCTGAGCCAAAGTCGGATGCTCAACTGACTGAGCCACCCAGGTGCCCCTATTTCTTTTTATTTCTTAATGCGGCTACTAGAAAAATTTTTTGTAAATTTTTTTAAGTTTATTTATTTATTTTGAGAGAACGAGTGAGCAGGGGAGGGGCAGAGAGAGAGGGAGAGAGAGGAAATCCCAAGCAGGCTCCATGCTGTCAGCAGGAAGCCTGATGCTGGGCTCAAACCCACAAACTGTGAGATCATGACCTGAGCCCAAGTCGGACACTCAACAGACTGAGCCACCCAGGTGCCCCTCCTAACGTGATATTAAAATGCAATAATTTCACTCACAGTTTTAGCAGGGTCTCTAAGGCCACACTGTCCAACAGAAATGTGATGTGAGCCTCAGATGTAACATTTTTCAATTTTACATTTAAAATTTTCAGAGGCGCCTGGATGACTCAGTTGGTTAAGCCTCAGACTCTTGGTTTTGGCTCAGGTCATGATGTCACAGTTTATGGGTTCGAGCCCCATATCTGGCTCCGTGCTGTTGGTTCAGAGCCTGCTTAGGATTCTCTCACTCTCCCTCTGCCCCTCCCCATTCTCTCATTCACTCAAAATAAATAACCTTTAAAAATATATATAATATCACGTTACGAAAATTCCACCCCACCACACAAAACATTGGTCCTGGAGCCAAGGAAATTTTGACGTGGATGAGCATGTCGTTGGACCCCTTCGGTTTTACCGACGATGAAACTAAGGCCCAGTGAGAAGTGACCGGTCTGGCCGGGGTCACCCGGTGTCGCTGCAGAGCATGCAAGTGATTTCAAACTGCTCCTGTGAGAAAGGACAGGTGCCAAACTCCCCGAATATCCCTCGTGCATTTCTGCCTCAAAACGAAGTATTCCAATGTCTCACAGCTGAATGCCAGCCTGGGGTGAGGGGGGTGAGGGAGGTGAGGGGGGTGAGGGGGGGTGAGGGGGGCAGGTCCGCGGGCCCTGTCCCCTGGCGGAAATGGCTGGCTGTGCGCCCTCAGACAGCACGCGGCCCTGAAGAGGTCTGGGTCTGAGGTCAGCAAACTGGCAGACTGAGGCTGAAATCTGGCCCTTAGACCTGTTTTGATTGGCTCGCGGCGTCTTAACAGTTTTTTGAATCATTTGCCAACGTTTCAACATGAGGAAATGTCAATAAAAAAAAATGGGTTCCAATTCTCCTGGAAACTTAGCTCTGGGGACCGGAGCCTTGTTTTCTGCCTGGCGCTCAGCAGCTGCTGCCCCTTGGATGTGGCTTCGTGCCCCCAGCCCCGCAGCCCTCTCTCTGCCTGTCCCCCCATGGGGTCCTGCAGTGGCTTACAGCCGTAATCAGCTACATGTCTGGCTTTTCTCAGAGCAGAGGTAAGAGGAGAGTGAAATGGTTTCCATCCCTCTTTTGATCAAAAGGCAAAGAAATCAGAGCTACGCCAAGAAGACTGGGTGTCTCTGAGAAAAAACCCTTTTCTCCTCAGCTGCTCCCCCCACACACCTCCCTCCTCACCAGGGGCACTTGGGTTTGCCGTCTGATCTATTTGTTTCTGCTGCACCCCATGACAAAAGGGAAGGTGGCCATTCTAGCCATTTCCCATGAGGAGACTGAGGCCCTGAGAGGTGACCATCCTCCAGATACAAAGAGTTGGCTCTGGAGTGGGGGCCCCGAGGCCCAGGGTGTCTGAGGTCTGGGGCTTTCCAGCACTAATGCTACAGGGCCAGGTCACCATTTGTTGGCCATTTGTTGGTTCTTCTGCCCCAAGGACAGATAATGTACCACAGGTGGGAGCAAAATTCGATACTCAGCCTCCCCCCGGCTTTCCTCAAGAGCCACATCCAGGCAGAGGAAGGAGAAAGACACAAATTAAGCCGGACTGAGGGCAGTCACCCCTGGTGAGATGTTCGGCTTGGCATTTCTGCCACCTTCTCGACTGTCAGGCCATCCTCTGTTCCTGAGGACATCCCACCCTCAGGGCCCCGGAGTGCAGTCCTGTCTCCAGGAGGTGGGGCCGGCCACACCCAGACGCCTGCCACTTTCAGAACAGGCGAAGCAGGGTCCCAGACGAGGCTTGCCCTTGTGGGGTCAGCAGCCTGACTGGAATGGGGCGGCCCCCAGAGCCTGGGCTCCTCTCGGCTCCCCACAGTTGTTGTGACAAGGGCACGGCAGGTTCGTACCCCCAGCGGCTGGCAAAGCCCATTCACATCGAGCCCTCAAAACTGATGAAACAACATGGAGACACATGTTTGCCCCATTGCCTGGACTGGAGAGTGATGCTTGCCGGGTAAAAGGGCAAAGGATGTGAGCCCTTCATCTCGCTAGGAGACGAGTGGGGACAAAGCTCTGCAGTGGAGGGAGGTGGCCTGCACTTCGGCCAACCAGGTGAGCTGTACATGCAGAATCCTCATTTCCTTGCTGGGTTCACAGTCACAACATTCACACTTCCATTTGCTCATTTGTTTTTCCCCTCGGTTTGTTTACGGAAAAAGTACCATGCACGAATACGGAAAGATCGCTGGGTGAAAACCAGGAGCAGAAACAATGCATTTAGAATGCTACTTTTGTGGTGGAATGAGGCTGGAAAGAATCTTATTCAGGCTTGCTTGGATTTCCATCAGGAGAATATGAGGGGCGCCTGGGTGGCTCAGTCGTAAGCATCTCACTTATGGCTCAGGTCACGATCTCACGTTTTGTGAGTCTGAGCCCCACATCAGGCTTCACGCTGATAGTGCTGAGCCTGCTTGGGAGTCTCTCTCTCTGCCCCTCCCTGACTCCCAGTCTCTCTCTCAAAAATAAATATTAAAACAATTAAAGGAAATATGGAAGAACACACAAGAAGCTAACAAAAGTGGTTGCTGGGGGACAAGGGAGAAGAATACATCTCAGAGTATACATTTAAAAAATAAAGTAAAATTTACACTAAATAAAAAGACCAGGGGTGCCTGGGTGGCTCAGTCTGTTAAGCATCCGACTTCAGCTCGGGTCATGATCTCATAGTTCGTGGGTTCAAGCCCCATGTCAGGCTCTGAGCAGACAGCTCGGAAGCTGGAGCCTGCTTCAGATTCTGTGTCTCCCTCTCTCTCTGCCCCTCCCTGGCTTGTGCACACACTCTCTCTCTCTCTGTCTCTCTCAAAAATAAATAAGCAGGTTTTTAAAAATACCACAGATAGGGGCGCCTGGGTGACTCAGTCAGTTGAGCGTCTGACTTCGGCTCAGGTCATGATCTCGCGGTCTGTGAGTTCGAGCCCCACGTTGGGCTCTGTGCTGGCAGCTCAGAACCTGGAGCCTTCTTCGGATTCTGTGTCTCCCTCCCTCTCCCTCCCTGCCCCTCTCCCGCTGGTGCTCTGTCTCTCTCTCTGTCAAATATAAATAAACATTAAAATTTTTTTTAAATAAAAATACCACAGATAATTCATAAATAGTTTAAAAAACAGAGGAGGAAAATCCACTATTTACCCAACTGCTGTAAAAGCATAGTCATTTGTGCTTATTCTCTTTCTGTTTTCATCCATCTGCTTTTATATGTTATATGTGCGTACGATCACAGGGCACATAAAATTGTCTCCTAATGAGTTCACTGAACATCATAAGCTCTTCCCAGGCTGCCAGGTGGGATTCATTTTGGTTACACACACATAAAATTCCGTCAGTTTTCTTCTTTCTAAAGACCCTCGGTCTTTCTTTCTTTATCTCCATAGCTAACCCGGTTGATTAGCTAACGCTCATCACTCAGCAGATTCATGGCCGCAACCGAGTTTGACAGAAGAACAAAACAGAGACTGTGTCCTCCCGGGACACAAGCAGAAAAATAGAGCCGGAACCCACGCCTTTCCCCAAGACAACTGCGACTGTTCGTCCGCCTCACAGAGACGGAGTTCCCACCAAGGGTTTTTAACACCCCTTAGAGCTAAGAGTTTAACATCTGTTTACTTTCTAGTTAGAAATTGTTATGGACTCCCGGGAAGTGGCAACAAAGACAGAGAGGTCCCAAGTACCCTCCACTCGTTTCCCCCCAGTGGTTACATCTTACATAAGTATAGTGGCCAAGGAATCGACGCAGATACAATGTGTGGGTAGAGCTGTACCCATGTGTACACATTCCCAGAGCCACCACCTGGGGCCAAGATGTAGAACTAGTCCAGCTCCAGAGAGGTTTACCCTCCTACTGCCTCTTCCACTCGCCCATCCCTAATCCCTGGCAACCAGGAACCTCTTTCTCCGTCTCCCTACTTTTGTCATTTCAAGAATGTTGTACAAGTGAAATCATACAATATGTGACAGTTTGAGATTGGCTTTTGGGGGGCTACTCCAAATAAACGGTTATGAATATCCCTGCACAGGTTTTTGTATGGACGCGAGCTTCCATTTCTCTGGGGTAAATGCGCCATTGCCAGGTCATGTGTCTGCTGAGTTTTTTAAGAGACTGCCGGGGCGCCTGGGTGGCTTGGTCGGTTAAGCGTCTGACTTCGGCTCAGGTCATGATCTCACGGTCCGTGAGTTCGAGCCCCGCGTCGGGCTCTGTGCTGACG
Source organism: Panthera uncia (assembly GCF_023721935.1). Taxonomy (NCBI): domain Eukaryota; kingdom Metazoa; phylum Chordata; class Mammalia; order Carnivora; family Felidae; genus Panthera; species Panthera uncia. The sequence goes on from NW_026057586.1 coordinate 23,569,257, forward strand.
GCTCAGAGCCTGGAGCCTGTTTCAGATTCTGTGTCTCCCTCTCTCTCTGCCCCTCCCCTGTTCATGCTCTGTCTCTCTCTGTCTCAAAAATAAATAAACGTTAAAAAAAATTAAAAAAAAAAAAAAAGAGACTGCCAAGCCATTTTCAGAGTGTCCCTACCATTTTCCATCCTGTCAACAATGTAGGGGAGATCCGGTTTCCCCGGCACCCTCTACCGCGTTTAGTGTTAAGCCTATGACATCAAGGGGCCAATCAGAGCATCTCCCAGACGTGAGCTGGCGGTGTTGAGAGGCGCGTCCTTACTGGTGGGAGGTGTTTTACGTTTTGTTTTGTTTTGTTTTTGTGCTGTATTTCTGATGTTTTGTTGTCTGGGGACTTGCTGACAAGATTGCCCCTCGTAGAGCTGGCTAATGATTCTCCTGCCTTCCATATGCAGACGGACCAATCTAGAGCCCACACACCCCCCTCCCCCAACCGCCTCCTACCCGGGGCTGTTACTCTCTCCCTGCCCTTATCACCACAGGGCCCAGGACCAGACACCTCCTCCCCAGAGCTCTCTGAAATTGTTCCAAATCAGCAATCCCAAACCTGCTTAGCCTGCTCGTCCATAGTACAGGCTCTTGCCCTCCCTTGCCTCCTGCCCCCTCTGCCTCCTGACCTGCAGGCCCTGCAGGACGTGGTGAGCCCCCTCTTGGGGACCCTGAGTAACAAACTATCTTTCCAATGGCAATCGTCTCCTGATCGGTTGGCCTCATCACATCTGAATAATAACAAAACCCACATTTTAAACAGGAGGACAATGTAAACTTGTAGCTGCTGGTGGCCGCCCCTCATTCCTTCCTGGGAACGAGACCCACCGGAAGAAACACAAATGGGAAGCACAAACACCGTGTCCTGACAGAATCCTTTCCGGCCCCAGATGCACCTGTACCTGAAAAGCACCCCAGACTTGCCACTCGCATGGGCCGTCACCTTTTTGTTGCTGTTGGGTTAAACTCTTCTGAGTTGGACTGTCCGCTCCTGGCCCCTGGACGGAGGCACAGACCGGCCATGGTGCCCCCTCCCAGGCGCTGCCCCCGCTGAGACACAGATTCCCGGGAGAGCTGCACAAACAGTCCCGACCTGGCTGCAAGCAGGCAGAGAAAGGTGTTGGCAGGTGTTGGGCCCAGGGTCCAGGTGGGAGCGAGGAGAGCAGCTCTCCCGGCTGCTGTGCTCTCACCTGTAGAAGAAACGATTAGGCTGGACATCCGCATGGACCTTCCCCGCTCGTGTCCACAAATTCGCTAAGTGTTCACTTCAGAGGAAAAATAATACATTTGACCCTTTAGCAACACGGGCTAGAACTGGGCAGTTCCCCTTACAGGTTTGGGTTTTTTATAAAGTACAGTGCTGTAAATGTATTTTTCTTTTATGATTTTCTTTTTTAATGTTTATTTGTTTTTTGAGAGAGAGAGCACAAGCAGGGGAGGGGCATAGAAAGAGGGAGACACAGAATCCAAAGCAGGCTCCAGGCTCTGAGCTGTCAGCACAGAGCTGACACGGGCCTCAAACTCATGAGCCACAAGATCATGACCTGAGCCAAAGTCGGACCCTTACCCCACTGAGCCACTCAGACACCCCTTCTCTTATGATTTGCTTAATACCTTTTTCTTTTCTCTAGTTTCCTTTGTTGTAAGAATACAGTATATAACACATACAACATACAAAATACATGCTAATTTTTTATTTTATGTTTTCACTTATGGCTTCCAGTCAACAGCAGCCTATTAGTAGTGAAGTTTTGAGCGAATCAAGGTCATAGTTGGATTTTCATCTGTTCAGGGTTGGGAAGGGAGGCCAGTGCCCCTAACCCCCTCCCTGCCAGCCTCCCACATTGTTCAAGGATCACCTGTGGGAGCTGGCTCTTACAGAGAGCCCTCTCAGCAAGCCAGGCACTGTGCTGAGTTATTCATATACACGAATTCACTTAATCCTTATACAGCCCGCCGCATGAGGGTCGTGATTATTCCCATTCTGCAGATGAGGAACTGAGGCCCAGAAGAACGAAGGCCAGGCTCGTGAGTGGAAGAGCTAGGATCAGACCTGAGCAGCCAGGCTTGCGAGTTCTTGCTGGTGACCACCTCTGAGCCCTGGGCCTCCTTCTCCCGGGCTTCCTCCAAAGGAAACCCTCCTGCGTCTGACCAAAAGCTGCATTCTGTTTCTTCAGTCTCTTCTCTCCGAGACTTAATCATCTGCGGCGTATCTTCCACTTGCAATGGGGTTACATCCTGATAAACCTGAAAATCTTGTAAATTGAAAAGGCATTTACTACACCTCACATGCAGAACACGATAGTTTGGCCAACCCTCGGGTCAATGAGCTCGGAACACGTGTCCGAGCCTGCAGTCGGGTAAAATGGTCTCACACAGAACCTGTTTTATAAGAAAGCGTTGGTTATCTCAGGTAATGAAAGCGAAGAAAAGAATGGGGTGTGGGTACAGACGGTTGTCAGTGTGTCCGTGGTTGACCCTCCGTGACCCCTGGCTGACTGGGAGCTGCAGCCACTGTGGGCCCAGCATCGTGGGGGAGGGTCGGGCTGCCAGGGAGCCTGAGAGGAGCCCCCAACCATTAGAGCAGCTGCACCAGACAGGAAACTTGTGCCTTGGAGCTGGCAAGCAAAGTGAGGGGCTGTAACAATAGCCTGGAAAGCTCCCGCACCCTAGCTGATGGGGGTACATGATTCTCAGGAGCAGCGTGCCCCACAGCGACTTGCCGACCCAGAAGGGCAGTGTGAGGGCTCCGTGAGCGCCCACAGCCATGCCTGGGGCAGCAGAGGCAGGAGTGTGAGTTCTCACTGTAACGGCAGCTCTTAAAGAGGGCAGACACCCTCAATCTGCCCTCTGCAGGCCCAGGGGGAGGGTCCTGCTCCCCACCCCCAGCGCCAGGCTCTGGAAAGTGTCTGATGAGCTCCTTCCTCAGAGGCCCTCCCTGGAGTGGAACTAGGCCTCCTAGCCTGGAAGGAAGTGACTGGGGACCAGCCCTTGCCTCAATAGGGAGAAGTTTCTAAATTCTGAAAGGGGCAGATGTGACACCCAGCCTTGTGCTATGTCCTCTTCCCTCTGGTGATGGACTTTCTCACACTGTTGGCAGTTCTGGGACTGCTGTGGTTTCAGATCCCCCTTTAGCAGCCCCTTCAAGTCGGCCTTTGCCCAACACCACCTCCACCACATGGTGCACACACCACAAACGCCCGCCTGTCGCGGGCCACCAGTCGGGACAGTCACTCCACGAGTGTCCCTTCCAGCTTCGTGTCTAGTGGTCAAGCTGCCCCTTGCCCACGCCGCCAGGAGGCTTTCCGTCAACAGGGTGAGAAACCCCTTCCAGGGCTGACCTCCGAGGAACTTTGCCAAGGCGGCGGCACTGCGCGCCCTTACCACCAGGGGGCGCTTTAAGTGAAAAATTCCCGGGCAGCTCCTTAGAGCCCGCAGGCTCTCCAGCAATTTTTCTAATGCTCACTTCCCACCGCAGAGTATACAACCCGCACCCCCCCCCCAAAAAAAACATTTTCCCGGTCTCACCCTTACACTTTGCCACTTATTCACCATGAAGTTGCCTTCTATTTCAGTAGAATAATTTATGGCTCACATGGTGGGGGGAGGGGTGGCGGGATCTTTCCTCTGGAGCCACAGGTCAGTTAACTCTCTTCACATGGGGTGTTTAGGGCACTTTCCTTCAAAACTGTTGGCTTTTCAGGAAACTGAGTCACAGAGAGACTTAAGATCTCTGTGCCTCACTATCCACCCCACCCCCCATCTGCACGAAAGTGATCAGATTCCTTTATAAAGTCTTCATGAGGATTAAGTCAGTGATTGTAGGTAATGTGCTTACAACAGTGCCTGGCTTACAGTAAGTGCTTACTAAATGTAAGTCTTCCTGGTCGTTGTCGTCGTTATTTTCATGCCACCTGGGCCTGGCTGTAGAATTTCCTCTTTGGCTTCAGCTCCCCATGTTCAGGGGGGCTCCCGCAGCCTTTCAGCCACAGGGGCTCTTTGGAGAGCCGTTGCTGGGTGGGGGGTGTGGGGGGTAACAATTTTCCTTCTGATGTTCTGAAACCCAAGCCACTAGCATGGGGCGGGGAAGCTTCTGACCCAACGCTCCTGAGGAGCGCCCCCTGGGCCCCAGGAAGGGAAGGGGCCCAGGACACCCGCAGGCCTCCAAGTTGGACGGTCCCAGGGAGGGGGGTCTCTGTCCTGAGCAGAGCTTACACCACCACCTTCCAGATCGTTGGCAAGTAAGGGCCTGGCTTAGTTCATCTGCAGGACCCAGGGTCTTGTAGACTAAATACGACCGCTGTCACACAGGTAATCTCCCAAGGAGCCCTTTGCAGCATCAAAGTCAACATCCTTAACATGCAAAAATTCGGGTATCAAGAGCATCAGAGTCGGTCTGGTTCCCAGGCCTCAGGGGTCAGCAGGTGAGCTTGGCCCGCTTCACTCTGCACAGGCCTCTGGCATCCGACTCAAGGCTGGGACTCGGCGCGTGTCCTCTTTGCAGGACCAAGTCTAACTTGGGAAGTGCCGGGGAAGGAGGAGAGGGAGGAGCCTCGAAGGACCGCCGCTCCGGCTGGCTTCGCGGGGCAATGGCGACACCTAGTGGTCGTCTCAGGAAGCGGAAAGCCCAGAGAGGCGCCTCCAGGCCTCTCTACTTATTCCCGGGTGGGCCCTTCCCTCCTTCCATCCACTCCCGCCACCGCCTGCCCTGGGACTGCGTTCCTCTGTCCCCTGCCAGCTCGCCCCAGGCCGCTGGTCCCCGTTCCCCCGCCCCTCCTGGAGACAAGCCGGCTCCGTGCCAGGGACCCACGGGCCACGCCTCTGACGCCGGTCTCCCCCGCCATCCCCCCAGGATACCTGTCCCCTGACTACCTGTTGGTCTCCCAGTAAACACCGATCTACCCAACCCCTTCGCCTGGCTCCTATCGACAGATCTGTGGGAATTCAAAGCCGGTGCTGAAAAAGACCTTCCCTCCTCCCCCCCCCCCCCCCCCCCCCAGGAGACCCAGGGGTCCTCTGCTTCATGCTGTCTGTCACCTGGCAAAGGTTTTGCCCTGTACCTGAAATCCGGCAGCCGGAGCCCCAAAGCTTGGAGCAACAGTCCCCCTGGGGCCAGATTAGGGGCTCCCAGGACACGTCCCAGATGGCAGGGGCTGCACCGGTGAGGGGAGGAGGTCACCAGTGCAGGAAGGAGGACCTCAAAGCAGCCCTCTTCCAGTGGGTACAGTGACACACTGGGCATCAAAAAGGTAAAGGGGCATCCCCCAAACATACTGGTTTTCCCTTCCTGTGCACCAGGCACATTTTTAAGTACAGTTACACTCGTTGTTCTCATTTTCGCCCCATGTCAAACCTCAGACGTTAAGTCTGCCTGTCAGTGTTGTACAGGTAAAGAAACTGAAACTTAAAGAAGTTACAGAAGTTGCTGAAGGTGTAAGATCTGACAGTCACCAAGACCCTCCGCTAGGACAGACAGGCTCCAGTTCCTGGCAGCTGCTGATTTATGTAAACTGTGCAAAGATTACCACAGAGGCGCTTCACCCTGGGTACATTTTGCACATTACTCCCCCTCCTGCCTGAGCACCCCTTTTTGCTGGTCCTCGGTGAGCCAAACAATGGCACCTCCAGGACCCCAGGAAGCGATCAGCAATGTCCTGCCGCTCTGACTTGTCCTGGGTGGTTTCGCAGCCTCGCTGCCATCCCGTCCCATATGCCCCTCAGCGTTTGTCTTTCCCGATCGAGGCTCCCATTCTCGGTGGGTTCCCTTAGGGACACCGTGGCCCGTGCTGCCAGCCTCTCACCCCGTACAGAGCCTGGCTCAGCAGGCACACGTGACACGTTTGAAGAATGGACAGATGAACGTTGTATTAATTTCCTACAGCTGCCATACAAAGCACCATGAACCAGGTGGCTCAAAGCAGCGGAAGGTTACTCTTTCACGGTTCTGTCACAGAAGTCCAAACTCCGGGTGCTCCCTCTGGAACCTGTAGGGGAGAACCCTTCCTTGCCTCTGGCGATGCTCTGTGTTCTTGGGCTTGTAGATGCGTGTCTTGGGTCTCTGCCTCCGTCCTCACGTGGCCCTCTCCTCGTGTGTCAGCCTGTCTCTCCTCTTCCATGTATAAGGACACTGGTCCAATTGGATCAGGGCCCCACCCAATGACCTCGTCTTAACCAGATCACATCTGCAAGGACCCTATTTCCAAAGAGGGTCACAATCACAGGTCCCAGGAGTTAGGACTTCAGCATATCTTTTGGGGAGGGACACAACTCAGCCCATAACCAGTGCTTGTGGTCTGACTCAGTTAAAACCGAAGTTCCCAGGGCCTGGTTTGTCACAGCCAGCAAAGGCCTGGCAGCGTTTATGAGGTGATGCCGCCTTCCAAAGAGGTACTTGGTTCAGCCGTGACTCCTGTTCATTAGTTCATCAGTGATGCTTTGGGGGTCTCGGGAATGCTTGCGTTTACTTCAGGCCTAAGTTCCCGTGTTTCTCGTTCGCTCTCTTCATGTTAGGTGTTGACATGGAATATTACCTTGGAATATAGCCTCTCCCTCCCAGGCAGTGGCAAAAAAACATTCTAATGTCAAAACAAGTCAAGCTGATCTGGCATCCTCACAGAAGTCGAACTCCTCTGCCTTTTCGTAGGCCGGACCGGCCTCTGCGTTCCTCCCGGCTCCTCGCCCTCGGGGCTCCCTGCACACTGCTCCTGGCCCTTCCAGGAAATGCCCACAGGCTTCGACATCCATGCCTTGCTGTGCCAGTCTTGGAATCACCCTTCCTGTGTCCCGCTGAGATTCTCCCCAGCGTTCAAGGCCAAGTTCAAAGTCCATCTCCCTCAGGAAGTTTTCCCTGATCCTCCAGCTTCCTTCACAGAAGGCTGGTGACCCTGGTGGCCCTTCAGTTAAGGCCCTGCCTGCCTGCTGCCTTGGCCTGAAGCAAATTTGTGTCTTTGCCCTGTTTCCTCCACTCCTGCTCAGCAGGAGACAAGTAATGGAGAGAAGTCTAGAGGCCATTTCCTATGAGAAATAGATGAGGTTGCTGGAGACGTTTCCTTGGGAAAGAGAAGACATCGAGAAAGTCATGTGGCCCAGCACCCTTTAACTGCTAAGACTATCAGACTATGAGCTCCTTGTGGAAACTCTACCTGGGTTTCTTTGGAGGTACTTTACACACACACACACACACACACACACACACACACACACACAAAATGCCTGTGCCCAGCACAGAATAGTGATCAAGTATAACTTCTTATCCGACGTAAGACATCTCTTTTGCACCCCTTTCAGGTGACGTGAAAAGCAGAATTGTAAGGTGGACCCCAACATTTCCTGCACTCCAGGTGTACCTTCTCTGAATAATCCCTGAGACTGTGAACAGACGCTGGTTTTGATTAGGTTATGTTCTATGTCACAGAAACCAGCTAAAATGTGCTAGACTCCCTCCTGAACCACGGAAAATCTGAGCTAACAAACGGGTGTTATTTTAATCTGCTCTGTATGTGATAATTTGTTACACAGCAATGGAAAACTAATACCAGTCGTCAATTCTCTGGGCACCTGCCACGACAGGGTGTTCCCTCAAATCCGCTGTAGGTAGCTCTAATGGCAGGACACGCCTGCTCCTACACCCAGAGAAAGAAAAGCAATGAGGGGAGATGTACCCTGGAGGCATTAAAGAATATTTTAAAGCCAGAAGAATGTTCCTGGTATTGACGCAAGGATACAGATAGATTAATCAGATCAATGGAATGTAATAATGGGCCCAGAACTGAACACACACACGTGTGGACGTTTTGTGCATGATACAAGAGGCACACCAAGAAATAAATCAGTGACTAAATGGCTTATTTAATAAATGGTGTTAAATCAGGTAGGTATCCCTTTGGAAAAAATGAAAGATCTCGAAACCTCACATCATATATAAATTACAACTGAATTAAATGACTAAGATAAGTAGATAACCAACAGCCTGTGAAGTACTACAGTATCACAAAACAGTAGAAAAATATTTATGTAAACTTTGAATTGGGAAGACTTTCCTAAGCAAGCTATAGAGAAGCTGTAATGGAAATTTCTGAGAGATTTGACTCCATCAACTCAAAGTTTCAAGTAAACATTGGGAACAATAACAAAAGTGAAAGCAGCAAGGGTCAGGCTGGGAGAAAGCGTTTAAAGATATACAAGAGGCAAAGGATAAATATCCAGATACAGAGTAGATAAAAGCTGCTACTGATAAATTTTAAAATGACAACTAGACTAGGCACACACAACTCACCAAAAAGTAAGTGGACCATAAATATACAAAAGCTTTTTATCTTATTAGTAATCAGGGAAATGCAAAGTAAATCACAACATCACTCTTCTGTTCTTTTATATTTTATTTATTTTGAGAGAGAGAGACAAGCAGGGAAGGGGCAGAGAGAGGGGGAGAGAGAGAATCCCAAGCAGGCTCTGTGCTGCCAGCTCAGAGCCTGATGTGGGGCTCAAACTCACAAACTGTGAGATCACGACCTGAGCCGAAACCATGAGTTGGACGCTTAACCGACTGAGCCACCCAGGTGCCCCAAGAGATCACTCTTAATCCAGTGTTATTGGCACAATTTCTAAGTTGATAAAGTCCATTGTGGGCAAGGATGAGGAATACAGACACTCAAATATTTGTTAAGACTTGCAAATGATAAGGCCTTCTGGGGGACAATTCAGAATTTTAAGTGGGCAGGCACTTCAATCCAAGAATTTTACTTCTTTAAAAAAAATTTTTATTTAGTGTTTATTTTTGAGAGAGAGAGACAGAGCATGCGCGGGGAGGGGCAGAGAGAGAGGGAGACACAGAATCCGAAGCAGGCTCCAGGCTCTGAGCTGTCAGCACACAGCCTGATACGGGGCTCAAACTCATGAACCAGGACCTGACCTGACCTGAGCTGAAGCTGGACGCTTAACCGACTGGGCCACTCAGGCACCCCAACAACAATTTTACTTCTAAATATCTATCCTAGAGAAATATCCATGGTGAAAGATAATTAGGGTAGCAGTTTCATACTATTTAGAAACAAGACAGGTATCTATACTAGAACAGGGTTTATTTACTTTTTTAAATATAATTTATTGTCAAATTGCCTTCCATACAACACCCAGTGCTCGTCCCAACAAGTGCCCTCCTCATGACCATCACCCACTTTCCCCTCTCCCCACCCCCCCCATCAACCCTCAGTTTGTTCTATTTAAGAGTCTCTTATGGTTTTCCTCCCTCCCTCTCTGTTTGTAACTTTTCTCCCCCTTCTCTTCCCTCATCGTCTTCTGTTAAGTTTCTCAGGATCCACCTATGAATGAAAACATATGGTATCTGTCTTTCTCTGACTGACTTATTTCACTTATCATAATAACCTCCAGTTCCATCCACGTTGCTGCAAATGGCGGGATTTTATTCTTCTCCATTGCCAAGTAGTATTCTATTGTATATATACACCGCATCTTCCATTATCCATTTATCAGTTGATGGACATTTAGGCTCTTTCCATAATTTGGCTATTGTTGAGAGTGCTGCTATAAACATTGGGGTACAAGTGCCCCTGTGCATCAGCACTCCTGTATCCCTTGGGTCAATTCTTAGCAGTGCCATTGCTGGGTCATAGGGTAGATCTATTTTTAATTTTTTGAGGAACCTCCACACTGTTTCCCAGAGCGGCTGCACCAGTTTGCATTCCCACCAACAGTGCAAGAGGGTTCCCGTTTCTCCACATCCTTGCCAGCATCTATAGTCTCCTGATTTGTTCATTTTAGCCACTCTGACCGGTGTGAGGTGGTATCTCAGTGTGGCTTTGATTTGTATTTCCCTGATGATGAGCGACGTTGGCCATCTGGATGTCTTCTTTGGGAAAGTGTCTGTTCATGTGTTCTGCCCATTACTTCAGTGGATTGTTTTTCGGGTTAGAACAGGGTTTAGACAGACTGCAGTATATGGAATATACTGTAAAATACCGCAGTGTTTACATGTAAAATCTTCAGCGGGTCTATATGAATGAACATGAGAAGATCTCTTGCACATGTCATTAGGTGAGAAAAGGAAGTTGCAGAAAAATACGGACATGTCATATTTTATCAGTTGATTCTGAGACACACATCTTAACACATTTCAACACATTCACCTTACAATGAATGGCTTGTTTTAAGTGCTATTGGCCCAGTACCAGCTGAGATGTAGCTATGTTGCCCGAGCATACATAAACCCTGAAAATTTCAGCTAACAAAACCATTTAAGGGGGCACCCATGTGGCTCTTAAGCATCCGACTCTTGATTTGGGCTCAGGTCATGATCTCACGGTTTGTGAGATCAGGCCCCGTGTCGGGCTCTGTGCTGATGGCATGGAGCCTACTTGGGATTCTCTCTCTGTCCCTCCCCTGCTCACTTGCACATGTGCTCTGTCTCTCTTCAAATAAAAAAAATAAACACTTATGGACTATTTGATGGAAGAACATGACCCCTACCACCTAACAACTTTCTGTTAACTCCTGGGTAGACCAAGAAAGTGCTAGTATCAACAACTGGGGAAGGGATTAGCAGCCTGGAAGAAACTCCCTGAGACAGTAGCAAAGTAGTCTTTTAAGAAATGCTGCATCACAAGGTTCTTGATGATGCACGGGAGGATACAGTGTATAAACCGGTCATGGGCAGTTTGGGGTCAGAAGAGATTCAGAAATCAGATTCTGAACATTCAGAAATTTAGCAAACACCTGAACCAACTTATTTATGTTTCCGTTTAATGTATGGACATGAGATATAATACAAAAAAAAAATTTCTTATGTGTAAATAAGTCTAAACTTCCAATAAATATAAAATAAAAATTTTAAGTGAAGGGGCTCCTGGGTGGCTCAGTTGATTGAGCGTCTGACTCTTGATTTCAGCTCAGGTCACGATATCACGGTTCGTGAGTTCAAGCCCCTCATGGGGCTCTATACTCACAGCACAGAGTCTACTTGGGATTCTCTCAATCTCTCTTTCTCTCTCTCCCTCTCTCTCTGCCTCTCCCTTGCCCACTCTCTCTCTCTCAAAAATAAACATTTAAAAAAATAAGTGAAAAGCAAGCACTGTGTCAGTTTACCTACAGTATATTCTCTTCTTGGTAGTATGTGTGTATATTATTATTGATGACATCTTATAGCTAACAAAATGTTGTATTATAATTTCATTGGTGTGGGCAGAAAATAAACTGTGTGTATAAATATACATTGAAAAAACATTGGTAATATCGAAGGATATAAAACATCTGTGGAGAGTTAGTTAGCTTTAGGGAGAGAAATGAAGTAGGAGGTAAGCAGCAAAGAAGTTTCTAGGGGCGCCTGGGTGGCTCAGTGGGTTAAGCATCTGATTTGGGCTCAGGTCATGATCTCACGGTTTGTGAGTTTGAGCCCCGCATTGGGCTCTGTGCTGACAGCTTAAAGTCTGGAGCCTGCTTCAGATTCTGTGTCTCCCTCTCTCTCTCTCTGCCCCTCTCATGCTCTGTCTCTCTCTCTCTCTCTCTCTCTCAAAAATAAATAAAACATTTTTTTAAAAAAGTTTCTAATACTGTACTCTATGTGCATTAGGATCTTCTATGAGAATGCATTAGCCCTGCAAGATTTAAAATATATTCTGACCTATTCAGAGATTCTAAATATATTATTAAATATTGACATACCATATATTACATCACGTGTTAAATTATAAAGCCATAGGAATTTAAATAGTATGTTAATAACAAAGGAATAGGCAAACCCATGAAACTGAATAGCAAAGCCAGAAATAGTTCCAAGCAGGTGGGAATGTAGAAGTGTGACACCCCCCACCCCCCGCCCCGTTTATTAGCTGAGGTGTCAAGTACGCGCAACAGGAAGACTTCAGAGAGTGACAAATAAGCCATGAGCAAGAACTCCAGTCCCCTCCTCCTCTTGGCCTCTGGCCTCCTGGTAAGCCCCCAGGGATCCTGGGTTACTTGCATCAGCATGGAGTGTGGCTTCTCTGGTTGGACCCTGTGGTCTGGAAGAGGCAGCCCTGCTTGGGTGAAAAGCTGGTTTTGGAGGGGATGTTCTGAGCTTAGCAATGAAGACTGTGTTTCCTGCTCCAGTCACTAACACAGGCGTTGCAATGGAAGCCTTGTCCAGCCCTAGGCACTTTGGTTATTTGTTTTTGGAGAGGTGATTCCTGCTCAGTAGACCTAATTCCCCGTGTTACTTCTCTTAGTGACACATTCTTTCAGTTGACACGCAAATTCAGCTTTACCCACAAAACAATGTAATAAAATCTTTAAAGTGCTAAAAGAAAAAACTGTCGGCGTAGAATTCTTTATCCAGTGGAATTTTCAAAAATGAAGCCAAAACTTTCTCAAACAAAACCTGAGGAAACATACTGCCAGCAGAGCTGTGCTGTAAGAAATAAGGAAATTCTTGAGGCATAAAGAAGATATGCTAAATGGAAACTCAAATCTACACAAAAGGATGAAAGTCACCAGAAATCATTAAGTATAGATTAAAATACTTGCTCTTTTTTTTTTTTTTTAATGTTTATTTATTTTTGAGAGAGACAGAGAGCGAGCAGGGGAGGGGCAGAGAGAGAGCGAGACACAGAATCCGGAGCAGGCTCCAGGCTCCACCCCGTCAGCACAGAGCCCGACGTGAGGCTCGAACTCACGAACCATGAGATCATGACCTGAGCCGAAGCTGGACGCTTTACCTATTGAGCCACCCAGGCACCCCTGCTTTTTAATTTCTTAAAAGATCATTGACTATTTCATTATAAATATTGTAGAAATGACTTAAATTTTTTTTATTTTACTGTGATAACACTAAACACTGAGATCTACCCTCTGAACAAATGTTTTAAGTGGACAATATAGTATTAAGCATCAGATGAGGGACAGTTAAAAGAGGATGTAGAATGCGGGGAGGGAGACTGAACAGTGGGTTCTAAGAACTGTATGCTTCCCATGGGAACTTTGCAGGGTTCGCCACTCAAGACCCCTCTCGCCTTAGCTCAGGAGAAATGGGAGGCAGCAGCTGCTTGGGTGCACACTCTGTTAGGGGCCCAAACCCCAATCCTGGAGCTGGACCCACTCAGTAATGACTTTTTCAAGTTAAACTTTTTATTTTGAAACAATATATAGATCACACGCAGCTGTACGAATTATACAGAGAAACCCCCCATAGAAACTACTGGGGAGGCTATAGAAACTATAGGACAGTAACACAAGGTACAGTCAAGGTACACATTTCCATCACCACAAGGATCCCTCTCTTACATTCACATCCAGTGACCTCACAGCCCATCCCCTCTTCAGTCCCTGGCAAACACTGTATGTTTTATATATTGCTGAATTCGTTTTGCTAATATTTCGTTAAGGATCTCTTTGCATGCATATTCATGAGGGATATTTTTTGCATTGTCTTTGGCTCTGTAGCAGGAGAATACTAGCTTCATAAAGTGAATTAAGAAGTGTTCACTTCTGGAAAAGACTGGATAGTTGGTATTAAATTTCTTTGGTAGAATTTCCAGTGAAACCACCTGGGACTAGAGATTTCATTTTGGGGATTTTTTAATTTTTAATTTTATTTATTTTTTTAGTGATCTCTATACCCAACACGTGCTCGGGATCACAGCCCCAAGATCAAGAGTCGTTTGCTGTTTTGACTGAGCCAGCCAAGTGCCCCTCTTTTGGGGAATTTGTAATTATGAATTTAATTTCCTTCATAGCTATAGAGCCATTCAAATCATTTATTTCATATTGGGTGAGTTGTGATAGTTTGCTTTTCAACAAATTGTGAAAATTAGATATCGAAATCATGGAAGTTGACAAATTTGTTTTCCCTTATTATCCTTTTGATGTTTCCAGAGTCTAGAAGTGGTATTCCCCATACTGGTAACTTGTATCTTCTCTTTTGTCAATCTTGCTAGAGGTATGTTGATTTTACTAATCTTTTCTAAGAACCAGCTCTTTGTTTCATTAATATTCTCTATTGTTTTTCTGTTTCAACTATATTGATTTCTGCTATTTCCTTCCTTCTGCTTACTTGCTTGTTTTGGGTTTTTCTAGGTGTTTGAAGTTGAAGCCTGGGGTGCTGATTTGAGATTTTTCCTCTTATATGTTTGCATTTAGTGCCATAAATTTCCCTTTCATTATTGCATTAGCTGTATCTCACAAATATCAATATATTTTCACTTTCCATTCAGCTTAGTTTTTGTTTGTTTTTTTAATTTCCCTTGAAATTACTTATTTAACCCACAGATTGTTTAGAAGTGTGTTGTTTCTTTTTTCTATGTGTTTGGAGATTTTCCTTTTATTATTTATTCCCAGTTTGATTGCACTGTGGTCAGAATACTCTGTTATGATTTCAATTTTTAAAACTTTGTTGAGTTTTGGGTCTATCCAAGATATAGTCTATCTTGGTATATGTTGTGTTTTCACTTGAAAAGCATGTGCATTTTAGGGGAGCCTGGGTGGCTCAGTCAGTTAAGCATCTGACTCTTGATTTTGGCTCAGATCATGATCTCACAGTCGTGAGATTGAACCCTGTGTTGGGCTCTGTGCTGACAGCATGGAGCCTGCTTGGGATTCTCTCTCTCTCTCTCTCTCTCTCTCTCTCTCTCTGCCCTTCCTTCCCCCTCAAATAGACATTAATTTTTTTTTTTTTTTTTAAAGAAAAGCATATGCAGTTTGGTAGTGTTGTTGGATGGCTTCTACATCTTTGATGACTTTAGTTGTTCTATCAGTTGTTTAAAAAGATGTTGAAGTTCCCAACTACAGTTGCAGATTTATTTCTCCATTCAGTCCTATCACTTTTTGCTTCACACATTTTGCAGCTTCCTGGTTTGGTATACACACAGTCAGGATTACTGTATCTTCTTGATGGATTGGCCTTTTTATCATTATATAATGTCCCTTTGTTTTTTTGTTTTTTGCTTTGGAATCTTTTATCTGATATTACAATAGCCACTCCTGCTTTTCTTTAATCTTTACTTAATATAGATGTTCCATACTTTTTCTTTCAGCTTGTCTACATCATTATATTTGAAACGTTTCCTGTAGGCAGTATATAGTCGGATCATGTTTCTTAACCTGCCAATAACTTGCCAATGACTTTTAATTGGTATATTTAGACCATTTACATTTAATTATTGACACATTAAAGCTTAAGTCTGCCATTTTATTTTCTCATTCTATTTTTTGCTTCTGTTTTTTATACCTGCCTCATTTTAAGTTACTTGAACTTTTTTTTAGAATTCCATTTTATCTGTAGTACTTGTCTCTATAAAGCTTTTTCGGTAGTTTCAAATATTTCCTCTATACATATTTAGAATTACGTTAGGCAGTGATATGATTTTTGCTTTGATTTCAGCAATGTTTGATTTCAGCAATCAAACATAAATTTAGAAAAATTAAGATGAAAAGGAAAGTCTATTGTATTTGTCCATATTTATGCTTACCATGTTTTTTCCTTCTTCCTGAGATTTTTTTTTTTTTAATCATTTCCTTTCTGTTTAGAGAACTTCCTTTAGCCACTCTTTTAAGGTACATCTGCCGGAGACAAGTTCTCTGACCTTCTGAACCCATTCTGTCCATCCATCTGGAGGGCTCCAACATCCAGCTCGTCCAACATGAGCTCCAAGTGGTGGCTCAACAGACCAACATCAAAATACAGAAGTGGGTGCCACCCCCAAAGTATGGCCAGAGCTAAAAGAAAAAAAATTCTTTTAGAACAGAAAGGGGTGAGGGGAAAGGGCACTGCAATTTATCACAGGGTAAGAAGGGTCTGAGGGGATTTGGGGTTTGTGAGAGTTTTGATGAGGCAGGATAAGCATAAAGAATCAAGGGTCAAGAGCAGAGAGCAGAGATGAATACATACAACTGCCCTTCATACTGCAGTGCTTTACAAAGAAAGGTTTATATTTCCCCCAAAGAATGCCAAACGAGTACCCCCTTCAAGTTCTAGTCTAAAATAAAATCCTGTAAACTTTAGATCAGGTGAGAACAAGTCTCTCAGCCTAATAAACGTCCCTGGAATTCACGTCAGCAGGATCAGGAAGAAGATATTGATTTGCTCATGAAATTTATAATCGATTGCCATAGAGCCACCTTATCTGACCCCCTCCCCGCTACCTTGACCCCCATTTCACAGAAGAGGCAGCTGGGGGGGAAGGGAGAAACAGCTTTCCTTAATCCTTAGATGGGCGATGACAGGGTCTCTAGTTTTCAGTGTCCCCCTCTCCCTTAAGCGTCTTGGTTCTCATGATCCTCTAACATCCACCTCTTCTACTGCCATCTCTCCACCCTCGCCTTTTAGAAATGAGAAGAGAATGGGGACTGTTCTTCCGTGGGCATATCTGAAATGCTGTATTTTCCATTTCAACGGTCACAAAGCAGCGAAGGCAAACTGTTGTCCTCAAGTTTGAGAATTCTCTAAGTGATCAGGAACTCTTTTCAGATTCAAGACATCCACAAGCTTAAGAAAAAGAATGAGCACATAATGATTTAATTGGCTTTCTCTTTTAATCAAAAACATACTTTGTTACAGAGTTCTCAGGAAAGGTTCAACTATTTCTTAGCCACAGACTTCAACCAGGCAAAAGTATACAGAAAGCCACAAAGGAACTACCGGAGCTTTAGCTGACCAGTTTTCCCAAAAGCAGAAGCTAAGTGTGGCTCTTCTCTGGGTTTTGGCATAGCTGCATTCCTCTGATTTTAGGGGAGGAGACAGAGTTGGGAAATACCATGACCAAATAAGTCCCCACCCCACAGTCACTTCCTCCAATGGTTCAGCAGCCCACCAGGTTTTTATCATCTACAAGCATTCACACTTTTCCCTTAAATCACATGTCCAAGGCATTGGCCAGAACCCAATATGTGGAGGAAGTCTGTCAACTACATGTTTAGCCTTTCAACCAATCCAAGCCCATGAGTCCTTCTATCAATGACAAGCAGCCATAGCAACAGCAGTTGGTTTCATCCCTTCCTCTCCAGCTATCACAGAGCTGGCCTCTACCAGGACTCCCCAACCCCCCACCCTTAACCCACCCCCAAGGAAGGTCCTCAAGGTCCTTGAAAAAGACAAGTTCATTAATGATACTCATCTAAGAATAGGCCAGAAAAGTACTCTGAAAGGAATGCTCCACCCAAAAGTATTCTAATCAAAATGGACCCAACAAGAGCCAAGAATAAAGTGAATGATCATCCACTGGTATGGTTTTCTTCTATCATATGAACCATTTTAATTGATGTGGTTCAGAGGAATTCCCCTGTTTTCAACTTATAAAAGAGATAAGAAACCAAAGACCAGAAGTAATGACCTCTAATATCATTAGGCATTTACATAAGTTTTCAATTTCATTTTAGTTGAAAAAAAATCACCAGCACACAGCATTAAGAGGATGCTGTCACACACACACCAGCCCAAAAGGTAGAATGCCATGACTCAAAAAAAAAAAAAGCCTTAAGAAACCTTTAATCTAGATGATGGGAAAAGAGAATGAAGGCTTTTCCCCTCCTCTGTTTTTTTTTTTTTTTCTTTTTCTAAGTATTTATTGCAAGGTGGTGCTAGGCCTTTGGTTAAATTTAAGTCTCAAGGACATACTATGTAACTTCTTGTCCATTGGAGAATAGTAATAAAATATCAAGCCTAATCTCATTTGAATAACATGGAAATAAGTAAAAAGCCCCTTCAAACAGCAGAGCAAAACTAAGGAAGAAATCAAAAACTGCTGCGAGGTAGGCAAGGTCACTTAAATTTCGGAGCTAGAACACATCTAGTCCAACTCCCTCATTTTACAGATGAGGCAACTGAGGCCCAGAGAAGGGAAATGACCTGCTCAAGGTCATACATCAAATCAGTGGCAGAGTGCAAACCAGAGTGTACCTGGTGCCAGCCCAGAGCCACCAGTTTTAGGCTGAATAAGAACATGGGCTCTGAGACTTATTGTGAAAGCATCTTAAATACACTGAAAACTATCCACATCAATAGACAGAAATGATTGTCTTCACCTCAGTCCTTCCTATGAAAGAAAGACAGAGGGAGAGAGGGAGAGAGGGAGGGAGGGAGGGAGGGAGGGAGGGAAGGAGGGTGGGAGGGAGAGGGGGCAGGGAGGAAAATGCTTCATTCATTCATTCAAGTCTGATGTTAAAATCCCTGAAAACATTAGCAATTACTTTAGCTACTCCTTGGGGCAGGATATCAGACCCTCAATTCTCATAAAGGCACCTATAGGTCAAAAATATCTGTAGAGAAGGAAAGCCCCAAGATAGGACCCAAAAGGGGACACCAAAACAAAACAAAAACAACCCTCTCATTTCCTAAGGTTTGTTTTTTGTTGTTCATTTAGGATTTTTTTTTTTTTTTTTGCTGGTATCCTCTAGGCAAGGCATGCCTCTGACTACTGATGATAATTTAGTAACCCCTGTAACCCCAGTTTTTGTACGAGCAGCACTGAGATGGAAGCAACAAAATCTTTCAAAATCTTTCAAAGGCGGAAAATATGAATCTGACCCACTTCTCCCTATTTCAACTACCTGAACTCAGCAAAGAATCAGGAAACATTCTAAGCAGTCAAACAGATGTCAGACACCAAAGCACTGAAGGCCTTTTCAATACTTTACAGGAAAGTTTCTTGGGACCTGTCCCAATTTGTCCTTGTGTTTTAAAGGTAGTTCTAAGTCTGGTTATCTGGGTTTCTTGCCCAAGCAGTTGGAAAAACGAATCAGAAAGCGAAGAAGAAACTACAAGGGGAGCTACACACGAAGTGACCTCTCAGAAAGGGAGGATACTGAAAGGTACTGTGTAAAAAAGAAAAAAAGGTAAACATTCAAAACCATAGCAGTCTGCAAAACCTTAGCAGCCCCTGACATCCAAAGACAGGTTGGCACACACAAAAAAACACTGTATCTAGTATGTTCTCTGATATACACATTAATAACTCCATCCCCAAAATGGCTAAAATAAAAAGGCTTACTGCTTAAATAAGGCAAGTCTGGGTAATGCAGAAAATTCCATTCCACAGTGACAGCAGATAAACAAGATCAACAGCTGGAAGCACTGGCACAAGTGCTTAGGGACAAGGCCAAGCCGAGGATGCTTCTGTGAATGCGGCCACTAACCATATACATCCTTCCTGATCCATCCTGGGAGAAGTTACCTAGTTGTCAGAAAAAAATGGAAAGGCTTGCACAAAAGATTCTCAGAGCCTCTTTTCTGTAATCTTTGCAAAGCAGAATTTAGGCAACTATTCACAGAGAGCTACCTGTGACAAGATGAGGTCTGCCTTTAGAAAGAAAAAAAAAAGCATTTCCTTCCCTCTAACCCCCTCTCACAGAGTTACTATAAAGATCAAGCGAAATAGTGTAGTAAGGAGTTTTGAAAACTGGAAGAAAAAAACAGCATTTCTTCATGCTATTATCTGCTAGTCTTAGCCAAGCCCCCTCTACAAAAAAATTAAGTGATTTTGCAGATAATTGCTTTCATTTACCTTAGTAACCTAAAATTCATCATCTTCCCAATCTGCTAGCGTTGAATAAAATGCCAGTAAAATGACTTAATGATGAGGAGAACTATAGAAACTATCACCAAAAAGGATTCTGCCCTAGTCAGAATAAAACTGCTTCTTCCAAAAGGCTCTAAAAAAGATCTGAACTAATCTAATTTTGCATAATAGCTAGTGAGTAACTATTAACCAGTTACCACCAAACCACAAGTAGAAATATTTCACCTTATATTCCTTAACCTCCATATATGCATGAGGAGCACCATGGGACAATGTAAAATTTCCCTTTTCCAGATGGGCATAGTCAAAAAGATACCTGCAATAAACTTGTAAAAGTAAGATGTTTACCATCTGGAAGACAGGATATTTTATTTTACCTTCAAAATTTCTATTACAAATACCCCCCTTTATACCACACCCTTCCCCCACAAAAATGGATTTTTAACTTTGAAATACAACACAGCTAACATGTATTCAGTTTCCTTGGATAATTCGAGGATGGTAATCCTTAAACTAGACCACCCAACCTGTGAACCTACAATGACTACAGGAAGGATGGGACAAGAGACCTATTTGGTGGGTAGGTCGATACAAATGAGCAGTGTTTCTAGAAAAACAAGGTTCTATGGCAGTGATTTATTATCATTATCTTTGTATACCAGGGGTAGACACTATAAAAAATG
Source organism: Panthera uncia (assembly GCF_023721935.1). Lineage (NCBI taxonomy): Eukaryota > Metazoa > Chordata > Mammalia > Carnivora > Felidae > Panthera > Panthera uncia. Next base: position 23,589,469 of record NW_026057586.1, read on the forward strand.
AGATAGGGCATATCCCTCAAAAGAATCTACTCCCTGGAAAATAAAGGCAACACCATTTTAGGATTCCCTTTGATAACGCACTGAAAGGCACTGGACCAAAGTGGAATGGCCTCATACTGGATTAGAAGGGTACTTGGTTCAACTCTCAATTCAGCTTGCACTGAAGCTCAACATTTTGAGATATGAAATAGCTGGAGAAAATCTACCCGGAACCATATCCTCAAAATAATCAGAGTCTGAGAACTGCAGAAACTATTCTACCCTAAAGTAGCCATAAAATTTTAAACCTAGTGATTCTTGAGTCTTACTCATCAAAGATGACTATCTCTAAGAAATGGAAATACTGTTTAACAACTAAGCTCTCAAAAATAACTGATCATGAACATACTAGATGTTTTCTCAGAAGCATAGACTGAATCTAGGTACAAACATAAAGCAATTAACAACTAGAAGTAATGCTACATACTGGTAGTTAACAATATGGCTCTTAGTAGAAAGAAACCAAGACAGGTGGCTTGGCCTCAAAGAAAGACTTTTTTAGCAAATATTTCCACACACTTTCCCCAGACGATTAAACAGGAAAACCTTCCTTAAAGGAGAAAAGGAGGCAACGGATTATATCACAGCATGCTAATCAAATGATCCTAATCAAATAATCTGGATTTAAAAAATCTCTCATCACTCCTATTCTTCATTCACAGTAAAATGGACCTAAAGTCAGCAATTTCTAGAGAATGAAGATCTTTTTTTAAAAAATCTGCCAATAAAACTTAAATCACCAAACTTTTACAGATTAAAATTTGGTCTTTAACAAAAGTATCCGTAAGTACTCAAGAGTTCAAATGAGCTTGGCAGAGAAAATATTTTAAAACAAAACAAAACAAAAAATGTAGCTTGGATCCAGATCTATGTTTAAATCACAATAAGCAAACTCAGTGGTTCTCCTAGGATGATCTTACGAAGACGACCTTCTGAGCAAGGAAGTAGAAGACTTACTCGTTCAAGTCATTTAAGGATGACTATTCTAAGTGTTTCTCAAATCTCATACTTGTAACACACCTTCAAGAATCTTATTACACCTAAGAAGGCCCTCCAAGCAAAACATAAAAGCATCTGAAAGATAATCCTTGGTTTTATTTCACACTATTTTATCCTGTAGACAACCTATTTACCTTGTAGACAATCAGGCCTATTTTGCTACAGTAAAATAAAAGCTAAAACAAAATAAAACAAAACAAAACAAAAAAACCCCAACCAACTCTACACTCGATACATAATGTCCGTGGGGAAGTCCTGGCAGAGTGTGAGGGAAACCAAAGCTGTCCAATAGCACTGGCTGTTGCCTGTCATTTAGTAGAAGGTATCTTGCTTCTGAGGTTCAACTCAAAAGTGCAAAAGAAAACAAAACTTAAAAATCAAACCTAGAATTCAACTTTGTATGTTGAGATTCGGTTTTATTTAGGCTACTAGCTAAGTAAAAAGCATACATATTGTGTCTGTGGTACAGTCAATACATTTGCAACTTTTCTACTTAAATTCTCTATACAAAGTCACTGCCAATTAATATGATCATTGATGGCAAAGGGCTTAGAATAACCAAAAGGTATAAAAAAGTTTGCAGTCTTGCCCCAAGATACAAAAACTGAATTTTAAACAATGTCAAAACATACATGATTTAAACAGTATACGAAAAAAAAAAAAGTCACACATCAAATCAAGTACAAAAATATCCAAACTAGCTATTATGAACTGTAATGTTTCCATTATTCTGCACAGTATTTAACATAGAATTTAGCAGTTTCCAAAATACTCACTTAGTTTAAGCATTGCCACTTTTGCAGAATGGTGAGATATTAGGTGAAGTGACACTGCCTTTAGTGTTTTTAAAAATACAAAACCTTTCCTTATGAATTAATGAAGGAAAGAAATTCCTCTTCTAGGCTCCGCAGTGACCACCTTGTGCCTAGAAATATAAAAGAATATATCTACTGTATAACAGGGCAAAAGAATATTTCTTGACAAATAGTTACCCTGAACAGGGATAACAAGTGTAAATTTTAAATGGTGTATTTTTGTGGGTGATTTTAAGGAATTCCCAGTATACACACAGATTAGTGTTTTGCCTTGGCAAAAATAAAACTGAAGTTGCAAGACCATCTGAATTGAAATCGTCTTCACTCATTTTAACTTGCAAAAAAATATTTTGGATAAAAGGTTATATAATACATTACTATCTTATTTTTTAAACACAGAGTGAAGTTGCTCTTGGTAAAATTAACTCACCCACATGGCACAATATTTTGGAGTAAAGTATGTTCAATAATAACAACTTGCACACAAAATAACATAGGTGAATTAACTTTGAGAACTTCTCTCCTGTAAAATCAGCAATATTGAATTTATTCTGTAGAATAACACATGTATCAATGTTCTGCATATAAAAGGCTCTAAGACATTTTAAAGGGCTAAATTTTCCAGCACTGGAATGATTCCTTCATACATAACTGGTAAAGATTTAGTAAGAATGTGTTTTTCCTGATCTTCAAGCTCTGAGCCATGCCTGAAAAGTTCTAAGTAGGAAAAAAAATTGTTTTAATCCAGTTTCTGTCTGCTAGGAGCAAGGCAGCAAACACACTTTTCAACCCTTTATGAAAAAAAGCAGAACAAAAGTGAAATATATCTTCAGATTATAAACAGGATTGTATTTTCTAGTCCACCATCCTGACAATGTTAAGGGCCCCAACAGTGAAAGACCTCAGTCTAAAGGCTGTGGGTCAGCAATCGGCATGGTATGAAGCACTTCATCTAAGAGCTGGAGGGCCCGGTGTAAGTGAATCTCGATCCAGCAAGGCGTTTCTTTGATGCTCTGTCTTGGGTAATCCGGTCCCCAGCCCTTCACAAAACTCATCCTGAGTATGCACAAACGGCGAAGGTCATCGACACCAATGCCGGCAGCGGCTGACAAACCTAACAGAAAAGATTTGGAAGACGTCAGAGGGACAGGCTGATCTCTTCCATCCTCCCTACACCTTATCAATAAAGTGACCAGCTTTCTTTACTTCATTCTCCCCAGCATATAACTTCTCTGTCAAAGTGCCAAGAAGTTAAGTGTAGATCTACGCTTTATCAACAGGACTGAAAACTTTTGGTTAAGACAATTCACATTCCACAGGAGTCTTCTAGCTACCAGCAATTATAAAGTAAATTACCACAATCCACCAACACCCCACCTATTTTTCTCTTTAGAAGGAGAGGTGAAGGTGAAAAAATAACTTGTTTTTAAGAGGTAGCACATGTCCACAGGTTGGTTCTAAGAACCTTACTGTCTGTCTAAACAGCCTGGTTCAATGAAAGACATGACTAATAACGAGACAGTTAATAGTCCTGGTTCCACTAAGACTTCTTGGATGACCCAGATGATGTCTGTCTCTCAATTTCACAGTGTAACAGAGGTACCGTGCAATTACTCAATGGGGGCAGTAGATAAGAATGAGAAATTTAATAATAATTCTGGCCTCTTTAGTAAAAGCATGTTTATAACATCAACACTAGCAAATTAATGGTTTAGGTGCTCAAATTTTTTAAAAAGTCAAATTCTCTAAGGGAATATGCCTCATCTACCTCTACACTGTAAACTCCTGAACATAAGTCACAAAGGAGATTCTGCATCTAATTTTCCAGTCAGAACATACAGTCATATAGTCAGTCTCCATTCATCAATATCACAGTGAAACTAGTGGGAGGAGTCTGCATGTGCTGTACAGAAACCTGCAGGGCCGCTGCAGTTTCTTAGCCAGTGTGATTTGCTTACCACACTGAAGAGGTTAAGAACAGGGGTTGAATGAATCACTAGTTATGCCTTCAGACGTGGAAGATGGGTGCCACGTGTTTCCATCATAAAAGTCTATAGTCAGGAGTTTAACTCTGCAGTAAAAAATTCCCCATCAGTGTGAAACCTGGCACACAGTTCAATTTTACCCTAAAATTAAAAAAAAGTCTACAAGTTATCAAAATACCACCCTTACGTAAGTTTTCTCTCCATGCTTAGCGTACTTAAAAAAAAATTTGGAGAGGTACCTAATTCTGAACTTGAAATATGCTCTCCTTCTAGAATAAAGCCAAGCACATTGGTGATTACAACCCACCCTTGCTGGTGAGGCAGGAATTAAAAGCATCAACAAAAAAACAGGAGATTGATCAATATAATCTAACAATAACCCCCTTTCTCCTTTATCCCATACTCCCTTTTTGATACAAAAAGAATGAAGACAGTGTCCTAGACAAAGGACAACTATTACAGAAAAACAGTTTTTTACTAATTCAAAAATGTTATCATCCCAGTAAAAGAACACTTTAGTTTCCATTATTGCCTGAAGTAACTAATCAGCTGAGTGAATCAAGATAAAGTGCCAACTACTACACTTGACAACAAAGTATCAAAAGCATACTTACTGATAGCTGGAGCTATTCCACCTACTGATCCAGGGCCAGGGATGTTTCCTGCCACGGCGGCGGCCTGCGCAGCGGCTGCAGCTTGAGCAGTGGCCGCCTGCTGCTGCATCTGCCGATGACACTGACGCAAATCAAAGACCTTTAAACAAAAAGTGCAAGTTCAATGCTATGAGTCCATCAGAAGAGATTCTACCACACATCAAAAGCCAATGCAAAATCTATTTAAAGCTCATAGCTTCAGTTAGCTCTCAGAATAATTAATTTAAAAACCTAAGTTTTTATGTCGATTACAGCTGGTGGTTAGAGAAGGGGACTGGAACTCAGCCTAAAGGTACACTTCACTATCAGCAGGGCTTGGGCTGCCACCGGCCTCTCCAGCCTTTATCTAGCTCAGCAAGGGTCAGTCACATTGTCCTTGTGAACAACCACCACTTGCATAAAATAAACCACCCTTTCGTAACCAAACTGCTGAGAGTTCTCTTTAGGCTGAACTGATTGATGGCCTTGGTCACAGGGCCAACTTCTTTACCATTCTAGCTACTTGGAGGTGTGTAATAAATGGCACTGTCGCAATTTAAGAAAGAATCTATATTTTTTAGAGATGTATGCTTTAGTACACAGGAGCAAATTCACATAACATTCAGGACTTGTTTCAAAATACTTAAGAAATAAAGGAAAAAACGACAGCTCAAGCAAATGTAAAATGTTAACAACGACTGAATCTCAGTGATGGGTACACAGGATTTCATTACACTACTTTTTCTCTACTTTTCTGTATGTTTGATAATGCTCATTTAAAAAAAAGTTCAGCTTTGAATTCTGTCACTAATTAATTACATGGGCTAAATTAAATTTCTTAACCTCTCTAGAGTCTCAACTTACTTATCTATAAAATGGGAATGCTAAGTGTACATGCTTTTTCATAGAGTTTGTAAACTTGGCATAATATACATTAAGCTGTCAATAAATGTTACTTAATATTTTGGTTCTGGCCTCCCCTGCACCATTTACCTTTCAGGATGAGTTAAGGAGTTCCTAAGTAATCTCCGGGTGGTTTATCAGCCACACCAAGGGCTGGTTATGGGGATTGCCACTTTTACCCTTATCCTTATGAAAGTACTGACATGCTCTTTAAGTAAGCAACAGATTATGAATGATAAGCCATATCATCTTTCTAGTAAAAAACCAACTTCCTAAAATAATGTATTTGCTTTTAAAAAAAGCACTGAACAATCAGCAAACAGAGTGGTCATCTACAGAAGCTGTGGGAAAGGAAGACAAGGACAGAGTAGAAACAGGCTGTTCAATGCAAACTTTAATTTCAGAACCATGTGATTATATTCCTTATTCAGAGTAAATTAAATTTTTAATAAGTCCTCTTAGTATGCACAAAACCCAAATATGAGCAAGCATAATTATCCTTGGCAAGAAAAGAAAAGATCAAATAATGCATAACATACGACTTTCTCAGATAAACAACAGGTTTAGAGCCCAAACCACCAATTTTCAGATGCCTAAAAAAGAAATTATGATTGTCTTTAATCATGGTATCTGGTACTAAAAAATAAGAACACACACGAACAATAAACACAACAATCCTCTCAAAATAGCAAATCACATTTCTATTTACTTACTTCTCTATTCAATGCCTATCTTCTGGCATCAATAAAGGACAAAACTTAAACTATCTCATTTTCTGAAGAGGTATGAATTTGTCAAATATATAGGTATGTAATATCCGGCCAAACCATAAGTTCCAAAAGACTTCAGGACAGAAAGCATGGCAGAGTTAGGTCTGAAAATGAGAAATTCCACTATGCCCAGAACAGAAACCACTGTTTTTTCAAGATTTCTGAAGAGTCCATTAGATTCTGAACTTTTCCACTGGGCTATGACCTCTCAGAAGACATTATGCAGCACAGCACAAAGCAGGAACTCAAATATTTGAAAAGCCAAATAGCTCTACAACCACTTTTTTTTTTAAGAAAGAAATTAATAAAACTTTTTATTTTAGATCCGTTTTAGGTTCATGCTAAAATGAGCAGAAAGTAAAGAGAGTTGCCTGTCCCTACTCAAGTACTACTCAAGTACAACCTCCTCCAGCACAGTGGTACATTTGT
>NW_026057586.1:23596440-23596718 GCF_023721935.1 Panthera uncia
GACCGCGAGATCGTGACCTGGCTGAAGTCGGACGCTTAACCGACTGCGCCACCCAGGCGCCCCTTAAAAACATTTTTAATGTTTATTTATTTTTGAAGGGAGGGGGCAGAGGACGAGTGTGGGGGGAGGGCAGAGAGAGAGGGAGACACAGAATCCAAAGCAGGCTCCAGGCTCCAAGCTGTCAGCACAGAGCCCGATGTGGGGTTCAAACCCACGAACCACAAGATCATGACCTGAGCTGAAGTCGGATGCTCAGCCAACTGAGCCACCCAGGCACC
>NW_026057586.1:23596818-23617504 GCF_023721935.1 Panthera uncia
GAGAGCGAGAGCGAGAGCGAGAGCGAGAGCACCCACTGAAGTGGGGGAGGGGCAGAGAGAGAGGGAGAGAGAAAATCCCAAGCAGGCTCTGCGGCAATGCGGGGCTAAAACTCACCAACCATGAGATCACGACCTGAGCCAGTATCAAGAGTCGGATGCTTCACTGACTGAGCCTACCCAGGCACCCCCTGCACATTCAAAAAATCAGGTTGTTTTCTTATTGCTGAGTTTTAAAAGTTTTCTACATTTTAGATAACAATCCTTTATCAGATGTGTCTTTTGTAAATATTTTCTCCCAGTCTGTGACTTATCTTCTCATTTGCTTGACAAACTTTCACAGTTTTTAATTTTAATGAAGTGCAACCTATCAATTGTTTTTCATGGGGCACTTCTGGTGTCATACCTAAAGTCACCACCACACCCAAGGTCATCTACATTTTCTCTAATGTTCTCTTCTAGGAGTTTCATAGTTTTGTGTTTTACACTTCGCTCTTTACAACCAAAAAAAATTTTTTTTTAAAACATCATTAACCAAGTATGGTACCTATATAGTCTTATTGTCCAGGAGCAGGGAATATACCTTATAAATTCCTAGGGTTCAAATATGCTCTCAATGTACCCTCACCCCCATCATGAATCATTAAAAATAGCCAAAAGATCTTCACACACAGTTCCTTACAATGTTGTAAACAATCACAATTATGAATGTCTTAGCCTAAATCTATGCTAACACCAGCTACACATTATTATAGGTAACCACAAAAAATGAAATTTTATAATATTATCACTTTTATCTGCAGATGTAGAAATTATTTATTCAGCACTTCAGCAAATCCTTCCAGAGTAGATTTATGTAATTAAAGCATTCAAACCAGAACACTTCTAATTACTGGCTATACTGCCAGTAACTGAAACCTAACTAAAACCTGGGTTGCCTCTCTACTACTGTATCTGATCCATTAAACCGTAACAGATTTTATCTGTTCTACTGGATGCTAAAATTAAGGCTACCATTGAAATGTGACCATCTTCCTTTCAGAATCGGAGTTATTAACAAAGACAATTCAGAGGAATCAAAGTTTAAATATCCTTTTGGGCTCAGATCCAGGAGATATTTCTGATCACCACTGCTGACCTAATCAACTCCCTTCCTTCCATTTATTTAAGCACGCTTCCTGTGGTTACTCTCATATAAATTTATTACAAACCTATTACTTAAAGCTCAATGTCAACATCTTCAGAATACTTTCAACCAGGAGTCAAATTTTGACATTTTTCTATTATAAGGCTTAATTACAACACTCTCAGTTAGAATCAACACCAAGAAATAGCAACCCAGAAAGAGAAAGGGAATTGTGTTGTATATTGGGCATGTGAACATAAGACTTCATTAAAAATTTGCTAAGTTACCTGATCTGGAGGTAAGAATCACAATACATCGTAATTGGGAAATCAACGTAAGTGGGGATCATAATAATCTTCAACCTAGCCTACCTATGGTTTAGAAGCCTCCCCTAGCATTTATGTGTTCAAAACCAAACCTGACTCAACATCATCAGGGAAATGCAAATCAATAACCATCACAATGAGATAACACTCTACACCCATTAGGATGGCTAAAATACAAAAGATAGATAATAAGTGTTGATGAGACTGTGGAGAAATTGAAAGCTTCCCACACTGCTGATCAGAATGTAAAACAGTTTAAGTCACTCTGGAAAACAGTTTGGGAGTCCCTCAAAATGTTACGCAGAGTTACCTAATGATCCCGCAATACCTCTCTTAGGTATATACCCAAGAGAAATGAGGACATACATCACATAAGACCTTGTACACTAATGTTTGTAGTAGTATTATTCATAATATAGCCAAAAAATGGAAACTCCTATATCCATCAACTGAAGAATGGATAAATAAGATGTGGTATATGGAATATTATTCTGCCATAAAATGAATGAACTACACATGTCTGCTATGTGGATGAAGCTTGAAACATTATATCTAATGAAAGCAGTCACAGAAAAGGTGCTTGGGTGGCTCAGTGGATTAAATGTCCAACTCTTGATTTCAGCTCAGGTCATAATCTCACAATTCGTGACACTGAGATGTGCGTCAGGCTCTGTGCTGACAGTGCAGAGCCTACTTGGGATTCTCTCTCTCCCCCTCTCTCTGCCTCTCCCCTGCTCATGCATGCATGCTTTCTCTCTCTCAAAATAAACGTTTTAAAAAAAGACAGAAAGAAGTCACAGAAGACCACACTATTCGAATTCATTTATACAAAATGTTCTGAATAGGCAAATCTATAGAGAAAGTAAATTAATGGTTGTTTAGGGCTGAGAGAAATGGGGGATTGAGAAATGATAACTAAAGGGTGCAGGGCTTCTTTGTAGACTGATGAAAATGCTCAAAAATTGATTGTGATGATGGCTGCATAACTATGTGGATATATTTTTAAAAATCACTGAACTGTACAATTTAAATGGACGAATTACATGGTATGTGAATTATATCTCAATATCTTAATAAAGCTATTTATTAAGATATTATCTTAATATCTTAAAATAGCTATTTAATAAAGCTATTAAAAAACCTGACTGCCCACATAGTGGGATTAAGCCTGGCATCAGCCTTCCGGTGCTGGGTGTGGAGCCTGTTTAAGATTCTCTCTCCCTCTTCCGTTGCCCTTACCCCCCTCGTTCTTCCCGCACATGTGCTCTCTCTCAAAAACAAAACAAAACGGAACAAAACAAAACAAGACATCTTACTTTTGAGAGCAAAACAACAAGGCCACTTAGAACTCAAACATTTGCTTCATTTAAACCTTGTAAAATGACATTTCATTACATCAGATTTTCATGAATGAAAGATGACTATAATGTCATGAAAGATGAAGGGGGAAAAAATCAACATCTTAGGAGAAAAGAAACTTCACAATTTAGCTCTAGCTTCTTGATTTATAAAATGAAAGAATGGCTCTCCAAACTCATGTTTTCCTCATTTTAATTAAAAAGAGAAAAATGTGTTTGTGTGTGTGTATGCATGTTTGGGGGGATAGGGAGAGGTGTATTCCCAATGTGTGGGTCCTCCTTCCAGAGGTTCATGTTATTTGCATATAACTGACCCCAGTAATATCATCTCTGGTGAGAATCAATAAATCTAAACAGCATTATACAGATCCTCTAGTTATCACTGCCTAAAAAATTAGTAAATTAAGAACATGCCAATAGTTAGACTTAGGGTATATTTGTATGTCCTTCTTTCTAGCTAATAAGATTCTTTTGAAGAACAATAATATGCTTGGTAAACAGAAATCATTCTTTTAAAATCTTAAACAGTTAATATGATAAAAACAGGATATTGTTTTTTACTCCACTAAAATGTCCCACAAGACTGTTATTTATTGTTCACAGCAAAAGCCTTAGATTACTTTGAATATCTATCCATTGACAGTGGTTTATCAAGTGATGATATATCTCATACCTTAGGAGCTTTTCAAGAGCCATTTGTACTAAAACAGAGATGTTACACTTATTTGACAATCCTAAAAAAAATTACTTTAATTGTAGGAGTCTACATTTTTTTAAGCTCAAATGTTTTAAAATGACCCTATATCAAATAAATTCATAACTCTTGTCTGACACATAGTATATAATCAACACATAGTTCCCTGCCCATTTGCTGCAAATTATTCAAGTAACCCAGAGATTTCCAAGTCAAGATGGATGAGTAAGTATACATGAACACTTTTTTCTCTCTGCTATAAGCACATACAAAGGGTAGAACAATTATTAAAGATATATATCCCTTAAGCCAATCATAAAATTCACATAGAAATACAAAGAGTGGTCAATAGTCAATCCTGAGAAAGGACAAAGTTGAAAAACTCATACTTCCCAACTTCAAAACTTACCACAAAGCTAGAGTAATCAAGTCAGAGTAGTACTGTCATAAGGATTATATACGTATGTGTGTGTATGTGTGTGTGTGTGTGTGTTTGTGTACATATACGTATATATACATATGTATGTGTGTATATGTATATATGTGTGTATATATACACATATATACATATATGTATGTATATATATGTACATATGTATAATTGTGTGTGTGTGTGTGTGTATATATATATGTATGTATATATGTATATAAACACAGATATAGCACAGAAATAAGCCTTTACGTTCAAGGTCAACTGAATTTCACCAAAGGTGTCAAGATAATTCATAAGAGAAAACACAGTCTTTTCAACAAATGGTTGCCAGAACTGGATATTCCAATTCAAAAGAATAAAGCTGGATCCCTTCCTTATACCATAAACACAAATTAACTCAAAATGGAGCACAGACCTAAAATAAAGAGCTAAAACTATAAAATACTTAGAAGAAAACATAGAAGTAAATCTTCATGACTTTGGATTAGGTAATAGTTTCTTAGATAAGACGCTGAAGGCAAAAGCTACCAAAGAATAGATAAGTTGAACTACATCAAAATTAAAACCTTTCATGCTGTAAGTCATATCACCAAGAAAGTGAAATGAAGAACAAGCCAAAGAATTGAAGAAAATATACACAAATCATGTATCTTATAAGGGACTGATACCCAAAATATATAAAGAACTCTTATAACCCAGTAACAAAATGACAAAGAACCCAATTTAAAAATGGGCCAAAGATCTGAATAGATATTTCTCCAGAGAAGATATACAAATGGCCAATAAACACATGAAAAGATGTTCAATATTATTATCAATTAGGGCAAATCAAAACCACAATGAGATACTACTTCACATCCACTAAGATGGCTAAAATAGATAACAAGTGTTGATGAGAATACAGAGAAATTAAAACTCTCATATATACATTGCTGATGGAAATGTAAGATGGCATGGCAACTTGGGAAATAGTCTGTCAATCCATCCAAAAACGCTGAACATAGTTACCTTATAATCCAGCAATTCTACTCCTAGGTATATATCCAAGAAACTGAAAACATACATCTACCTAAAAACCTGTACGTGAATGTTCAGAGCAACATTATTCGCAATAGCCAAAAAATGGAAATAATCCATGTGTCCATCAACTGATGATGGATAAACAAAATCTACAGTGGAGAGCAGGGACTAAAGACAGGAGGTACTTGGGTACCAAGATCAAAAAAAGAAGGTGTAGAGGTTAGTAATTTAACTTCTTAGAATAATAAGGAAAGATACAATAGCCAGGCTCTCTGAGGTCTACAACTGGGCACTTGCCCATAAACCAAGTGCTGGTAAAATACTCTGACAGCTAATTCAGAAATGCACCTAGGAATAAAATTCTTGCCCATGGCAGAGATAAGCAACAGAAACCTATGCAATAGGAATTAGGCCCTGAGCATACCTGGGGATTGGAACTCAATTTCCTCATGGGACAAAATTCCTCTACCTCCTAAATATAAGAATTGGTTCTGAGATGTGGATCCCAGGGTGCCAGACTAAGGCAAAACTGCCCTATAGGGAGAAGCAATAACAGGGAGGAAAAAAAATAAAAAGAATTAATTCTCTCAAGACAAATTTGCCAACCAATATAAAATAGACTGCAAAGCATACGAGGAAATCCAACACCACTTAAAAATAACAATAAAGCACAAATAACTAAAATTCCTTGTGAAGAAACTGAAAAATGCAAGTGAAGATAATTCCACCTCCCAGAGACAATTCCTGGTAAGACACTGTACACACCATTGACTTGTGGGTATATATATAAACGAATACAAATATCCTATGTAATGTTTAACAGATCATATTCTATGTATTGTTTAACAACTGACATTTCCACATCATAAATATCCTATCAATAAATGTATTTCAATATTTTATTGTTCTATTCTATTCCATTGTTCTAACAGATCAAAACTATAAATGGTTCTCTACTGTCATGACTTAACATTACTGTTAAATTATTGGAAATTACTGTTAATTTCAGAAGGTGTGATAAATAGCATTGTGATTATGTCTTTTAGAAATATTTATCAATTAGCAATTCGTACGAGAGTATTTTATGAGTGAACTGAAAGAATATTTGGAAATGGCTTTAAATTACTAGAGAAAAAAAAGTAAAGTGGTAAGCACAATAAAGGTTGATAGAACGCTGATAATTGTTGAAGCTGGATGAGGGGTACATGAAGGTTTCTTATTTTCACTCTACTTGATAATATTTAGAAATTTCATTATAAAAAAAAGTTTCATTATATAGATCCCTATATCCTTTAACTGAAAATGAGATATTGGGTTTGCTGTTGTGAGGCAAACAAGCAATTCCATTTCTGTATACACTATTTGACTATATTATTTGTATGTTCAGGAATTTCCTGGAAATAAGTGATGAGTTATACAGTTAATTCCACTAATTTACAATAGCCAACAATGAAGATGCTTAGGATGACTGTACAAAATCTGAAATTAAAAATATATTTAGCCTTTCTAATTCCAACTTTCTTTCAAAAAGAGTGTTTTATGTTATAAACCAAAATTGAAATGGGTTGAATAGGTAATAAATGATAAACACTTCAGGCTTAATATGTAAAACAATATAATATATATCATAATAAACAATAGATAAATGTTCATTTAATGCACAAAATTACATTTAATAACCTGGTATTGAAGAATTTTTCATTTCTCAGGTTCTTAATTTGAAAAGCTATTTATTTTAGAATTCCCCTCCATACAATCCTGAAGATTGGCTAAGATAAAATTCTAGGTCTGAGTTTTACATACTTCATAAATCAAAGGAATACAAATTTGGAGATTTCGCTCAATATTTTCAAGAGCTTGTGTATTACTGTAAAACAAATTTATTAATAAACAAATTTATTAATAAATAATAGGGCATGAATGCAACCATAAAACTCAATAGGCAGTAACATCAATAAATGCCCCAGGAAATATGTTTTATACGCAAATATCACTTCTGATTGTTTAATACGTAAAAGACATTTTTCTACTGCCCCCACCTCCACCTCAATTCTTTTAACAATAGAGCTTTCTAAGTCTAAAATATTTGAGTAAGACTGTAACTAACCTTTATATATGCACTTGGGTAGATCTTATGAACAGCATCTCCAGGTGCACGGCCCGCTTCTCTGTCTAAGTAGTAACTCTGCACAAAGACTGCATGGTCGCTAAGGCACCTGACCCAAACATCACCTTCACCTTTACATTCCAGCTGCACACCTTTGCCTATGTGCAACCTTAGGAAGAAAAAGGGAATCACATTTTGTTTGGATAAGTATTTAAAAATAAGTTTTGGTTCAGATTATATTGCACACCCAATATTAAAAAAAAATTTTAAATAAAAGACATTATATTACACCATAACTGAAAGCCATTATTAACATTCTTGTGTATTTCCTTTTTTAAAATATCTTATTCATATAAAATAACGATGAGCATATACATAATGTTTACTACCTGCCGAATACTTAACATAAATCCTCACTTAACCTTTACAATTCAGTAAGGTAGATACCATTAAACCCATTTTATAAATGTTGAAACTAAAGCTTATAAAAGCATATAGTTACACTGTCCAAGTCAACAGCTTCTAGCTACATGTGACTATTTAAATTAAACTAATTATAAAATTCAGTTAATCATATGAACCATATTCTAACTGCTCAATAGCTATGTTTTAATGTAGGCAGTGGCTACTGCAGTGAACAGCACAGATATAAACTATCTTCTTCATTACAGATAATTCTATTAGCATCAGCTTAGAGAGTAATTCACCAAAGTCACATAGCTAGTGATAGAACCATGAGTACATACTTATGCACATATATACTTCCTTAAAGAGTTGAGATCATAAAGTGCCTAAAACTATTATATTTTCCTATAATATTTCATCTTAAGCATTTACATTTGATACATAAACCTTTAATTAACATTTTAATGACTACATAAAAAATGAAAGTTCATCAAAATTTACTTAAGCATTACCCTTTATCATTTTTCCAACATTATAAATAATATTTACAAAAACATCCTCATTTTACATTACTTCCTCTCAACAGATTTGTAGAAATAATATATGATCAGAGGAAATAAAAATTAGTTTTCAAAGTGGATACCAAAAGGTCTAGTTTACTATTCAAAACATAGAAACGTCATTAACTTAAACAAGAATTTTTATTATATCTTAAATAACAAACATCCACAATTATACTGCAGTGCTTACAAATTTTCTGACTTTTTAAGATGATCTTTACTTTTTTGTCTATATTCAAAATCTTGTAAGTCTACATTGAAAAACAGAACTTAGAATACATGACAATGGGGGCGCCTGGGTCGCTCAGTTGGTTAAGCGTTCGACTTCGGCTCAGGTCGTGATCTCACGGCTCCTGAGTTTGAGCCCCACAGAGCCCTGTCTCCCTCTCTCTCTGCCCCCCCCGCCCCCGCTCTCTCTCTCAAAAAGTAAATAAACATTAAAAAAATTTTGAAGAATAAATGACAATGTACTATATTCAATTTTTAAAATAACTATACAGTCAACAATACCTTGCTCTTTCAATGGCTTCTGTCCTGTGGACATTCGAGAGTTGACCCAAGCAAAAGCGATCTCCTCCAGAAGGGTCCACATATCCATCAACAGTAACAATAGGGCAGCTTGAAGGAACCTTAAATGTCTCTCCAACTTGAACATCCATTTCAAAGTAAGCGATGGAACACCAATACTCAGGAGCTACAGAGGATAAACAAGAGAACACCTACCCATGTAAGATACAAAGCATTCACTTTCACTTAAGACAAAGCTTTTCCTAAAAGAAAGGGTGAAGGGAAGAGACAGGCATTTGAAAAGCACCCAAAAGAATTTGATGAAAATGACAATGTATTAAAAAGTAGGCACTTCCAAGGCACCTGGGGGGGCTCTGACGGTTAAACACCTGACTTCAGCTCAGGACATGATCTCACAGTTTGTGTGTCAGGTTCTGCACTGACAGCTCAGAGCCTGAGCCTACTTGGGATTCTGTATCCCCCTCTGTCTCTCTGCCCCTCCCCTGCTTGTGCTTGCTCTCTCAAAAATAAACAAACATTAAAAAAAAAAAAGTAGACACTTCCATGTCTTCCATTTTTCAGCTCAGTGCCTAGCATTCTTGAAACTGTAGTCATTTTTAAAATCTGGACATTGGTTCTTACCTCAAAGGACACAGCCAACTAGGAATTTAAAGAATGGAAGTAATTAGAATCTAAAATAAATTATTTTATCATAGTGTTTCATTTGGCTGCATATATTTTCTACGTAGTCTAACTTGTATTTTTTTAAAACACACTGACTCTAAGACATATTCCAGGGAAGTGTTCTTAAGTAACATCAATTTATGGCATATTTGTATAGATCCCTAATTGAGAGGGCATAAGCAAGTCAGCCATCCCAGACTAGAGTCAAGGTTAATCACATTCCACTACACAGTTGCTCTGGATAGGAATTCTCAACTGTCTCTTGATTGAAAGGTCGTTTTTGGTGAAGTCAATTGATGTTAACTACTACAATTTTAACTCTGAAGATGTATTCAGTGTATTCATTTAAGCAACGATAAATGATTTAAAATAATTTTAAATGGGATTGGGAAAAAAGGCACTACTTGGTTTGATTTGCAAATATAGTTGATCAAGTATTTCTAATTTTTGTTTGAATACAATTATTAGAGACAACATAAATGGAAATTATTTGGTTTTCCTTTAACTAACAATTTATAGGGTATCTAGGAATTATTCTAATTTTTTTTAATGCTTATTTATTTTTGAGAGAGACAGAGACAGAGACAGAGACAGAGTGCAAGCAGGGGAGGGGCAGAGAAAGAGGGAGACACAGAACCTGAAACAGGCTCCAGGCTCCGGGCTGTCAGCACAGAGCCCTACATGGGGCTCAAACTCACGAAACCTGAGATCATGACCTGAGCTGAAGTCAGACGCTTAACTGACTGAGCCACCCAGGCACCCCTCTAGAAATTATTCTAGGCATGGCATACAACGGCAATAAACAGGACCGCTACTGTCCCTAATCTCATGGAAATGCAGAGGCAAATAAGGAGATAAATGAGTAAGATGACTCAGGTAATGATAAATACTGTAAAGAAAATAAAATGGGGTGTGGAACAGAAGATGATTGGAAAGAATCCTTCAGGCTAGAGGGCAGGGGTACATCCTATCTGAAAAGATAAACTTTGAAAGACCACGTATTTATGTAAAGACTGTGAGCAGAACACTTCAAGAAGAAAGCAAATGATGTGCTCGCTTCAGCAGCACATATACTAAGAAGAAAGCAAATGCAAAGGCCCTGGAATAAAAAAGGATTTGACTTATTTAAGGGGGAAAAGGCCACTGCCACTTACTAGAGAATGAAAGCTTTCTTTAAAAAAAAAAAATTTTTTTTAACATTTATTCATTTTTGAGAGACAGAGAGAGACAGAGCATGAGCAGGGAAGGGGCAGAGAGAGGGAGACACAGAATCCGAAGCAGGCTCCAGGCTCCAAGCTGTCAGCACAGAGCCCAACACAGGGCTTGAACTCATGAACTGTGAGATCATGATCTGAGCCGAAGTCGGATGCTCAACCAAGTCACCCAGGTGCCCCTGAAAGCTTTCTGCTGATAAACCAATTATTGATCCGCTTCTCAATGCCCTTTATGAACTCTGACTCATCTAAAATTTGCAGCAATAAAACTTTCAACAATCTATAAAGATACTTGGAATGACAAAACAATAGATCTTCTCAAACTCCCAAAATATCTTAAAATGAAGTATGACAGACATTTCAAATATATTTTCAAAAATCTTGTAAAATCTATGTATCTAATTGTTTTTCAAATGTTGTCAAGGGGGTGCCCAGGTGGCTCAGTAGGACTGAGCGTCCAACTTCAGCTCAGGTCATGATCTCGCGGTTCCTGGGTTTGAGCCCCACGTCGGGCTCAGCTCAGAGCCTGGAGCCTGCTTCGGATTCTGTGTCTCTCTCTCTCTCCCTGCCCCTCCCCCCCCTCACTCTGTCTCTCTGTCTTTCAAAAATAAACATTTAAAACAAAAAACAAAAAAACAAAAATGCTGTCAAGGAAGAAAGTACTTTTCAACTAAGAATTAATAAAACAGACCACATGAAGATGGTGATTCAAAAACTTAACTTGAAATGTTTTGCCACACAGATCAAATCAACTAATCACAAATACTTAAATTTCTTTAAATATGTTTGGTTATCATTAAACTTGAAAAGTAGTGATACACTGAAGTCCCCTCTTAAAAAAACAGTTTGAAATATTTATGAAGTTATTCTTTATAGGAAACATTCCATTATGCTATGAACCAAAAGCCTCAGCAAACGTAACTGGCAGGTATACTGGTTGAAGCTAAAACTAAAGAGGTTGTGTTAAGATAAGTTAACAACTACCCAATGTTTTGGAAGCAAAAAAAAACAGTAACAGCACTTAAAAGAGGTCTTTACACAGTCCACACAGTAAATTCTGTTACAAACAATGCCCAGAAGTCATGAATGTCTATAATGCTCAGTAAAAAATAAGGCGGAAGGACATGCATTTCCTAGTTCATACTGAAGAACACTATCCAGAAGTAAAGTTTCATGGTGAGCAACCTTTTTCCATGAGAGTCAATTTATGGGAGAAAAAGAGAATTGTATAATCTCCATGTTTAAATAAGAAAAAAGATACTTTTATCATCATGAACTGTAATATCTGCAACTGCACTTAAACCTTATTTTATTTCCCAGTTGCCAAAGGGGTTTTCATTTACCTAATTATCTCAGATACCACACAGCAATGATGGTTACATAAAGCTGCATATCTGAATAGGTTTAGTATGAGTTGATCTCCTGCTACTGGGAAGAAGTATTTTAAGAAACTTGAAGTAAACAGAAACTGGCATCAGAACTGCACACCATTGATCAGGGAAGAAAAACGACGATCTGTTAAGAGATTATTAAGGCCTAAGAAAGGAGGAAGGAGGTTACCATCTAGGAGGACAGAGAGAACCAGAGGTAATCTAAGAGGGTTCCAGAGAACTTGGCAGTCCTGGGATACAGTATATAATGTGGAAAACTTTCCACTCTCAATTTGCTAATTGAGTAATAAACAGGAGTAAGGAATAAGAAGCACTCATTAAGACTTTTTAGATCCTGGGGCGCCTGGGTGGCTCACCTGGTTAAGCGTCCAACTCTGGATTTTGACTCAGGTCATAATCTTATGGTTTGCGAGTTCAGGCCCCACATTCAGCTCTGTGCTAACAGTGCAGAGCCTACTTAGGATTCTCTCTTTCTCTGCCCTTCCCCTGCTTGTGCTCACACTCTCTCTCTCTTTCAAAATAAATAAACTTAAAAAAAAAAAAAAAAAAAAAAAGACTTTCTAGATCTCTCTTTGCTCTTTTGCTCCAAGGATCAAATGCCATATAAGTGATAAGCCTGCAGCTTCTCAAAACTAGTATTAACAGCAGGATGTAATTAGAGAGAACATTCTTAATATCCCAACAACACCTACCAAGATGGAGTGGGATTATTAACGTGCTTGCTCATTTGATACTTTTAGCTCCTTGTTGCTGAACTAGTGAAGTTGAGCTGGTCTCATGAAGCCTATGGACTGCTCATTACTGGCCAGAGAAAAGGTTTTTATTTATTTATTTCTTAATGTTTACTTATTCTTTGGAGGGGGGGAGGGCAGAGAGAGAGAGAGATGGAGACAGAATCCAAAGCAGGCTCCAGGCTCTGAGCTGTCAGCACAGAGCCCAACGTAGGGCTTAAACCCACAAACTGTGAGATCATGACATGAGCCAAAGTTGGACGCTTAACCAACCGAGCCACCCAGGCGAGAGAAAAGGTTTTTAAAAGACTGAGTTAGCAACCTGAATTTTTTTTTTTACAATATAAGAACTTAGCTAAATATTTTTTATAATGGAGAAATGTATTATAAAGCACAGTTTATCAAATAAATGTTATTCAATTACACTGGGAAATATAAGTCTCCAAGGCATTATCTTCAATTTCTGACAGCAAGTAATTCAAGAAGTTAAAAACTTGGTTAAAGTGCCCAAGAGACTCATTATGAATTATTTCTTTTATTATTTAGATCTGAATGAGATGCCCTAGGAGAATCTTTTATCTACACGTAAAGACTCTCTCTTGAATGGTAGAGAGTTCCAAACTACTAAAATATAACCTGAATTTGGAAATCTGTCAATTTTGAATCCATTTGTGAATTACCAAAACAACTTCAAAGACACTGAGGAAACTCACTTTAATTTGCAATTAATATTTAATTGGATGAATATTAAAGAAAAAGCTTTTGTTTTAAGAAAAAGCAAAAACAAAGTTAATCCATAAAAAAGAAATAAAATGACTAACCTTGCCCAAAATTTTTTTCGACTTAGTTATCAAAGTCAAAGCATAAAAATTATCAAGTATATGGCCTACCTGAAATCCTTAATACCAAGGTAATGACCAATACTAATTATTTTCATTTTCTACAATTTGTATTACATCTATGTCTGAAAGCATGTATGTAACTGTCCTCAAAAATCATTTCGCAGGGCTCCTGGGTGGCTCAGTTGGTTAAGTGTCCAACTTTGGCTCAGGTCACAATCTCACAGCTCATGAGTTCAAGCCCAGTGTCGGGCTCTGTGCTGACAGTTCAGGGCCTGGAGCCTGCTTCGGATTCTTGTCTCCCTTGCTCTCTGCCCCTCCCCAGCTCATACTCCCTCTCAAAATTAAACATTAAAAAATGTTTTAATAAAGAAAAATCATTTCTTAAAAAGATACGCTATATTTATTATTGAGGATTTTTAATTATTTCAAATATTTTATATATTCAGAGGTATATGCTTATTTTCCCTCTTAAAGGTCCTAAGTCTGGGGTAGAACATTTTAGCATTTCTTAGTCAGACCTTAAGGGGCCACATTAACCACACACCTAAAACAAGTATTACTTTGCTTTCTTTTCTTTTCCAAATATTATTTTTGAGAGACAGAGAGAGAGAGAGAGAGAGAGAGAGAGAGAGACGGCATGAGTGGGGTAGGGGCAGAGAGAGGGAGACACAGAATCTGAAGCAAGCTCCAGGCTCTGACCTGCCAAGCGCAGAGCCCAATGCGGGGCTCAAACCCACCAACCGTGAGATCATGACCTGAGCTGAAGTTGGACGCTCAACCAACTGAGCCACCCAGGCGCCCCACTTTGCTTTCTTTTCTATTCGTTCATGAATCAAGGATAAGAAGTGAACTACCAACTGTAATTTAGTAGAATTAAAAGTACTAGGTAGCAGAGGACACAGGGATTAGGAAAGGCTTCCCAAAAGTGGTGTACTCCAGCTGGATCTTTACAAAGAGTTTGCACAGGGGCACCTGGGAGGCTCAGGGTGTTGAGCATCTGACTCTTGATTGCGGCTCAGGTCATGATCTCACGGTTCATGGGAATGAGCCCCGCACTGGGCTACGTGCTAACAACTCGGAGTCTACTTGGGATTTTCTCTCTCCCTTGCTCTCTGCCCCTCCCTGACTCATGCTCTGTCTCTCTAAATAAATACATAAATACATACATACATACATACATACATACATACATAAAAGGAATTTGCCACACACATTTAGGAGCTTAGGAGTATGTGGGTAGGCATCAAGATGGTCCCCAAGGATTCTCACCTCCTGATATTCATATCCGTGTGTTACCCCCTCCTCACAAAATAGGACTTTACAGAAATTATGACATGACTTTTGATCCTCTTTTTTAAATTTTCTTTCTTTATTTATTTTGAGAGAGAGGGTGTGTGTGTGAACAGTGTAGGGCCAGAGAAAGGGGAGAGAGAGAATCTCAAGCAGGCTCCACACTGTCAGCACAGAACCCGACGTGGGGCTCAAACTCAAGGACTGTGCGATCATGACCTGAGCTAAAATCAAGAGTCATACATTTAACCAACTGAGCCACCCAGGTGCCTCTGATAAGTCTTAAAAGACCCTGAGGCTCTGTCTTGCCTTCTCTTGATCACTTACTCTGAGGGAAGCTGGCTATCGTGTGAAGACACTTGAGAAGCTCCATGCAGAGAAAGTGGAGCTTACTGCTTACAATAACATTAACTTGCCAGCTACATGGGTAAACCACTTGGAAAGTGAATCTTCCAGCCCCAGAAAATCCTTCTGATGATAGCAGCCCAAGCCAACAACCTGACTGCAACCTCACGCGACTTTAAGCCAAAGAAACCAACCAAACCACTCCCAGATCCCTGGCCCACAGAAACTAAGTATAATAAATGGTTATTACTGTTTAACTAGTTAAGTTCGGGGAGTAGTCTGTTGCAGAACACAGGTAACTAATATAGTGCACAAGACATAAGACAAAGAAGGGCGCCTGGGTGGCGCAGTCGGTTAAGCGTCCAACTTCAGCCAGGTCACGATCTCGCGGTCCGTGAGTTCGAGCCCCGCATCAGGCTCTGGGCTGATGGCTCGGAGCCTGGAGCCTGTTTCCGATTCTTTGTCTCCCTCTCTCTCTGCCCCTCCCCTGTTCATGCTCTGTCTCTCTCTGTCCCAAAAATAAATAAAAAACGTTGAAAAAAAAATTAAAAAAAAAAAAAAAAGACAAAGAAGAAGCACAGAGGAATGATACCCGGGCAAGCTTGAGTATGTGCTTCAGGATGGTTAAAGCATAAAGAGACAAGGCTAGAAAAGTACACATGGAACAGGATCAGAGTCTATTTTCTGCCCAGCAAAGGAATTTCAACTTCATCCTTTTGGCCAAGCAATGATCAGGAAATTAATGCAAGTTCCTCAGCAGAGAAATAACTGGATTCAAATTTTAAAAGAAATACTGAATAAGAGTAGAGAGTAAACCATGACTACAAGCCCTCCCAACAGGGCAACCAGTTAAAATATTCTCTTAATACTGTAATAGGAGTAATGAAGATAACAGTTGTCAGGTAAAACTCCTCTGGGGCCTCTAAGTATTCATAGTCAAAGAGTTCACAGCCCTCTGCATTCCAACCAGCTGACTCCACTACAGGTGTATGTGCATAGCTGATCCTCTCCCACAACCACTTGGACAGAGACCTTTCAGAATAATTCTTACCATTAAGTCATTTCCTAGTCTACTCAAGACAGAAGTTTTAATACCAGTGTGGGGTGTTCCAGATGTGTATCCTCATAACTAGTTAATGTTATTCCCTAACCACCAGGAACTGTTAGACCTCAACATCAGTTGCATCATGAGAATGAAGGAAATCTATCAGGAAACCAAAAGCAATTGCTGAATCCAAATTGAGCCCAAATAACCAGCCACCATTTCTAACCCCACCTCACCATCCCATCCAGAGTAGGTCTTTCTTCTGAGCTCTGGTTACCCTCCCTCCTGCAGACCACCTTCCACTTAGCCATATGGACACTGAGGCTCCCCAAAATGCCAGGCATCACTAATGACTCTCAATGACTAATGACTTTCTGCTTCATTGAAGCCAGAAAAAATTCTCATTCTTAAGACTCTAGATTTTCCCCTCTTATCCCAACATATTTATTCACAACCAATTAAGATTCTGATATAATGATTTCATTCATATAATTTTAAAAACAAGTAAAACCAATCTACTAGATGGTCTAAGGATGCATTCATCAGTTTCAAAAAACAAAAACAAAACAGTATCCACAAAAAGCAGGATAGTGCTGATTTCTGGAGATGAAGAAGAAAAGTTTTTGACTGAAACAAAATGCATGGGGTAGGAAGTTTTTTAGGAGTGCTGTCGTAGTTCTCAATCTGGGTGGTGGTTACCTAGGGGTTGGCTTTACTGTTATTCATGAGACTGTATGTATACTTGTTTTATATACTTTTCTCTAGATTTCTCAATAAAAATGTTTTAAAAAGGGAAGGCTCCTTAACCCATAAACAATGTTCAATAAATATGCAAATAACATGTAGAAAACCCACTAAAGAGGATAATTTAAGTAGTATATATGTATGGTTAAAAAGTACTTAGGCCCGGCCAGTAGCATTTTTCTTCTAATCAAAACCAATATTATTTGCCTCCTAAATCAGCAAAAAGACTATTGAACTATCATGCCTATGCTGGCAAGCATGGTGAGTAAAACTGGTTCTCATACTCTGATGTGATCTCTATAAAGCAGTTTGGCCTTTTGATTCAGAAACTCTTCAAATCTCTTAAACTGAAACATGAGAAGTGTTATAAGCTTAAAAATCTTACCCTCAATGGTTTTTTTTTTAACAGCTGGAAGAAAAATTAGAACCAACATAAAAAATAACAAACCAAACACTGCTTAAGAAAATTATGTAGATCTATTTGAAGAACTATAAGTTATCCTTTAAAATGATCATTATGGTTATTGTAGTTACATTATTTTTTAAATTTTATTGGAAATACATGCTGATATATTTATATATAAAACAATTTTATAGGATTTCCTTCAAAGTAATAGGTGAGGGTATGAATGAGACCAAACTGGTCCTTAGCTGACAATGGCTGAAACTGAGGGATGAGTACAATGGGGGGTCGGGGGGGGGGGGTGCTGTCTGATATTTGGTATATGTTTGAAATTCTTCATAATAAAACAAATTACTTTTAAGTAGGAAAAAAAATTAAGCGATCAATTTTATTTGCATCTTTTTAAGCTAAGAAAAACATACGAAGGGATAGAGGAAAGTAATTCAAAATGCTATGTTTATGTTAAGAAGCCTTCAGTATTTTAACTCTCTCTGCTTTTTTACTTCTATGGTTTAAAAGATATATTCAAATTTGAATTAAGGAAATCTATTCAGCTATTTACTCCTTTGAACATAATTTAATCAAAAAGTTTCTAAAAATTCCAGTTAACCAAAAATTCCTGAATCTATCTTCTAAAACAGACACAGTGAATTATTTTTATTTCCAGCGCACATTTTAGATTTTTCCCTGGCTTTTTAAACTACATTTTTACAGCTGTTCTATTTTGAAACCTAGTTTTCTTCTGCTGCATATTTATGTATTCAATGCTAAAACCAGCACTTTGGTACCTCATATTTTAGCTGAAAAAACAGTTCTTGTCTTTTATTTCAGACAGTTAAAAAGTATCAAATATAGGCAGCTTATGTGGACTCTATTGGCTACTCATAAACTGTTGATTAGCTAATGCCATAAGGAGTACTGTACTTATCTAAAAAGTTAGGTAGGTTACTGTGTAACTAGACTAAAACCTGTGTGTGTGTGTATGTGTGTGTGTGTGTGTGTGTGTGTGTGTGTGTTTTAATTACTATGAAGAAAATCTAAATATAGGGAATCATTGTTGAAATACACTTACCAGGATGATTGGAAATGGGAGGCTGGAATGCAAGCTCATTGTGAACTGGCCCTGAAGAAAAGACAATAAAAATCCCAATTTTATTTATTAAAAGTTTTCCAATGCTAAAACTTTTAATAAACCTTACTTAAATATAACTATCATACCTTAGGAGTGGTTTAAAGCTTATTCAATGTCTAAAAATTTAAAAGCTTAGTTTAGATTACTTTATATAAGCAAATACTCTCAAGGTACTTTTGTGGATATTTAATAGCTAACATTTTAATGCTATGTGCCAAGTGCTGTTAAGCAATTTGCAATAACTGTACACACAAGATTTAAATTATAAATGAATTATTCATGTAAGGTGATAAGAGTGTAATTTACAATGCAATATACAACAATAATTCAAAATCTTAGGTCCGTTCTAAAAACAAACGTTTAAGGTTTATTAAATTAAGGATAAATTGAGAGGTTATTAAGCATTAAAACACTGTGCTAAACCCTTCACACGAATTATTCCATTTGCTTTTTACAACACTCCTTGAGATAGATACTATTACCCTTAAGGCTTAGTTAGTGGGGGTTATATAACCTGCCAATGGTCACACAGCCAGTTAAGGGTCCAACCTCAGCACCTTAACCACTATGCTGGGCCAGGCAGCCATAAAAAATTACATTCCCTAAGATATGGAAAATAGTAACATAATTGAAAAAAAGCAGGATACAACAATATATACATAGTATGATCCTTTCTCTCCCAATATACATATACCCGTTTATATGACTGGAAGAAAAAATACGAAAAATATTAGAAGTGGATATCTCTACGTGGTAGGACTCTAAATTTTCTTATTTACACTTTTCTGTATGTTCCAAGTTTTCTTTGGTTCTATTAATCTTATAATGGAGGAAAAGGAATTGGATACATATGAAAAATTCAGGGTCTTGATTTCACTAAGCCAAATGAACAATGTTCCTCTTCTGTCTGAAATTACAAGCTATGGTTATTAGTAGAGTATCCCTCCAAATCAAGCCTGCACAGAGTAATGATAGAGACAACACGTAAGTGTCTGCATTTTGCTGAATACTATGATGAGGGAAACCTTGAGATCTTGACACTCAAGGGATTTCAATCCACTTAGGGTGGATATACAGATATACATGAGACCTAAGAACATATACAAAGTAAACAAACAAATGAATGGAAATCAATGTGATGTTAATGAAACATTAGCAACAGAGAAATAAATTTAGTAAACATTACTCCTCTAAAACAAAGGTATGATAACAAAACTATGAAAAGTAAATAATACTGTTTTTACCAAAATGCTGAAAAGCAGTAATCATTTAATGAAACTAAATTGTAAGATGAATAAAAGATGTAAAAACATTAAAAAAAAAAAACAGAAAGAAAACAAGTTCTCAAAAAGAAAAGGCCCTTAAAACAAAAACAAGAGCTTACAGTAATGTCCGGGATGGGGCGGCATAGGCGGGTGGTGCTGAAGATGGCCGTTTTGGTGGTGAGGCAAATTAGGTGTGTATGGTGCAGTCCTACTTCCAGTCCAGGTGGTAGTGCTGTCTAAAAATTAAGGCCCACATGGATTAATTTGCTTTTATAAAGTCTGCCTATTTTTTCTCAACTACTTAAAAGATTTTAAAAAGCATGTACATACTATGATGGTAAGTAGCTGGCTGACCAGTAAATCCATTCTGCTGCTGTCCTGGCTGAGGCCCTGAAGCTATCTGCAACAATCCTTCACTATGGCTGCCTGCCAGTATACTGGCAGGCTGACCTAGAGGAACAAGAAGACATTAATACGGTACATGTGAGATGCAATCCTGCGTTTTTATACAGTAAATGAAGGACCAACTATAACTGATGATCGAAGCTATAAAGATGGGCAAAAAGTGGTACTAGTCCATGGTCTATCAAATAACAAACCCTAAAGTCATCTATGAAGGCAGACCTTAACTTGAAAAAGTTGAAAATTATTGTACCTTAAAGTAATGCCTAGCTAATTTTAGAGGCCTTTTCCTTCATTAATATTCTTCACGTGCCAGCAAAATCCCACTACGTGTCTAGCCTATCACAGTAACTTCAGAAGCACATCAGCTCATCACTGGCCATGCCATCTAGCTCTAGACCCTTCTAATTAGGACTCCAAAAGTCCAGGCTCAAGAAAATGTTGAAAACTAGAAATTCATTATCATCAGCACTGGTACTGGTAATGGCAAAATGCTATGGTTTGATAAAAGAAAAGCAGAGCAGGCAAATCTTTTAAATGGAATGTGATGGGTAAGGTGAAGTTTAGAAAAGTTCAAGCTCCACTGTTACATCAATAGAGCATTGCTAGTAAAAACAAAAACAAAAACAAAAACGAAAAACCACCGAAAAAAAAAAACAAAAAAA
>NW_026057586.1:23617604-23675271 GCF_023721935.1 Panthera uncia
AAAAAACAAAAAAAAAACACACAAAAAAAATAACCAAAAAAAAAAAACCCAAAAAACAAAAAACCACAACAAACTCGAAGTCTACTTTGAAATTTTTTCATGTACTTTTAAAAACCAAAAATCATCTCTTTCCAAGAACACTACCATATTCCTCGATTTACAAGAAATTACTTACTCTTTCTATATGTAATATACCAGAAGGAGTAAGACTCCTGTGGCTTCTATTCTATTCAAAACCATTCTACAATATCGCTTACTGACCTACATTTTTTAAAAGATTTTATTGTTTTTTTTCTTAAGTAATCTCTATCTTCAACGTGGGGCTCAAACCCACAACTCCAAGATCAAGAGTCACATGCCCCACCAACCAGGCCAGCCAAGCGACCCAATGACCTACATTTTTAAGGCCTTTTTTTTTTTTTTTAAGTGGAAAATGCTTGATTTCTTTAAGCAAGCATTAATGAAGTCAATTGTTTATTCCATTTGGAAAGCAATGAAATTTCACAGTTGTTATCTATCACTGACATAGCTTCAATCTTTTCTCATCTAAATGGGAATATAATCAAGATACACAAAAGGAAATGACACCATCGATCAAAGTATCAAGGAAAAGGAACATTTTTTTCCTCTCTACAAATCACATTTCCTTAAGGCTAGGATTATAAAATTAAAAGTTAAAGAGATTATTTCAATACTCCCCAATTATTTATTTTTAAACATGATGTTTTTAGAAACCTCCCTTCCTACTCATCCCAAAAAATTTTTTCCAAGTTATCTTCAAATGTTAATGACATTTTTACTCTTGCTTTTAACAACTGTACATGTCAGATTCTTAGCTACCTTACAAAAAGTGTCCCTATATAAGAGAAATGAGATTATTTTAATTTACAGATACTTAAAAAAAAAAAACCTGAAGATATTCAAGTGCCAAATGAACACAGGTTGTTATTGGTACTGAATATTTCTATTACACAATTCCAAGTGTGTAAGATGAAATTAAACAATACACCTAGATAAGCTTATTTGAAAAAGTCGTCCTTTTTTTTTTTTTTTTTAAGTTTATTTATTTTTGAGAGAGCACAAGTGGGGAATGGACAGAGAGAGACAAGGACAGAGAGAGAATTCCAAGCAGGCTCCACACCCCCAGTGCAGAGACCGACGCAGGGCTCAAACCCACAAACTGGGAGATCATGACTTGAGCTGAAGTCAGACACTTAACCAACTGAGCCACCCAGGAGCCCCTGAAATAGTCTTCCAATTCCCCTATTTTGTCCAATTTCTTTTCTTTTAATCCTATCAATACACTTTTTTGAGGTCTACAGAACATTTTGAAACAAATTCTTTAAAAATCACGATTCAACTATGAAAATATATCTAAAAAATACCAAGAAAAACTATCTGCATTTCATTCATATCACTTTTCCTGGTTTTCAATAGACTTGGCTCTAGGGAATAGAACAGTTAGAATGAAGTCAATTTAGCAAGCATCAACAAAGGCATGCAAATTTAATCTCCAGATAATATCAATAAAAGTAAGTGGCTGTACTCTATCACTAATCTATGCTTGGCTGGCTGTAATGTGCTTTCTTTTATGATCCATCACTGACCACTCTGTAAACTATATTCCCAAATTGGTAAATAAAGAGTAGACAGATAATAGAAGCACTAAGTGATTAAGAGGGCCCAGGCTCTAAAGTATATGCTTAAACTATAAGATCCACTTAGAATATGCTGTCTATGGTGAGACCGTCATCTCAGGTAGCAAATCCAAAATATGTTGCTACATACATTTTGGTGAAGAGGTAAAATGAATTAAAGGGAGGATATTTGGTATACTTTACTTGTAAACTCAATTACAGAAATTAGGCCCCCATTTATTCCAAAGATCAAATTTGTATTCTGAATCTCATTTGATATTAAATAGAATAATGCTTCCTTTGGTGGCAGCTAACAAAGTATTAGTCCAGATCTATCAACAATCTACTGCTGATGTGGGCTGAGATACACTCTCCTTAGCAACCAGGTGCAAATAACACCATATACATGCCAAGACCCTGCTCTGTAATTAGTTTTAAAAAAAAAAAAAAAAGCAACCCCACTTGCCAAACAGCAAACCATGCAACATTTGGTGACTGTGCAAATAAACAACAATATTAAAGAACAGAATCGGGGGCGCCTGGGTGGCTCAGTCGGTTAAGTGGCCGACTTCGGCTCAGGTCATGATCTCATGGTCCGTGAGTTCGAGCCCCGCGTCGGGCTCTGTGCTGACAGCTCAGAGCCTGGAGCCTGTTTCAGATTCTGTGTCTCCCTCACTCTGACCCTCCCCCGTTCATGCTCTGTCTCTCTCTGTCTCAAAAATAAATAAACATTAAAAAAATAAAAAAATAAAAAAAGAACAGAATCATTATTGCCCTGGTCAGGCCCAAGAAAAGATAAACCTAATATCCCTCTGTCTCTATAATGTAGCAGAGATGATGGTGTATCTCTATCACGAGAAGAGCCTTTTAGAAAAATTTGTTAAAAAAAAAAAAAAAGATACACAGAATTTAGCTTTATTTCAAAATTGACTAAAATACATAATGTCTATCTTAAGGGATATAAGTTATGAACAACTTTATCAAGATCCTTTTTTCTAAATTTGTACAAGGGAGACTGAAACGGCTATTATAAAGTAATATTCTGCCAGATAAAAAATAAAAACTGATTAAAGTAAAGCTTGCAATTCCATTAACAGAAATGTTTACAAACATCTTGGTCCAAAACTACTTGTTAACTACTCAAACACTTCTCTAAAACATATCTGAAAGCTCAAGACAATTCTTACTTCTGCATGTAGTAGTAGAGGTAGTACAAATTGACCATTAATTTAAATCAATATTATAATCAAAGTTATTACTTAAATTCCAAGTTGACTGTACATCAACATAAAAACACTTAAGTAGGGGAGCCTGGGTGGCTTAGTCGCTTTAGTGTCCGACTTCACCTCAAGTCACTATCTCGCAGTTTGTGAGTTCAGCTCAGGTCACAATGTCGAGGTTCATGAGTTCGAGCCCTATCAGGCTTTCTGCTGTCAGCATACAGCCCACTTCAGATCCTCTATACCCCTCTCTCTTTGCCCCTTCCCTGCCCACACTCTCTCTCAAAACTAAAACATTAAAAAAAAAATTTAAGTAAATTGCAAAATTACAAACACCATTTTTTCTAGGACCAACTGAAAGACCTTTTTAATACTTTTTTCCTATAAAAGATATCACATTACTTTTAATTTTTACTTGGAGTTTCCTCCAAGTGACTACATGTAAATATTAAATAGGGAAAATCAACTTGCTGACTACACTGGATTCTACTACTCACTTGTGGAAGCCACAGGAATGTTGGGAAAGTTGGTGGTGCTGGTAGCATTGGACTCAGATGGAGCTAACAGAGCTGGGGTGCTGTATGTCTCCGTTGAGGCACGATTACTTGGTGGATGCTGGATGGTTTGAATTGAATGACCTTCAGTGGATAATGATGGCTGCCCTTCAAAGTCATGAACATATTCATCCTTCACCAACATACTTGGTGGAGCTATATAAAAAAGTAAACACATTTAAAAATTTTATAAGCTTCTGTTACCAGAAAAAAAAATCTTGTATTGTAATAACACCTAAAATTAACTATAATGTAAATAACTCTAACTCAGAATTTTTCATAATATTTGAAAAGAATACTACTTTATCAGCAAAAACTATGTATTTAGAAATAGTGACATCAAATATATTTTACCATTCAATCTGACAGACCCCCCAGAAATCTGAACATAGACTGTACTCCCAACAACTTCCAGCAATGATCCTGAAGAGGTATTCCTTAGTTTATTGATCAACCTAGAAGTAATAATCATCTTTTTTTTTTTAATGCTTATTTATTTTTGAGACAGAGAGAGACAGAGCATGAACAGGGGAGGGGCAGAGAGAGAGGGAGACACAGAATCGGAAACAGGCTCCAGGCTCCGAGCCATCAGCCCAGAGGCCGACGCGGGGCTCAAACTCACGGACCGCGAGATCGTGACCTGGCTGAGGTCGGACGCTTAACCGACTGAGCCACCCAGGCGCCCCGGTAATAATCATCTTAAACACAGGAGTTAGATGAAAACCAAATGGCTGGGGAAAATGTTTATCCAGATGAGAAGACCAAATTGAGATCAAGTAATTAGCTGTATCTTCTTGCTAATTTCACACTGTAGAAATGAGTGGGATCTGATAGCTATCCAATTCCAGGATTTAGACTTATTGTCAAGTGTCATGCATTCAAAGATTGAAACGTATTCAATGTCCGTCCCCTCCAGGGTTAGAACCAAAAAGAAAAATCCTAAATGGTAAGTCAAACTGAAATTTCCTTCTAGAAACCCAAATCAAATGATGTTTGATAAACATATGGTGTGAAAAAACTCAATAATCAACATCTTTCACCTATGTGGTTATGCCTTAAGCAAACCTAGACTCTAGCTGATACAACAACACTTTTCCTTTAACAAATTAGGGAAAGCTGCCTTTTCCTCAAGGAAAAAAAGAAAACTTAGACTGCACTGATAATGTCAACTGTTCTCTGCCCAGAACCTCCCTATTTGTTTTAGACAATTGTTTTGGGGTATGCTTTTTGTCTTTAGCAAACAACCCTTTACTGCTTCTAAACTAAAACTACCCCATAACTTTACAACCCACAGAATTCTAATACTAGGTTCTCTTAGAATAATCAATTAACAGTCCACAAGAAGACATTCTCTTTTCCATTAAGAATCAACATCCAGCACCCTTTGTGTTTCCCTTATGTCAGTTTTTGAAAACATTGATTATACATAAATACCAATTAGTTACATGGCTTTTTTTTTTTTTTAAGTAGGCTCCATGCCCAAAGTGGGGCTTGAACTCCTGACCCTAAGATCCCTGAGATCACAACCCTGAGAGTTGTGTAATCTACAGACTGAGCCAACCAGGTGCCCCAACATGACCTTTTTTTTAATTGAGAATATTTAAAAGAATAAGCCATTGTTCAAATTACTATGTACAATCTCTTAAAGGGCTTTTTCATACATCACAAGTCATGAAGACACCGATATAGTTAAGACCAAAAAATTCCGTTCCCAAAAGTTTTTCTTTAAAAAATTCTAGGGAGGGGCACCTGAGTGGCTCAGTCAGTTAAATGTCTGACTCTTGGGTTTATGCTCAGATCATAATCTCACAGTGTATGGGTTTGAGCCCCACCTCCAGCTCTGTGCTGACAGTGCAGAGCCTGCTTGGGATTCATTCTCCCTCTCTCTCGCTCTTCCCCTCCCCTGCTTGTGCTTGCTCTCTCAAAACAAACATTTAACAAAATAAAATTTAATTTAAAAACATTTTTAAAAATGAAAAAATTCTAGGGAAACAAAAAGATAACCAAAAGGATGCTTAACACATCACTATGTATAAGTGAAAAAAGAAAAAACTGGACCCAACCATTCATCACTAATGTTGGCCAAATCATAAAAATTCAAGAAAAAATCATTTGGGACAGAAAGCGAGTATTACTGTATTTATTCAATCTTTCAAAAAAATTATATCATTCAACAAAGTTCTATAATTTTCTTCATATAGATCCTGACATCTCTAATTCCTGGACATTTTAGGGTTTTTGTTGTTATACTGACTAGGATCTTTTTATCAGATACTGGTATTACTAGTACATAAAGAGAAAGCTACCGATTTGAGGAAACAGTTGGTCAACTTGATACTCGTCGCTTTTGCTTTTCAGTGGACTCTTCGGCCTAATGTGCAGTTGTAACAATTAAATCCTACTTTATGCCTCATAATATTTTTTTGCCTAATACATTGACTAAACCTTCCCCAAATGTAAGCTTGAGACTTCCACCTGTACAAGTCTCTTTCTCAAATAACTTAAACCATGTCCCTTGGGTGAAACTGTAGGTATCAAGGATAGATGTCTGCAATATACTTTTTTGCAAAAGAAAAAAAGTAGGTTACAAAACACTATTGTACACTATGATCACATGCATGTTTAAAAAATCACATCACGTAATTTAAAAAGCAAGGTCCGGAACAAGTGCACAATATGCTTTTTATTTAAGAAAGGAGGGAAAAAATACATGTATTTTTGCGTAAAGAAACCCTGGAAGGAAACACCAGAAACTAATAAAAGTGATTACCTGAGGTAGGGGGGAATGGGGGCAAGGGTGGGAGCACTTCTTTTCACTGTATACCTTTTTATAGTATTTTGATTTATGGACCATGTATTGCCTATTCAAAAAAATAAAATTAAAAAACATATAGTATATATTTTTTAAGTCCAGAAAAACAGACACCAAACTATTAAGTATTTCTCTTTATGGACTAGCATTCCACAAATTCATCCACTGAGTAAATATTTATTGAGCACTTATGTTCCAGGTACGGTTCTAGCACTTGGGATATATTAATAAACAAAAGAAAAATCTCTACCCTCATAGAACTTACACTCCTCTGTAATATTTTTTTATTGTTTAAGTATCTAATATTGAGTGCACATTACTCCAGCTTCTCCTAGCTGTCCATCTTGATCTTCATCTACTCAAGTGTGGACAATGCCACCTACCATGGAGGGGATAATGGGAATGGTGCAACACTTGAATGCACTTGGCTCAGTCAGTACCTGACACAAATGTGTACTTAGTAAGTGTTAGCTGTGATGATTTCATTGTACTTTTAGAGCAGTCATACCTGTAGTAACTGGAAAATGTCCTATGAAGTGTAAGGAATATGTATAAGGGACAGAAAAGCTGAAGCCACTGGGCTCACCTCCGACCACAGCACTTCTCTGATGCTACTCTTGCTGTCTCATTTACCTTTTCCTTTTCCTTCCTCCACTAGACTATGAGCTACCTAGAGTGGAGAAAACATACCCTACTTATCCTATCACCCCGAGATCCTAACACAGTACCAAGCAATACACGCTCATTAAATCTTCTTAAAATGAATATGCAGGCTGATGTGGTCATGGAAAGTTTCATAGAAGACAGGAAATAAGCTGGAAATGATTATCACCAAAATTCCAACTCAAAAGTGAAGGAATTATCCCATTTTCTTAACTTTTTCTTTACCTGGCTTTGTATTATTTCTTTGTCCAAATCTAGAAGGGACTGTGAAAAACATCTGTTGTTTTCTGAGGAAATGAGCCACTGAACCTGGCCTTAACAAACCACCACTAGGGGGACCTACAAGGCTGAAACAGCCCTAGAGCCACTAAAAAGAACCGATCATCCACACAATCCGACCACTAACAGCTACTCATGACAGCAGTATTTCAGAGTAAGGGAGGAGTGTGATGAGTCCTCAGAATTGGATCTCCTCACAACCACCACCACTAAGGAAATTCTGATATAATTATCACTACAGTCTCCCAAACCCTAGTACTTTAATTCTCCAAAAGCAGGGATGGAGAAAGGTGAAAATCTGAAGGGTATTTACTTTCAAAGAAAATAAATGACATAATATCAAGGGCTTGAACCAATCTTAAAGGTACTCTTCCCAGACCACTACCACATTACCAGCCCACTGTTCTCAGAAACCTACTAACCACTAACAAGTAACAAAAGGCACTAGAATCTTCCTCCATTATTCATGACATAGAAGAAAAATGGACAATAAAAACAAGTAGACTTTCATGCTCTTCCTAAATTTTGTTTAAGGTTGTTAAACAAATGGATGGTAGTTCTGACCCACCCCTAAGACTCTGCAACAAGAAGTGCCAACCCACCGATTTCCCTCCAGAACAGCACACCTTTCTAAGATGACAGTGGTTCTTTATCAGAATTTCTCTGTAAATTAATTAGTTCCTACAAAAATTTTAGCTCATTAACACGTTCTAAGTAACAGCGCTAAAGTTTTAACAGAACTCTGTTCTCAAATATTATACTAAAAAACAAAACAAAAAACACCCCCCCATTGATTTAATTTCCCCACCTCAAAACTCTCCTTTTAAAAACAGAATTGGAAATTATCTATGAAAGTTAAAGTAGCCTTGTTTTATCGACTCAAAATGTAACAAGACTGAAAAAATATTAATATATATATAAATAAGTTAGAAACAAAGAAAAATTAGAATATTGGTATTTTTAAAGGATATGTTATACATGACTCTAAATTACCAGACATTATCGGTATCTATATTCATTTAAACTGTTCTGTGAGATTTTCTTCCAAAATAGTCTGTTTTTACCAATCAAAAAATATTGTTTATGTTTTATAGTCCCCTATCATATTTTTTTAGACCACTTTGGTACATAAGTGTAGTTCAAATCCAAAGAACCAACAGCCTATTTAAATCCAGTTTTAAATACTGATAAATGCCCCCCCAAATCTACATTTCCAAAACAGTAAGTGTTTTTCTTGTAAATGCTACCAGAACTCACACAAACTAATTTTAGGTCAATAAAAAATAGAGGGGACAGGATAAAAGAAAACAGAAAGTTACAAGAAACAGATTACCTACCATTACTCTGCAGTGTTAATCCTGAGAGATCTTAATTTTTTAAAGGGGAAAAGAAAATGAAACATTAATCATTACCACAATAATATTTTCCATTGTATTTAAAATTACAAAATGTAATTTTACTTCACAAACCATTTCAATCCAAGATTAGTAGTATAAATACTACTATTTCTAACTGACAATACATAAACTATTCAACCTATAATGCCTTCCATCTTATTTTTTAAAAATAATGTTCTAAGTGGGCAGAATATGAACTATCGTGTATACTTAATTTTAGCAGTCAAAATACAAATCTGTTCTAAAGTTCAAATTTAAATATTTATATTTCATTAAGAATATCTGACTCTTTAACCTTAGTTGAAGTACTGGGCTATCTCCAAATTTATAATTTAATGTAGAAAAATCAAATTATTGAGATCTGTTCCCTTTGTGCATCTAAGGATAAGAGCAAAGTCTACTCACCAATTCCAGGTGATACAACTCGTTCATAGTGATATGGATTTACACAGACACTATCACATTTTAAGTCAAATGCATACTGACAATATTTAACATGTTTGAGTTCATTTTTGTGAAGATCAGGCCACCTCCAGAGACGGGCATATATCACATGAGGAAATCCTTTCCGACCAGCCACCTAGGAAAAACAAACAACCATTTACTGATCATCAGTTAATATACTGATCATACATTAAATAAGGCACTTAATATATATTCTCATTTAATTCTTACAATCCTACAAAGTCAGTATTATAACGCCCATCTCATAAGTGAGAAACATTTATGAACTAGTTACTTCTTTGAGACCTGTGCTCAAGTTTTTAAAATGCAAAAAAAAAAAAGTACGAGTTTGCTGAAGTACCCATTTCTAAAATCTAGAAATAAACATTTTAAATCTAATGACAGAAGATTTCTGTATGTTTCTTTAAAAACATGCAGCACAGAAGATATATGATATAGTTCTATACAAAAAATATAATCACTGAAAATGAAAGATTAAAAAAATTATAAGATATAAGCTTTTAATCCTAAATTTTAAAGATATGCTTGAATTCTTTTAGAGTTTTTCATATAAAAGTACCAAATATACAGTATCAGATTTCTAAATTATAAAAGGACCAAATATAACTCAGTTTTTAAAATGTACATATAATACCAAAAAAAGAAGGAAAAAAAGCTACAAAGATGAATACCAAAGTGCTAAAGGTATGGGGTTTCTTCTGCTTTTTGCTTTTATTTCCAAATTTTCTACTTTGAATTTTTTTCTGGTAACATTAAAAAACTTAAAATATAACTTTATTATAAGGAACATCTATTCTTCCATATATTCCCATAATCATATTGGTACAGGATGTAGAGTACCTGAAGAAATGGAGCAAACATTAAATTATCCAATAGTAATGTAAGAGAAAGCAAGAATATTTTAATCTGCCACTACAAAACATAGAAAAACTCTAGAACAAGACTAACCTGAAGCCTCCCATCCAATGTTCTCTGTATGGTAACACATTTGCTAGGATGAGCTCCATTTGTAGTTATAGCTGTTATTAAAGAATCAAGTTCATCTTTTTTCTCCTTCAGCTTCTTTACCAAACTTTCAATTGCTCTCTTTGCAAATGTTTCACTCTCTCCACCTTGTCTATGGCACATCAAACTATGTACAATGCTCAGACAGGCATCATTACTTGTTGGTGTATTTGTAATAGACATATTGTCCATTTGTCAAAGTTATTCTTTTAAATCAAATAGGTCTCCAATTTCCGGAGAAATTTTGATCTTTTGGAGGCAGTGAAAAACAATGACTAACGTTGCAAGGAAAATTATTAGGCATGTGGTATTCAGGATAACCTAAAAAAAATGAGACATAGACATTAAAACACATTTCACAAAGTAGATTCAATTACTTGGGAAAAGAGGGAGTTGCTTCAGTTAAGTCAAAGACTCAATGTACATAATTTAAATTTGGTACTTAGAGTTTTAAATAACTTAATTAAAATGTTGCTGTTTTTGACATTCAAAAAAAATATTAGTTAGGCCTTCTCATTATTATAGGGGCATACTCAATCAAGTCTTGTGGACTGAACTAGTCACCCTAAAGTTAAATCTTAACATGACTTTTTTAAATGATTACTAATGAAGACCAGCACTTTAAAACACGCTTGATTGACTAAACCTAAATGTCTACCATAATACACATGAAAAATTTACCATCACCTGATACGAAATGCTGTTTATCAGTTAAAAACACCCATCTTTGTTATAAGAGACCACTGACAACAGTAAAAAAGATGCACACAAATTTTTAAATGGGCAAAGGATTCTAATACTCCTCTCTCCAAAGAATGGCCAATATGCATATGAAATATGCTAACATCACTAGTCAACAGGGAAATGCAAACCAAAAACACAAGGAGATACCACTTCACATTCACTAGGTTGAGTAAAGCAAAAGGGTAGATAATCATAAATATTGGTGAGGAAGTGGAGAAACGGTACCCTCATCCACTGCTGGCGGAAATGCAAAATGGTACAGCCACTTTGAAAAGTAGTTTGACAATTCCTCAGAATGTGAAACACAGAGTTACTGTATGACCCAGGAATTCCACGCTTAGCAATTCTACCCAAGATTACTGAAAGCCTATGTCCACATAAAAACCTGTACATAAATGTTCACAGCAGTTATCATTCGTAACAGCCAGAAGTGTAATACAAATGTCCATTAACTAATGACTATTTAAATGAGTATATATATATATCCATACAATGTAAACATTATTCAGTCATAAAAAAGAATGAAGTACCATTACCATGCTAAAACATGGATGAACCTGGAATACATGCTAAGTGAAAAAAGCCAGTCACAAAAGGCCACATATCGTATAATCCCATTTACAAGAAATATCTGAACAGGCAAATGCATACAAAGAAAAAGTAGATTAATGGTTGCCAGAGGCAACTCCAAAGGATATGGAGTTTCTTTTAGGGCTAATAAAATATCCTAAAATTGATAATGGTGATAGTTGCACAACTCTATCACTATATGAAAACCACTGAATTATACATTTTAAAAGAGTGAATTTTAGAGTATATCAATCATATCTCAATAAAGTCACTATTCTTTTTAATGGTTATTTATTTTTGAGACAGAGAGCCGCAAGCCCGTGCACGTGGGGCAGGGACAGAGAAAGAAGGGGGAGAGAGACAGTCCCAAGCAGGCTCAATGCTGTCAGCACAGAACCCAATGCGACACAGGGCTGGACACAGGGCTCAGTCTCACAAGCCATTAGATCATGCCCTGAGCCAAAATCAGGAGTCAGATGGTTAACCAACTGAGCCACCCAGGCGCCCCCCAATAAAGTTGTTATTAAAATGAAAGACCACTTAATTCCTCAAAAG
Source organism: Panthera uncia (assembly GCF_023721935.1). Lineage (NCBI taxonomy): Eukaryota > Metazoa > Chordata > Mammalia > Carnivora > Felidae > Panthera > Panthera uncia. Next base: position 23,629,506 of record NW_026057586.1, read on the forward strand.
ATTTTACCTGTAATAAAGTAAATTACTTTCAACAGAAATCAAAATATAGAAAATGAGTATTAGTGAAGCATCTATCCAATATGTGTGAAACTAAAGCAACTTATCTAACCTTAAGATCCCACATGGAATAAGAAAAGGCCATCAGTCCAAGAATAAATGAAGTAAAGCAGGAGTGGAGGCTATACTTTATGCTGAGCTGTTTTTAATTTGTTTGCTGATGATATTATATTCCATGCCTATTCTGCTTTTATTTTCTTTTGCTATTTACTTGAATCATTAAAAATCTACCCCCCTGGGTACCTGGCTGGCTCAGTCGGTAAAGCATGTAACTCTTGTTCTTGGGGTCGAGTTCAAGGCCCACATTGGGCATAGAGCTCTACTAAAATTAATCTACCCCCCCCCCCCCCAACCAAATTAATAAAACTAACTCATCAGTCTCTACCAAAGCTTGTTCCTCTCCTGATGACTTTTACTTTAATTCCACTCAATTACCCAGCATTGGAAAGCGTGATAAATCATCTCTGACTTCCTTCTCTCTTTTCCTACCCCCATTACTTCTCTCTTTTACCACTCCCATATTCTCTCACAAAGTTACATGATTCTCTACCTTTGTCATTTCTAGCAGTCTCCTCTCTATTCTCCCTGATGCTGTTGTAGTTTTGGGTCTCCTAGGCATTTCTATCAATCACTTGGTATTTACCTCATGTTCCCCTCTATTGTTATCTGTTTTACATAAATGCCTGTCTTCTCAACTAAATTAGCCCAATACAGAGAACGTTTTCTTATACCTTTGAATAGCAAGCATTTGCCCACATTCAATAAATACATGTTGAAGGTAGATTTTCTGCATAACCCAAGATTACCCGACTGGGGTGGTGGGGGATGCTGGGAGTCAGAGACCTGGGTTAGAATCCCAGCTCTCACACTAAGTAGTTGGACCGATTAAGTTAAACTCTGAACGTGGCTTAAAAGGAGTACACAGAGCTCAAGGGAGAAAAACTACATGAAATGCCTAGCACATAATGTTCAGTAAAAAGCAGCTACAGTGTGAGTACTAAAATGTTTAGTGTTTATAGTCTGAGTACTAAAATGTTTACTTTAAAAGAAGATTTTCCCATAACACATTACTCATGTTTCTGTATTTCTATTAAAACTTGTAAAAGAAAATTCAGAAGGGCAAGGACAGAAGTAAATCACTCATTCAGGACTCACAACTCCTCTACAGGAGCCAGGCAAATTATATAAATATCTCGGATTTAAAGAAAAGTACTGAGGAGCACAAGTGCACACCCATCAAAAATGGGTAAACACTATTCACTTCCCATGGAAGTGGCGTTTGAGAATGCTAGACCACTGCTAACCTATCTCCAATGCCCATTTGTATATAAAATCTTATTTTTAAGTATCAGCAACTTATTTGTGGAGAAAGGGGAGGAAGGAAGAGGAAGAGAGAAAAACCACCGTGTATGCCAAACACAACACACCTTCAACTCAAGGCTGGCCCAAGACACTGAGGAGGGCACCTGCTGGGATGAGCACCGGGTGCTGTGTGGAAACCAATTTGACAATAAATTATAGTTAATAGTAATAAAAAAAAAAAAGCTGGCCCAAGAGAACCACCAGTTTGAAATTTCTGAATGCCAACATCACAACAATTTTAAGACCTAGACTGAAAGATCTACAGTACAGGGACTGTACTTGTCTCATTCATCAGATGTGCCCAACTCCTAGCACTGGTGAGTGCTCCTTACGGTCAAATGGATGCATTTCTGTATGCACTGTCAGATCCATGCTCGTGCTATTTCTTTTGTCTAAAACATCCAGTCTCATTTCATCCACATGGCTAAGTCCTAGTTATCCTTCAAACTGCAGCTTAAATGTCTCCTCTCCCCACCAATCTGGAGAATGACTTTCCTGGTATGTTTACTGTGTATTCCTGGTATGTTAATTGATTCCCTCCCTCAAATTTAAAACACACCCCAATTACAACCCAACACGTTATACTACAGTTATATGATTACGTCTTTGTCTTACACTGTTGCCACATATCTAGAAGTTCAAGAAAACAGCAAAACTTTCTCACCTTAGAAATTCCCAGCACCATGCACACTTCCTGACATACATGAGGCAAATATGGAGTGACTATAGCTTTTTTATTCTGTGGCATTTCCTTGCAACAAATTTTAAAGAATACAAAATTTTTGTTGTTAAATTCATTTTCTGATATTACATTCCAAAAGATTTGCACCAATTTATAATTAAAGCATTTGAGTGTAATTATTTCCCCACACTCAGATGTTACCATTCCTAAAACTTAAGCTATTTGGGACCTAATGGTATCTTAGAAACTGTTTTAACAGTTTCCTTTGAAAACTTTCTTAGGCACCATGTTCTTGATTTTATCCTTGTTGAATTCCTATGATCACAAGTGCCTAAAACATAATATAAAGTTCCTTGCATAAAAAATAATACATGGGCTCCTGGGTGGCTCAATCACAGTTAAGCATCGGACTCTTGCTTTCGGCTTAGGTCATGGTCTCATGAGTCGTGAGATCGTGCCTCAAGTTGGGCTCTGTGCTGACAGCCACTGACAATGCCAGGCTGTTTGGGATTCTCTCTCTCCTTCGCTCTCTGCCTCTCCCCAACTCGTGCTCGCTGTCTCTCTCTCTCTCTCAAAATAAGTACACATCTTTAAAAGATAAAATAATACCAACAGGGATATATACGTGTTTTCCTACGTTAAACAGCTCTGGATTATAATTTTTTACAAGTGGTACGGAATGATAGACAAAGGTACTAGAACGGTATAAACAAAACTGTAAGTTCTGATTAAAACTCTAGCAGTATGACTGGGCAAGTTAATATGTTTTTCAATTATCTTATCTGTAAAATGGGAACAACTTTACAGATTCTCTATGGTAATCAAATGCAACAGTGTATATAAAAGCAATCTAGGAACCATAAATTGACCAATTCAACAAACACTGTATCTAAAATATGCACAAAGCACTCCAGATACAAAAAGCAAGTAGCACATAATCAGAAAGTGGTTCTCAACTCTACCAAATATCCCGTTTTTGTTAACAAATAATTTATATTACCCCTCTTATTCTGAAACAAAGTTCTAACACACTTACGTATTTTTAAAAATTTAACAATACTTTAATTATGACAGCATAATTATGACAAATTCACACCTTCCAAGAGAGGTGTGGTGTTTTGGCAACTCCAACAGCACAATGGCACTGCAGATGGTGAGACGGATTTCCGCAAATGGTGAATTCTTGATAAGGTGCCAAACATAACAACTTCAATTTAAGAAAAAGAATTAAGATGGGGCACCCGGGTGGCTCAGTCGGTTGGGCGTCCGACTTCGACTCAGGTCATGATCTCATGGTTCGTGAGTTCGATTGCCGCATCGGGCTCTGTGCTAACAGCTCCGAGCCTGGAGCCCATTTCGGATTCTGTGTCTCCCTCTCTCTCTGCCCCTCACCAACTCATGCTCTCTCTCTCAAAAATAAATAAACATTAAAAAAATTGTAAGAAAAAGAATTAAGAGAAACTTAATTCCTGAAAAACTGAATATACGTTAAGGTGGAGTCAGATAGTAAGCTAGTTGTAACATTTTCCTCCTACATGAATTTCTGGGGCATGTCAAAGTGCTACGAGATGCATTGGTAATTCTTCACAGAACCTCACATTACAGGGTGGCATCCCTTATCCTCATCTACCAAAGTTCCTCTCACTAATTTCCACAACATCCCTTAAACAGCACTACTTACTCCACTGAGAACTACTAACCTAGAAGATCCAAAATATTACTACACTAAGTAAGAGATGCTCATAGAGGTAGGTACTAAAGTGATTCAGGACCATAAGTGAGAAAGGATGGAAGTCCAGAGATAAAGCGTCTGAGCATGATGTCTCAGGCTAGGCTAGGCTAGGCTGCAGCAACCACCAACCCTCAAAATATCAGTGGCTTAAAACAAAGGTTTATTTTCTGAATAAACTAAACTATATGTCCATCACAGATAAAAAGGTCACTGTACTGCTCACTAACATCTTTCAGGGATCAGGCTAACAAAGGCTCCATCACTACCCATGTCCTTAAAAGGCAAGAGGAAAGATAGGATAACTCACGTACTGTCTTTTAAAAAACTTTTTTTAATGTTTATTTATTTTTGAGAGAGACAGAATATGAGTGGGGGAGGGGCAGAGAGAGAGGGAGACACAGAATCTGAAGCAGGCTCCAGCTCTGAGCCGTCAGCACAGAGCATGACGCGGGGCTCGAACTCACGAACCATGAGATCATGACCTGAGCTGAAGTCAGAAGCTCAACCGACTGAGCCACCCAGGCGCCCCAACACGTACTGTCTTTTAAAAGCTATCACTTCTGTTCACATTTGATTGGCCAAAGTTAAAAGGCCACGTCAGTGGTTCTCAACCAGGAAAAAACTCTCTCAGGGGACTTTTGGCAATGTCTAAAGAAATTTTTGATTGTCACAACTGCAATAGGGAGGTGGGAGGAAAAGTACTACTGGGTGTCAAGTAGGTAAAGGCTAGAGCTACTGCTAAACATCCTACAATGCACAAGACAGCAACCCACGGCAACAATTTAGCCAACCCAAAATGTCAACAGTGCTGAGGTTGCGACACCCTGGACTATGCCTAATTTCAGTGTGGGGGAAGGAGGCAGAGGAGCACAATACTACCATGTGCCAGAAGAGAGCCATCAGAATACTGGTGGAATAACACTAATAACTACCACACGTGAATAAGAATTTGCCAGGCTGCAGGAAAATCCAGACAAGCAGAGGGATATAGAGTGCAGATGTTTTGTCTAGATTCATCATTAGGAAAGGGGAAGAAATAACAACATTAGATTTGCATTAGAAAGAAAACTACAGTAAGAACATGGAGAATAACTCTGGAAAGGGAAACAGAAAACTAGTCAGGAGACAATGATCAGAAAAGTGATAGGTTAGGGGCATGGGCAATAGAAACAAAGGGAGAACCAATATTTCTAGGTAGAATGGGCTAGATTTTTTAATCAACTAAGTATAAAGGGTGAAAAGAAGGGAGAGTCAAAAGAGGACCCATTTCTTAGTTAACTAAATGATAAAGAATACAAGATTTTAAAAGGGTAAATAAATTCAGTTTTAAATATAGTGAGTTTGAAGAGCTCAGCAGGGAAGGTAAGCCTATTTAAAAGTCTCTAACATACAACTATTAGATAAAGTCTCTGTAATAGAACAAACCATCCCATGATGACAGGGGTAATGGGAGGTAAAAAGTCAGCAAAAGAGATAGAGGTTCCCTTACATCTACCCACCTATTGTGTTATGTCTCTAGCCTTGCACCTGCTATATATCATAAGCTATACTGACCACAGGTCTAACAGGAACTCCATGAACTATAGAGCCAGACAACCAACTAATTAAGATACTCTCTAAAACAGCAAAGATGAATGCTGGCCTGAGAGGTTCTCATGGGAATTCATAAACTTTAGTTAATGAATGCTGACATTTTCTTATTCTCAGATGGCTATTTACTTTTGAATTATTGGCACTATTATACATATGAAACAGATTTTCTACAAGTTATAGGTATTTTGATCAGTGATCAATAAACTAGTTAATATGGGAATATGAGACAAATGCTTATGTTTAACAAGGGGGAAAAAAGCCTGGCACGGTGAAATATCACTAGAAAGAAATTCAAACTATAGGTTTACAAGCAGAAAACATAAAAAGGTTGTGCAGGCTTAGTTCAATTGCCTACAGCAGAAGTTATACCCTAGTTTCTAAACAGAGGAAAGTCTAAGAATTGAAGTTCCTTTTTTTTTTAACATTTTATTTATTTTTGAGACAGAGAGAGACAGAGCGTGAGTGGGGGAGGGGCAGAGAGAGAGTGAGACACAGAATCCGAAGCAGGCTCCAGGCTCTGAGCTGTCAGCACAGAGCCCGATGCGGGGCTCGAACCCACATACCGTGAGATCCTGACCTGAGCTGAAGTCGGACACTCAACCGACTGAGCCACCCAGGTGCTCCTAAGAATTGAAGTTCCTTAAACTGAGGGCAACAGGAGAAAAACTCCAAAGAGCACAAAGGATTAAGTGCACAGGTATAAGTGATTATAAAATCTCAGGTGCAAATAATACAGTCAAATAAAAAGAATGTTTTTGTGCTAACATTTAAGATGAACTACAAGGGGAGACGACTGGGTGGCTCAGTTGGTTGAGCACCTAACTCTTGATCTCCTTGATTTCGGCTCAGATCACGATCTGACGGTTCAGTTCATGAGATGGAACCCCGCGTTGGGCTTTGCGCTGACAGCACAGAGCCTGCTTAGGATTTTCTCTCCCTCTCTCTCTGCTCCTCCCCTGTTTGCGCACTCTCTCTCTCAAAATAAATAAACTTAAAAAAGAAAAAGATGAACTACAAGGGACAAATTTAAAGATAAGCTTCTTGTTTACCCACTGGTCTTGGGTAAGTGTCATACTGGTATACCAGCTTTACCTTAAATAATCTTATTTAAAATTAACTTTGTAACTAGACTTATTGTGGAGATATTTTTATAACATATAAAAACATCAAATCACCATGATATACACCTGAAACTAATAGGATATTATATGTCAATTATACTTCAATTAAAAAAAAAAAAGTTTGCTTCGGAGCACCTGGGTGGCTCAGTCAGTTAAGTGTCCAACTTTGGCTCAGGTCATGATCTCACAGTTCATGAGTTCAAGCCCCGTGTCAGGCTGCGCTGACAGCTCAGAGCCTAGAACCTGCTTCAGATTCTATGTCTCCCTCTCCCTCTCTGTTTAATAAACAGAATTTTTAAATAAACATTTTTTAAAAATAAAAAAAAAGTTTGCTTCAATGGGGACTTAACCTCTCTGCATTTCTGGGTTGCATCATCTGGCCCCTTTGGTTGCTGTGCCAGAAATGAGATCCCATGCCCCACCACACAGCATCTCATCCAGGTCCCAGAGGAGGAGAGGAGGCCAGAAACTCAGGGTGACAACTGATCAGTCAGGCTCTGCAGCAGGTCTCAGTGAATGGTCACCTCCAGGTAGTGAAACCATGTAGTCCCAAACAGAAGAGGAAGGCTGGAGCAGCAGCTGAAACAGAACAAGCTGCCAAAGCCACTAAAGAATCCAGAGAATCTTAGAAGGAGCTTAAGATGTGCCTGATCTGAGTATTTCATATCAGAGTTTCAAATACTGTTACTGACAGGGTGTTACAGGCTAAAAGGTCTCTCCCCCCCAAATTCATATGTTGAAGCTCTAAACCCCAGAACTCCATCAGAATGTGACTATATTTGGAGACAGAGCTTTAAAGAAGTTAATTAAGGGGGTGCTTGGGTGGTTCAGTGGGTTAAGCATCCAACTCTTGATTTCAGCTCAGGTCATGATCTCACAGTTCATGAGTTCGAGCCTTGCGTCGGACTCTGCACTGACAGTGCAGAGCTTGCTTGGGATTCTCTATCTCCCTCTCTTCCTCCCCCACTTGTTCTCTCTCTCTCTCTCAAAATAAATAAACTTAAAAAGGTTAAGGTTAAAATAAATTTCTATTAAGCCAAAAAAATTAACATTTTTCTAGATTGATAATAGAAGTTAAAAGAAGAAACATCAGGGGCTACCTGGGTGACTCAGTTGGTTAAGCATCCAACTCTTGGTTTCGGCTCAGGTCAGGATCTCACCATTCGTGAGTTCCAGATCCACACTGGGCTCTGTGCGGACAGTGCGGAGCCTGGTTAGGATCCTCTCTCTCCCTCTCTATCCCTCCCCTGCTCACTCACGCTCCCTCTCTCAAAATAAATACACTTCTAAAAAATAAAAAAAATTAAAAAAAAAAAGAATCAACAAAGTCCTCTATGTGAATGTGACACCTGTTTTTTGTCTGCCAACTATCCTGCAATTGATTTTCCAAGGAGAATCTCCCCATCTGGGCAGGTGGGACGATCCCCAGGCTGACTAACCAGAGCCACCTCCTAGCCACATTAGTTGCTTCTAAGATGGGAAAGGACCCAAGTCAGATCAATGACACAGCTCCAGGACTTCTGTTGGAACTGCAAAGCGAAAAAAAATCTCTCTCTGCTGGGCTTGACACTGCAAGTAGTTATCCTCAACCTGACCCAAGACTTAAACTAACAGAAAGGAAAGCAAATACAAGACAATGAGTCCTGATGATACTGGCTGGTTGTGACCCATGATCTGGCACTCTGAGGCCAGCTTTATTTTCAGATCAAGCCAAGGAATTCCCCTTTCAACAAAAATTTGACTGATACATGTTTTCCAGTACATAATTACTACGCAAAAATTGACTTAACATTCATAGAAATAACAGCGATATAACACAAACCACATAAAAACTGGAACCAATCATAATCCTGTCAACAATAGACAATTAATAACCTTAAAAATAGCAGTTGTCAAGGGGGGTCTGAGTGGTTCAGTCAGTTAAGCATCTGTCTCTTCATTTCGGCTCAGGTCATAATCTCATGGTTGTGGGATTGAGCCCCACATTGGGCTCTGCATTGCGAAGGGAGCCTGCTTGGGATTCTCTCTCTCCCTCTCTCTGCCCCTCCCCCACACTTTCTCTCCCTCCCTCTTTCAAAGTAAATAAATAAACATTAAAAAAAAACACAGCAGTTGTCAAACTGTCTGGTTTCAGGTCCCCTTATTTACATTCTTAACTACTAAGAATTCCAAACAGCTTTTGTTAATGTTTCTTTCATGTGCTAAAGCTAAAAAGTGTTTAAACATGCATTTTATTAAATTAGTTTAAAATAATAAGCCCATTATGTGTTAATATGTTGTATGAAAAATAACTATTTTCCAAAACAAAAACATCAGTATTCAGAGTGACATTGTTTTCCATTTTTGCTAATTTCTTTAGTATCTAACTTAAGACAACTAGATTCTCATCTTTGCTTCTGCAGTTTTTTACTTTATTTATTTTTTTAAGATTTTCTTTTTAAGTAATCTCTACATCCAATATAGAGCTCAAACGTACAAGAGTCGCACATTCCACCAACTGAGCCAGGCAGGTGCCCCTGCTTCTGCATTCAATCTGTTGTTTTGGTTAAAGAACATGAAGAAAATGTGCCTCTCACACACACATACTTGGAAAAGGGAGGAGTATTTTAATAGCATGTTAGATCATAATGATTATTCATCTTTTATTCAACACCAAAATGCACCAAATGGCAATCGTTAAAGGTTAGCTGCAATGTGGAATCTGAAACCATATCAACAAACTTCTTGGCTCTGTTTGGTGTATACTGGTGATATATCGGTGATATATCTTGTAACATCATGCATTGGTCACTAAAAAGTACTGGTTCGATGAATTACACAGATCTTCCAAATGCTGGCACACTTCCTTACACAATATACATCTTTTAAAAATCACATTGCTTAATATCATCACCAATCTCATCAGAAAAATCTTTAAGTATTACACAGCTGGTGTAATGATCTGCCCATGGTGGCAGACACAAGTTTTCAAATCTAATTTTCACCTGAAAGATCAGGATTTTATCATTGGCAACAGCTAGTTATTCTCCTTGAGTGTCAGGCCCACTTCATTAATTTTCAAGGAAATACCTGACAAATATCCACGTATGAGAAACTATAGTTCATCTCAGTCATTGGTTTAAGTAAAAATAAAAGTGGTATTCCATTCAAAAAAAGTTAATTTACCTTGCAGCTCAACCACACAAGTACTGTTCCTAGAGATGAATCTTGTACTTGGATGTGCAGAAGTATTTTATGCACACTTCCACTGAATCACACAGAGTATTAAAAAGATATGCACTCCAGAGTAGAGATTTCAAAAATAAAACTTATTACTGCTTCACCAAGGCTTTTCTTAAGTGAAATGAGACTTTTTCAAACGCTTAAGATGTGTTTGGCTGTGAAGAACAAGTAAAGATTCATACAGTTTAATGCCACTGCCCTGATTCACGCTAAGGTACAAGCAGTGTGCCACCCACTTCTTCACCATCAGTGCAAATATCAACACAGAAATACAGCAAGTAACATATTTTATTATAAAAATAATTTTGATGGGGCGTCTGGGTGGCTCAGTCAGTTGAGCATCCAACTTCGGCTCAGGTCAGGATCTCATGGTTGAGTTTGAGCCCCACCTCAGGCTTTGTGCTGACAGTGCAGAGCCTCCTTCAGATTCTGTTTCCCTCTCTCTCTGCCCCTCCCCCACTTGTGTTCGTTCTCTCTCTCTCTCTCTCTCTCTCACTCACTCACTCAAAATTAAATATTAAAAATAATGACTTCATGAGCCCCCTAAAAGAAAAAGGCCACGGGGACCCCAGGATTTTGTGGACTACACTTTGAGAAACACAATTTTTAATTTTTTTTAATGTTTATTTATTTTGAGAGAGACAGAGAGACAGAGAGAGAAAGAGAGAGCAAGCGGGGGAGGACAGAGAGAGAACCCCAAGCAGGCTCCACGCCATCAGCCCAGAGCCCAATGTGGGGCTTGATCTCACAAACCATGAGATCATGACCTGAGCCGAAACCAAGAGTTGGATGCTCAACTGACTTGAGTCACCCAGGTGCCTTGGGAAACACTGTTCTAAAAACTGAATTTTAATAACTGATAACTGAAAAATACAATTCCTAAAACCTTTGACACAAAGGAAACTATCAACTCATGTAGCTTATTCTTTCAAAAGAGGTGTTTCAGAATCCCCTGCAGGTTAGCCCAGTCCTACTAACTATGTACCAGGAGTGGGGCCCTACCTTTAAAAAGCACTCTAAGAGTTTGAGGTGCTGTCAGTTTCAGAAAGCACTGATCTAGCCTATGCTAGTCTACATACTTCACTTTACAAATGAGCAAAAAGACAGTGAAACAAATTGCAGTATCATGGATATATGCAACTGATAAAAAAGACTAACTGCACAGGGCACCAGGGTGGCTCGGTCAGTTAAGTGCCTGACTTTGGCTCAGGTCATGATCTCACGGTTTGTGAGTTGGGAGCCCCACGTCAGGCTCTGTGCTGATAGCTTGGAGCCTGCTTCAGATTCTACGTCTCCCTCTCTCTGTGCCCCTCCCCTGTTCGCGCTCTCTAAAAAATAAACATTTAAAAAACTTTTAAAAAAGACTAACTGCACAAAAGTTACATCATTTTTCTTTAAAACTCGCTGCTTAATTTCAACATGTATACACACGAAATTCTTCCTTTAACTAATTTAGTGGGACATATCTATGACAGACATGTACCTAGTGTGTTTGTGTACAATGATACCTGGTTTATCTTACCACATTAAGTACTACTTCCGGCCATCCTTTCACCAAATTACTGAATTGTTACAATAATTAGCATCTGTTGATATGCTCTAGAATTCACTAATGAATACCACTGATAAATATCCTTCATAAAGTTTTACATTTAGAAATATATTTTGCTCTTTTCATGCCTATTGTGGCCATGCTTGTGGTCCCAAGAAGCCTCTGAAGCATGTAGCAGCTCCATCCAGAGCACAGGATGCTGGATTAACTGATTAGTATGTTTGCCCCTCATCCATCTAGCAGTCCCCATAAACTGAGAGATCATCTCCTTCTCATTATTTCCCTGAAGATCAGACTAGGTATGCCCTAACAGGACGTGAAGTAAAGAAGATCTGTATGTAGTGTTTTATTAAGATTGATGGCAAGGTCCACACTGATACAACCTACCCTGCTGGTTTTACGGATGTCATCAGCATTGACAAAACTGGGGACAATTTCCGTCTCATTTATGACACCAAGGGTCACTTTGCTGTTCATCGGATTTCACCTAAGGAGGCCAAGTATAAGTTGTGCAAAATGAGAACGATCTTTATGGGGATAAAAGGAATCCCTCATCTGGTGACCCATGATGCTCTCACCATCTGCTATCCTGATCCCCTCAATCAAGGTGAATGACACCATTCAGAATGTTGGAGACTAGAAAGATTACTGATTTCATCAAGTTTGATACCGTTAATCTGTGTATGGTGACTGAAGGTTGTTCTAACCTGGGAAGAACTGGGTCACGTGAAAGATGCCAATGGCAACAGCTTTACCACCCAGTTCTCCAACATTTTTGTTAATCACAAAGGCAACAAAACATGGATTTCTCTTCCCCATGGAAAGGGTATCCACCTCACCATTGCTGAAGAAAGAGACAAGAGACTGGGGGCCAAAAGAGCAGTGGGTAAAATGGTCCGTAGGTGATGTGATTGGAAGTCTTTATACTTAAAGATCATATAGCATGAAAAAAAAAAAAACCAGAAATACATTTTGACTTGAAAAAGATTGAATTCATCAATATTAAAATATAGAAATCATCCCTTACTACAAAAAAACACAAATATTCAGTAGCAGTCCTTTAAAAAACAAACGAACATAAATGATATGCATTCTAAACATGCAAATTGGGATTTGACAGATTTTAAGTAAATTACTCCAGTGCATCAATGACTGCAAAATAAAGCTGGTACCATATTAAAGCAATAAGGATAAGCATACTAAAGTATCCAAAGCCTATAAAATCAAGAGCTATTTTTTTAAATATATAATACAGATTCCCATGCCTCCTCCACTCAATTCCCATTCTGAATCTGTGTGTGTGTTGGGATGGAGCATGGGAAGAGAGAAATAAAGCTCTTCCAGAGATGGAGATGCAACCACTCTTCAACTAGCACTTGGGAACTACTCCAGGGGATGTAAATGAACTGGACATGCCCTCCTTGGATGATCTAAAAAAATGCTAACTAGTGGGGCCTGCTGAACAACTGTCTCCCAGTGTTTAACTCCTGACAGCAAAAAGATGCAGCTTGCCTCTCAGAACCAGTGAAGTGACTAGTTAACTGGTACCTAGAAAATGTTATGGCTTCCAAGCAGATTAACCTTCCCCCCTTGAAGAACAAATTCCACTGGGAGTTTAGATGGTAATTTTGGCACCTACACAAAATCCTAAATCTCTAAAAGGAGCCCAAGTAAGTATTTTAGAGTACTTGGCCGGCCGGAGGGGAGGGAGGGGTGGGGGGGAGGGAGATCAACTCCCTATTCAGAATAGTGATGCTATACCAACTTCTTATCATGGGAAATACAAGTACCTAAAACTTGCTACCAGGCACTTCAAATGAATTGAAAAACAAAGAGGAGAAAAAGGGAGAGAGCGACAAATGAAGAGACAAACACTGAAGCAAAACGAATGGGGCAATACCTTCAAGAGACCCATTAAATTAGATGTGAGATGAATACATAATACACAGACACCTCATTGTATTAAAGAATGTAAAGCCAACACAAGTTGAAACAGTTCAAAAAATAAAGTTAGATGGAGTGTCTGGGTGGCTCAGTGGGTTGAGCATCTGACTTCAGCTCAGGTTGTGATCTCTCACAGTTCATGAGTTCGAGGCCCACATCAGGCTTGCTGCAGTCAGCCTATCAAGCACAGAGCCCACTTCAGACCCTCTGTTCCCCTCTCTCTACCCCTCCCTCACTTGCACTCTGTCTCAAAAAATAAATTAAAAACATTTTAAAAAAATTAAGTTAGAGGACTCTAACAGCTAAACCACCTCCAACTCTGATCTTGCTGCACCCCAGGCCAAATGAATCACAATTTCTGGAGGTAGGATCCAGCCACCAGTATTTTGTAAAGCTCCCCGAAAGATTTCAAAATGCAGCCAAAGTTGACAACCACTGTCCTAAACCTTGGGAGTAAAAAAGCAATAAAAAGATGGATCCCATACAGTTACAAGTTTTCTAAAATGCAATTTTCATTTAACACAGTCTTTGAGCCTAAACGTATTTACAATTATCACCAACTTAAAAAAAATTGTTTTAATGTTTATTTTTGAGAGAGAGAAAGAGAGACAGAGTGTGAGCAGGGGAGGGGAAGAGAGTGAAGGAGACACAGAATCGGAAGCAGTACCAGGCTCCAAGCTATCAGCACAGGGCCTGACGTGGGGCTCAAACTCACGGACCGTGAGATCATGACCTGAGCCAAAGTCGGGAACTTAACCTACTGAACCACACAGGCACCCCCAATTATCACCAATTTTAAATTAAGATGTTATAATAGACACTTTTTTTTGAGAGAGAGAGAACAGAAGCCTGGGAGAGAGTAGAGGGGAAGAGGGAGAGAGGGGGAGGGAGAGATCTCAAGTAGGCTCCACGCTCAGCATGGAGCCAGAGATGGGGTTTGATCCCACCACCCTGGGACCATGACCTGAGCCAAAATCAAGAGTCGGATGCTCAACTGACTGAGGCACCCAGGTACCCCAACAGATACTCTTTATAATCGGTCTCTTGTAGCTAGCTATCTGACCTGTATCATTTGCAGTAGCAAATAATCAAGACTTAAATTATAAGATTCTGACCACCCATCATCTTAGTTTTACATAAGTACCACCCTAGTTTCTATCCACTTTCATGGTTAAAACAAATTTTCCTGGATGCCAAACATATCACATAATAGTGTCAAGGCGACACAACCTAAAATACCTTGTTCCTGAGAAACTGGAATTCAGCCACATTTTCCATCACCAAAATTACACATTTTAAAAATGAAACAAAAAAATCCAAAAATACTAAATCTGACTCATTATCAAGCATATGTTTTGTTATGTTATGATGCAAACAGTATCATACTGAAAGTTATCCAAATGAATATCTAGACATATTTGTCAACTGTTTCTCTTTTTAAAGCAACTGAATCTTCATCAACTGTTGAGTAAAAAGCCCTAAATTTGATAATTTAAGAAAATTAAATTCTGTTATGTTGATCTAAGTCCTTTAACTTTCATTGAGTGTAGAAAATAATGAAATCAATGAAACTTAGTCATTTTAGTTTTACACATGATTAAACATCACCTCAGAGTCATGTTTATTTTTTTAAATGTTTATTCATTTTTGAGAGAGAAAAAGAGCGCGAGCAGGGAAGGGGCAGAAAGAGAGGGAGGCACAGAATCCAAAGCGTTCTCCAGGCTCTGAGCTGACAGCACAGAGCCCGACGCAGGGCTCAAACTCATGAACTGTGAGATCGTGACCCGAGCCGAAGTCAGAAGCTTAACCAACTGAGCTACCAAGGTGCCCCCACAGTCATCTTTAATCACCACTTAAGCAAAACAAAAATTCCTGTCTAACTACACAATCTTCTAGAAAAAAAGGAAATCAAAACATGTACAAGGAGCACTGAAATGCCAACATAAGATGTTTAAAGAACCATTCACCTTTAAAATCACTGAATGAAAAATGAAAAAAAAGTTAGGCATGAGCTAGAGGAGGCCAAAATCGAACTGAAGTAAGTTTAAACATAAAAAAATAATAATATATGTTCTCACCAAAGTAGGTAAAATCTTAGACAAGACTAAATATGCATTTTAAATGCAATGAACGAGGCAGATCCTGTGGGGTTAACTGCCCTAGTAGGGGCCTCAGCAATTCACAGCTCAATTAGAATAGTGGCTAATGATGTTACTATAACACCAGCTCAATCAGAAAAAACAGCTTCCAAGCCAGAGAGGCGGTGTGTGACTGGGCAGCATAAATTAGTTTAATACTTGCTCTTAATTTGGGGGGTTGGAGGGGGGGGGATCTAAAGAGGAATGCAGAAAAAATAATTCACATACAAATAAAGAAATAGCTCAACTAAAATGTAGCTTTAAAAAGTGAAGCATAGGTTTTTGAAATAAGAATTGCTGCTTCATAGTATAAGCAGAACTGTTTCAAACAACAAAGCCATCAGAAAAGGCCAAAGATCCATATAAAATGTAAACAAAAATTTCAAATTAACCTTCTCAGCCCAAATTTTCATTAAATCTGAAATTGATTTGCAGTTTTTTTCTAAGCTCAATATTTACAATGAAGGCACTTAGCTATACAGAGAAATTCCTATTAGGTACTCCCACCTCGAAAATCAGAAAATTAAGGTGTAATACCTCTTGAAAGCAACCTCACCCCAAAAACCTGGAAAGCAAAGAAAAAGCCACTTCTATTAATAGACTCACAAAATGTTGTATCAATTTTCTCTAGAAAGGCTTTTAGTTTTAATTCCAACAACTGAAACTTACATAATTCATTAGCACCTTTATATGTAAAGATTCTGCAAATCTTAAATGCTTAGCCTACCTGTATTACTTTGTTCAGTAACAAACCCATTTAAGAAAACAAAATCATAAAAAAATGAACTTAGGAAGCATTAACAGGATATCATATTTTAAAACGTTAATTATATCAATCATTTACAACTTGAAATGTCATGTACTAAAGCATATCAGAACTTTCCAAAAGAGAAAATAAGAAATAAGTCTTTAGCAGAAAAAGAAGTTACACGTTGGAACTTCCTATGCTATATTTCAACTGAAATACAGTCTCAGTGCAACAAGGCAAAGGCAGTTAATGAAATCCACAATAAAATTTATTCCACTGCAATATTCTAAATCTAATTACTTTATGAAAGTATGTATTTCTTTATTTTCTATAAGACTACATAGTTTCTTACAACAAAAAATACTGAACCTACTTTTTAAAACCCACATTATTAAACTGCTATTGATGCTAAAAAGATGTAATTCTGGCAAAAGTCAAAGGTTGTTAACAAAATTAGCCAAGATTACATGCCTTTAGAAAATCAACCCAGACTAATTAAAATGATTCCACATCATCTTATATTTGTAATTCCGGAAAAACGAGCAGTTTCACCTTAAACTAGAGTGCAAAAACGAAAGGCATGAGGAAACCAAATTCAAAACAAATTAATTAAAAATATATTCATTAAAATTTTTACCAGTATTTTCGGGGGGGGGGGATAGCTATCAATCATCAACAGAGTTTTAAAAACCTCTCCGCACCCTCAAAGAAATCTTTCAAGTTAACCAAACACACCCATTTCTTTGAAAATCTTGCCGGAGAGATTATAACAGCAGTTTGGGGCTGTGATGGAGCCACCGCCCTACATCGTATACCAATTTCACGCTCAGTACACGTAATCCTAGCAATAAAATAAACTACGTCCTTTATTTTTTGTTAGAGGAGTGGAAGGTGGGGGTGGTCAGTTAGGTGCCGAGAATGTTTCCCGCATACCGCCATCACCCACAATACTCAAAAAGTAAGTAAACAAATCAAAGCCAGAAACATAAACTGGAATGACACAACCAGGAAGGGAAAGTGAAGGACAAAGAGAAAACAAAAATTTGCTTAAGAAAAGAAATGAAGACAAGCCATTTACAACTTTCATTTATACCTGAGGCGACACATTCGGGCCAACCCAGCGCACTCGGCTGGGGCGGACAGCGAAACTACTCAAGAACAACAAAGAGGAGCGGCGGCCGCAGCAGGAGTCCCGGTCCGAGTTTAACTTGATTCTGCCACAGACCGCAAGGGGAGTTCGGGGCCGCAGGACCCAGCCCGTAGCCCGAGTGACGCGAGGCCCCGCGGCCCCTGCGCAGGGGCCGCCGGCCCGGCCCGTCAGGGGGCCGCGCTCGCTCTCCCGGCGCACCCGCCGGCCTCCTGCTTGCTCCCAGCCGCTGCCGGGAGCCCGCCCCGGGGCGGGGAAGCCGCGGGCGGGGTGCGCGGGCCCGGCCGGGGGAAGGGGCGGGGACATGGCGCGTTACCTGGGCTCGGGCGATGGCGAGGAGTGTCCACTCTCCCGCCGCGACTCGTCCGCGGGAGCGCCGAGCCCGTCGCTCCCCTGGCGGCCCGGAGCGCTCCTCGGCCCCGGCCCCGCCGCGTCCGAGCCAGGCCGCCCCTCCTCGGCGCCGCGCCGCTGCCCGCGCGGGCCGCCTAGAGCTCCCGGGCCGCCCCGCGACCGGGGGCCTCTCTCGCGGGGCGCCCGGCTCCCCTCAGCCGCTCCCGCCCCCTGGGCGGCCGTGGAGTCGCGGGGAGGGCGGGAAGGGCCTCCCGAGGAGAGCGGGCGGGCGCGAACGCGGGCTCCGCCACCCGAGCCGCTCCGTTACCGCAGCGGCGACGACGACCAGGGCCGTGTTGTTGCTGCCAACTTGTCGAAAGGACACTGAGCATGCGCGCACGGAGACCACATCCGGGTAATTTCAGGGTTTGGCCCTTTTTCCCCCTGCAGCTTTCCTTTCTCCCTGCTGCCCCCGCCTCCCGCCCGGAGTGACGGGAGGGTCGCTCTGCGCAGGCGCTCACGAGGCGGCACCAGTCGGCAAGCTGCCCGGAGTGCCGGTCTGGGCTCCGGGCCTGGCGGAGGGCGCTGCCCTAGAGAGGCTGCTTGCAGTGTGTTCATCAGGGAAATTGGCATCCCTTTACAGAAAAGTACGCAAGCAGCGCTGGAGAGCTCGGAGTAGAGTGGGCGTCCAGTAAGTGTTTGTAAACAGCGATGAGCCGGGCCTTGTTTTTTGAGGACCTGCGGCCACAAAAATTAGGCTTGGACAGCCAGCTCCGGGGCGAAGATGGTTGTAGCGGTTTACGTTGGGAAGAAACAGGCGATGACCGCACCTTCCTTCCCTTTCCACCAGCCCTGGATTACTAGATCCAAAGGTGTTTAAACTTGACAAATCCCTTTTTGGGCTGAAGAGATGCACAGGAGAGTCAAGGAATCACACATTTGAGAGTCTGGCCGGGTGTTAATGAAAAGTGAGTGGAAGAATCTAGGTGAAACCTCAAAGTTGGAAGGGACCTTCCAGGACCTACAACACACCTGTTAACTAGGTTACCTGTTGGGTAGAGAAAGGCATAAACTCTGCTTTTGAATTAATACTTATTTGAAAGCTTTCCAAGATACATGCATTTATTTTATATTTTAAAAGTTTCAGAAAACACATACTAATTATATATTTTTTAACTTTTATTTTACTTTTCTACCACCTAGGAAATACCTCCATTGGGGGTCCCACGGAAACTAATTATTGAGAAGTTCTAAAGTCATTTCTTAAGTCTCGTTGCCCTCCTACCTTTCACACAGTGTCCTACCTCCTATCCCCATGCTGTCCTACCCGCCATCATGTCCTGGGCTCTTACCTCTTCTACCAGAAAGCCTCTACAACTGTCATGTTCACTGGTGTTCCCTACTCCTAGGGTGCAGGAAGACTTTCCAAGACTAGTTTTAAGGGAATTCATTTACACATCTTCCACTGCTATATGTACTATTTACTAAAAATTGCTCAGCTTGAGAAATCACCTGAGGACAGAGTGTCCCTTTCAAAACCGTCCTTCTCCCACCTGACAGAAAAAAAGTAAAACTCTCACCCGTTACTTAAGGTGCATCAACTCAAGATGAAAAACCTCCAGGGCAATTCAAAGGGACAATTCAGAAATGGGTGTCTGTGATGTGGAAGTGAATGGCCCAAATGAATGGGTTATAAATTCTTTTGCAAGTCAGGTGGTTTCCAATTCTTGCTGCCAACAAAATTGAAGGAAGCTCTAACTCGGTGATTTGGTAAAGGATCAATATGTGGTTCCTAGGCGCTATACCTCAGAAGGAGTTAAAAAGTAACATTGGTATAACTAAACCTCTTCCTTTGCCATTTGTATTTGTTATTTATCACTGTATGATAATATAACCACAAATGTAGCAGCTTAAAACAACACACATTTATTAGTTCACAGTTTCCACGGGTCAAGAGTTTAGGCATGGCTTAGCTGGGTCCTCTGTAAGATCCCAAATGAAGGTTGGATGGGAAAGGATGCACTTCCAAACTGTCACTGGCAGCATTCAATTCCCTGAAGGCTGCACAGGACTGAAGGCCTTAGTCCCTTGCTCACTGTCAGCTGGAGGTCCCTTCAGTTTTTTGTCAATATAGCAGCTTGCTTCTTCAAAGACAGCAAGGGGGAGATTCTCAGTGTAAGACACTGGTAACAGACGTATGTAACAATCACGTATGCATAATTACATATATCCCGTCACCTTTGCCATACTCTATTTTTTTAATGCTTATTTATTTTTGAGAGAGAGAGACAGTGAGAGCAGGCAAGGGGCAGAGAGAGGGGGAGACACAGAATCTGAAGCAGGCTCCAGGCTCTGAGCTGTCAGCACAGAGCCCAACACGGGGCTTGAACTCAAGAATATAGAGATCATGACCTGAGCTGAACTCAGAGGCTTAACCGACTGAGCCACCCAGGTGCCTCTGCCATACTCTATTGACCAGAAGCAACTCACAAGCCCTGCCCTTACTCAAAAGAAGGAGACCACATAGGAAGGCAGGGATCATGTGGGGCCATATTAGAATCCACTACACCATCTATTTCTTTATGCAAATAATAATCCCATAACCCCAACCTCCTCAGAATTTGTCTTCAAGTTCTCTTCACTTTCTTGCTTAAGGGAAACCTGACTTTCCCCTGGGACAGTGCTTTCCCTTCCCCCTTTGAAAGTAGTGGTAACTGTGTTTTCAATCCTAAGTCTCTTAGACTGTGCCTGGAAGCCGGGTAGGTGTCCTCCCTGCTCCTCAACAGACCATCCCCCTCTCTTCCTACTAACCTGCAGCTTTAAATCTTCCTATCCAGTACCCCTCATCGTTGCTCTCATTCCCCTTCATTTTGTCACCATTTGCTCTGTCAGTCACTCCAATACCACTTCTGTCTTTTTTTTTTTAATTTTTTTTTAACATTTATTTATTTTTCAGACAGAGAGAGACAGAGCATGAACGGGGGAGGGTCAGAGAGAGGGAGACACAGAATCTGAAACAGGCTCCAGGCTCTGAGCTGTCAGCACAGAGCCCGACGCGGGGCTCGAACTCACGGACCGTGAGATCATGACCTGAGGTGAAGTCGGCCGCTTAACCAACTGAGCCACCCAGGCTCCCCTCTTCTGTCTTAATCCTAGGTGCTTATGATGTACATGTGGATGATCTTCCCAATATTCTGACCTCTCAGTTCTTTGACTTCTCTTCCAAGGATCCTGTCCTACCCTAAGTCTGCCACTCACTCCCATGGGCATAATCATAGGAGCATTATCAAACTTTGCAACTCATCATAATCACAATTTCAAATATACTCTGAACACGATCTCATTTACAAATCTCCTTGCAGCAATTGTCGAAAGTACAGATCTGCTCTCTCCCATCCTTACCCAGGTTAAATATCTGGCCAATCATTACAATCACTCCCTTGCACACATTCTCCACCCCGGCACACTCTCATCCCCCTTTGTTGTGCTTGCTAGGCAAAACCGCAATCCTGATCAAGCCAGCTCCCACCTACCCCACACCAGCATTCACGCATCTGAATGTGGCTAGAGAAAAACACAATGACACTGCTTAGTTTCATTTTAATCTCATCACTCAACCTCCAGTGCGCCCTCCGTGCTGCCCCAGACTCCCACTTCACTCCTCCATTCTTCTGGATGTCCTAGCTGCCTGTCCTCTAACCTACACCTCCTTCCCTTTCATCCTTATTCTCAGTAACCTTGCTTCCTGTTTCGTTGAGAAAATTGAAGCAATGAGATGAAAATCTCCACACAATCCCACGATCCCATCTACCCATACCCTCATACCAACATCTATAACCTCTTCTCCATCTTCCCTCCATTACGTAGTTGAATTTTCCATGCTCCTAGCTAAAGCCAGTCCCTCTGCTAAGGCAACAAATACCAATCTTGGCTTGACTAATCAAGATCATCACCGTGACTCCGGCAATTATCCGCCCCCTTCTAATTATCAATGTTTCCCTCTATACCGGGTCATTCCCATCCAGCTGACAAGCAGCTGTTACTTCTCCAATCATACGAAGCCTCTTTGACCCACTTCCGCTGTCCGCTACTGCCTCGTGTCTGTACTCCAATTCCAACAAAATTTCAAGAGTTTTCCATGCTTTCTGTTTCTAGTTCTCCTGCCACCCTGTAGCGGCAGAATTCATGCCATATGATACAATTTATATAAAGTTAAAAAACATGCCAAATATAATGCCTGTGATAACACTACATGCATATGTAATAGAATCACACCAGTGCATATAAGGTTACATATGTGGCATATTTGAAGTATCCAAGTGAGCAGGTCTCCCACTTAAACCAGTTCCATTCATGCTTTCATCCTTACTACTCTATCAAAACTATTCTAGTCAAGGTCAACAATCAACTTCATATTGCCTAAGTCCATTGATCTATTCACAATTTTCATTTTAATTGACCTGTCTGTAACAGCTAACATAGCTAATCACTTGATTCACCTTTTTTTTTAACCACATCCGCCAATTTTCCTCCTTCATCACTGATCCCTCTTTCCCTGTCTTATTTCTTCTTTGTTGATTCTCTTTTCCCAGACAACCTTGCAATGACGTAGGGCTCATTCCTTGGCTTACTTCTCCTTTCCATCTATACTTATTTCATTGGTGATCTCATTAAATCTCCTAACTTTCAGCAACATCAGAGATACATGATATCATCATATATGATGACATTTCCAAATTTATAGATTCAGCCCAGACTTCTCATCTAAACTCCAGATTCTGATATCCAGCAATCTACTGTACATCTCAAACTTATGCCACAAACTGAAAAATATTCTCTCTTAAACCTGTTCGACCCACCAGCTTTCCTCTCTCATTGACGACAAGTCCATCCTTCAAATTGCTCAGATCAAAAGCCCTGGAAGCATGCTGCCTTCCCTCTTTCTTTTATGTCCGGTGTCTAGTCCAGATTCAGAGCATCCCTTACCATCTCTACTGCTTCCTCCCTGGTCTGAGCCACCACCATCTCATGTTTGGATTAGTCTTCTAAAAGCTCTCCCTGCTTTCCATCTTGCCCCTTAGAGTCTGTTCTCAACGTAATAACCAGAGTGATCCTCCGAAAACATAATGATGTCACTCCTCTGCTTAAATCTCCACGATGGCTCCTCATTTCACTCAGAGTAAAAGACTGTCCTTACCGTAGTCTACAGGGTTCCACAAGATTTGCACCGCCATCCTACCCCAATCATTATTTTTCTAATCTCATCTCTTGTTGTTCCCTTGGATGAATCTGCTGTAGCCTTACTAACTTTCTTTATCGACCCTAGAAGATATGAGCCATATTCTCAAATTAGGGCATTTGTGTTGGCTCTTCCCTCTGCCTGGGACACATCTCCCCCAGATATCTGCAGTGCTAACTCCCTAACCCTCTTGAGTCATACGTCATCTTCTCAATGAGGCCCACCCTAACCTTTTTAAAACCATAACTCATTTTGAACCCTGCCCTACACCCCAGATTCCCCTTACCCTGATCTATCTTTCCTCATAGCTCTTCTCATTTACTGTGTTATTTACTTATATTTATGCTTATTGCTTCTTGTCTCCTACCCCCCACCAGAATGTAAGCTCCACGAGGGCAGGGATTTATACATGGTGTTTACTAATATATCCCAAGTGACTAGAGTTGCTATTGACACATAGGAGGTTCTTGATAAATTCGTTTGGGTAAATGAATATGGTGTTTCATGCTTCTAACCATGTCTTATTCCAGCAAAAATATTCTACATTTTAATTTCAGTAGTTCATCAAAATTTATAACATTTTATGTTGTTTATACCAATTAGGTATTCAAACTTGTATTAATAATACAAGCAAGATGAATGTTTTAAACTTAGAGACTCAAAGATTTTTTTTTAATTTTTAGGGAAATATGATAGGCTGATCAATAAAAGACTTTCCAGACTAAAATCTTATATTAAAATGTTCAGGAGCAAGTAGAATGGAAGTACAAGATAAGGAGAAAAAGAGTGATACAGAATTTCTTTTTAAGAAAAGCTTGTTCATGTATTTTTTTAAATAGATCATAGATGCATTATGATATTTAGATTCCCTTGGATACACTTACAGAATGATGTAACAATCTTATTTTAAAATGCCAATACTTATAATATGCCAGAAATAACAAACTTTGCCATTATTTAAACTTAAGATGAAACGTTTTAGATATGACCTTTAAAGGTACAAGAAGAAACATCGTTTCTCAAATTTCTTTTAGGAGGCATGCAAGCAAGAAATTTTGAAGACCACAGTACCAAGGCACTCCAGGGGACCTAAGCCACCACCTTTCCGGAGACTTCTTCAGGTGAAACATCTCACTCAGTTCTTCCATCCATCTCTGCCCTGGGCTCTCGTTCCCTTTTGTTTTCTCTGAGGCTCACCTCCTGTGAAACAGAGCTTCCCCAGGGTAAGGAGAACATAGAGCTTTTACATTTTCATCCCAGAGTTGACGACCTAGCCGTCCCACTTCCAGCACCGCCCACTGAGGAAGAAATAGAATAATTTGTCACGTGGGAGTGCCTGGGTGGCTCAGTCATTTAAGCATCCGGCTCTTGATCTCCACTTAGGTCATGATTTCAGAGTTCGTGGGTTCAAGCCCCCCATAGGGCTCTGTGCTAATAGTGTGGAGCCTGCTTGGGATTCTCTCTCCCTCTTTCTCTCTCTGCCCCTCCCCTGATCACACTCTCTCTTTCAAAATAAATAAATAAAACTTAAAAAAAAAAAACTATTCACTGTCAGCATGGAGCCCAATGTGGGCCTTGAATCCACAAACTGTGAGATTATGACTGAGCTGAGATCAAGAGTTGGATGCTTCTGGGTGGCTCAGTCAGTGAAGCGTCTGACTTTGGCTCAGGTCATAATCTTGCAGTTCATGAGTTCAAGCCCCATGTCGGGCTTGTGCTGACAGTTCAGAGCCTGGAACCTGCTTCAGATTCTGTGTCTTCCCCTCTCTCTGCCCCTCTCCCGCTCATGCTCTGTCTCTCTGTCTCTCAAAAAAATAAATAAACATTAAAAAAAAAAAAAGATGCTTAATGGAAATGTGGAAATGATGTAGCGATTGACAGCTCAAGGCATGAGTTAGGCATCATGACATTTTAGAGTTAACCCAATTTTTTTTCAGCCTGTTTTGGTTCTGTTTATTTGTTTTCATTAGCTAGGCAAGTGATAAATTATAATTGTTTTATGCCAGGTCTAGTGAATAGTAATAAAGGGTACTGATAAAATGAAAGGAGCTCATACATTAAAAAAGACATAGAACCAATGGGTTATTTTAGGAGCATAATGGGAGTTAACCCAATGTTTTAAAAAATAATCTAAGTTTCCCTTGAAAATCATTTAACATTGATTAACCTAAACACTGTAAAGCACTATTTCCCTCATCCCTAAAAGCACTACAGTAAACTGTCATCTCCTTTGGCTTAAAGTGTAGAACATTATGTTTGAGAGTGACTGGTGTACAT
The DNA here is from genome assembly GCF_023721935.1 of Panthera uncia. NCBI lineage: Eukaryota > Metazoa > Chordata > Mammalia > Carnivora > Felidae > Panthera > Panthera uncia. The sequence continues at coordinate 23,654,650 of NW_026057586.1, forward strand.
TTGACTATCAAGTGATTTGTTCTTTCAGCTCTATAGGAGGCCAAAGACTTGATGAAGAAAAGCGAAGATGGGTAGAGCCAATGCTCCATTTTATTTATTTATTTTAATCTACTAAATTAGAGGCAGCTGTGGACAGAATCCGAAGTGGGGGAAAGGGGTTGGGCAGGCAGGAAGGAATTACGTGGGAGGGGAAGGGAAATCACAGCCCACCTTTGTCTGGCTGCAGTCCTCTAAGTACTAACAGAGACCAAGAGGCAGCTGAAAGCAAGGGACGGGAGCAGTACACACCCCTCTGTCAGCCCTAACCATTCACACAATGCACATTTTTATTCAATACGGACCAGGTACCAAGTACTAACGGATTCAGAGAGAAATCTATAGCACATGCCCTTGAGTAGCTCCGAGTCTAGTGGGGGAAGAGTGAAGTGTTAATAGATAATTCTGATGAGGTGGACACAGAATGCTGTGAAAAAACAAAGAAGGAGCAACCTAATCTTGCCAGAGTTCAGAAGCCTTCACAAGAAAGTGACATTTGAGCTGGACTTTGAGGGAAAGTAGGAGTTTGCCAGTAGAATAGGATTGAGTGAAGACTTTCAGGGCAGAGAAAACAGGCTACAGATATGAAAGTGATTGGTGTGTTTGTGGAATTCAATATATAGCCGTAGATCTACTTGTCATATACAAACAAAGCAAAACCCAATACACCACGTTCAAGAGGGTACATATTACAGCGTTGTTGGCCTTAACAGACTGTTGGAAATAACTCAAATGTTTACCAAAAGGAGACTGGATAAATAAACTATGCCACATCCATACAATGGAAGACTAGAGAGCTGTAATTTAAGTGGAAGTTTTCACTGTACCCATATGGAAAGATCTCAAAGGTTTACTGCCAAATGACAATGCAAAGTCCAAAACAATGTGTATATTATGCTATCTTTTCTATCATAAAGGAGGAAAAATAGTATACATTTATAACAATAATGGTTGTATGGAGTAGAGTGAGAATTGGACAGGTGAGGAATGGATGGGAGAAAATTTTTCACTGTATAATTTCTTTTATTCTTCAACCATGTAGATGCATTACCTATTCAAAAAATTAAACTGAAACTAGATTCACACTTGAAATTCAGAGTGACTGGAATGTGTATGCCCTTCCTTTCCTTTAAGACTCTGTCGATAATCAGGGTGCCTGGCTGGCTCAGTTGGAAGAGTATGGGACTCCTGATCTTGATCTTGGGGTCATGAGTTTGAGCCCCGTGATAGGTACTAAATACATATATATATGTATATATATACATATACACACACACACACACACACACACACACACATATATACATATATTAAAAAAAAAAAAAAAAGACTTGATGATCCTCTAGGATCCCTGATGTTTGTCAGGATTGGGTGCCCTTTCTTTCTGCTCCCAGACCAGACTGTGAGTTCCTTTGTCCCTGAGGACAGAGGTTCTCTTGAGGGCCTTCTGCATAACAAGTGTGGAAGTGTCAGAGAATGTTTGTTGAATGAATGCACAGAGGTGAGAGATGAGACTGGGAAGATAGATTTGGAGCCAGACTATGAAGGAAGACATGCTCATGAGTTGAACTCCACTGGGGGACAGATATGTTTGTGTTTTATAGTTTTACTGAGGTACAACTTACATTTACAAACTTTTTAAGGGAGTTGGATGAATTTGGGTAAATGTATACATTGTGCAACCATTACTACAATCAAGTTTAGAACATTGCCATCACTCCAGAATGTTCCCTTCTGCCCCTTTGCAGTCAATCCCCACCCCCATATTCCTGGCCCCAGGCAACCATTGCCGCTGCCTGCTTCCTGTTTTTCAGGTTTTGGTTTTTCGAAAATTCCATATAAATGGAATCTTACAACATGTAATTTTTGCATCTGGATTGTTTTTACTCAGCATGATGTTTTTGAGATCTAAAATGTTATTGCGTGTATCAGTAGTTAGCTCCTTTTTATTGTTCAGTAGTATTCCATTGTGTGTATTTGCAAATCCATAGAAACAGAAAGTAGATTGGCAGATTAGCGGTTGTCACAGGACAGGAGAGGAGGGGAATTGAAAGACACGGGTTTGTTTTTGAGGTAATGGAAATGTTCTGGAATTAGTGCTGACGGTTGTGCTACATTGTGAATATATTAAAAGACTGAATTGTACACTTTAAAATAGTTAAAACACATGCACCTGAAACTAATGTAGCATTGTGTGTCAACTATACTTCAATAAAAACAAACAAATAAATAAAATCATTCAAATTCATAGAAACAAAGAGTCGAATGGCAACCTTGGTTGCCAAGGGTTGGGGGAGAAATGAGAAAATGTTGGTCAAAGGATACTAATTTCCAATTATAAGATGAATAAGTTCTAGGGATCTAACATATAGCATAGGGACTTTAGTTAACAATACTGTATCATATATACTTGAAAGTTGCTAAGATCTTAAATGTTCTCGCCACCAAAAAAAAAGGTATAATTATGTGAGGTGAGTGATGTATTAAACTAACTTTATAAGGGTAATCATTTCACAATATATACATGTATAAAATCATTGCATCGTATGCCTTAAACCTATACAATGCTTTATGTCAGTTATCTCTCAATAAAGCGGGGAGAAATAAAATTATTATTATTTTTTTTTAATATATGAAATTTACTGTCAAATTGGTTTCCATACAACACCCAGTACTCATCCCAAAAGGTGCCCTCCTCAATACCCATCACCCACCCTCCCCTCCCTCCTACCCTCCATCAACCCTCAGTTTGTTCTCAGTTTTTAACAGTCTCTTATGCTTTGGCTCTCTCCCACTCTAACCTCTTTTTTTTTTTTTTTCCCCTTCCCCTCCCCCATGGGTTTCTGTTACGTTTCTCAGAATCCACATAAGAGTGAAACCATATGGTATCTGTCTTTCTCTGTATGGCTTATTTCACTTAGCATCACACTCTCCAGTTCCATCCACGTTGCTACAAAAGGCCATATTTCATTTTTTCTCATTGCCACGTAGTATTCCATTGTGTATATAAACCAGTTTCTTTATCCATTCATCAGTTGATGGACATTTAGGCTCTTTCCATAATTCGGCTATTGTTGAGAGTGCTGCTATAAACATTGGGGTACAAGTGCCCCTATGCATCAGTACTCCTGTATCCCTTGGATAAATTCCTAGCAGTGCTATTGCTGGGTCATAGGGTAGGTCTATTTTTAATTTTCTGAGGAACCTCCACACTGCTTTCCAGAGCGGCTGCACCAATTTGCATTCCCACCAACAGTGCAAGAGGGTTCCCGTTTCTCCACATCCTCGCCAGCATCTATAGTCTCCTGATTTGTTCATTTTGGCCACTCTGACTGGCGTGAGGTGATATCTGAGTGTGGTTTTGATTTGTATTTCCCTGATAAGGAGCGACGTTGAACATCTTTTCATGTGCCTGTTGGCCATCCGGATGTCTTCTTTAGAGAAGTGTCTATTCATGTTTTCTGCCCATTTCTTCACTGGGTTATTTGTTTTTCGGGTGTGGAGTTTGATGAGCTCTTTATAGATTTTGGATACTAGCCCTTTGTCCGATATGTCATTTGCAAATATCTTTTCCCATTCCGTTGGTTGCCTTTTAGTTTTGTTGGTTGAGAAATAAAATTATTAAAATGGTAAGCTTTATGTTATGTACATTTTATCTTAAAAAGTTACATTCTAGGTGGCATTCACTTTCGAATGCCCCCTCTCTGTAAAGAGAGCTTTCCTACTATTCTTCCTTTCTGATCTTATACTCTAATAAACTTGCCTGCTGCTCAAAAAAAAAAAAAAAAAAAAAGTTACATTTGAGGTAAGCATCACTAACAAGGTTACTAAGCAAATAGCCCTTGGAGGCAGCCTCACTTGGTTCAGGTTCTCATTTCACTTCTTACTAGCTATGAGACAGGGGACAAAGCATTCTAAGTCTCAGTTTCTTCATCTGTGAAACAGGGATAAAAATAAAGCCTGTTGTGCCAGTGAGCTGTAGAGAGGACTCAGTGAGATAATGCCTGTAAAGCACGTAACATGGTCCTGACAAGCACCTAATCAGTATTAGCTAACTTTTTAATCCCACTACACCTGCATATGTCAAGTCTATAACGTGTCTTAATTTATTCAATTCAACACAAAGCAGGGATTATTCTCAATCTATAGGTGGTGAAACTGAAGTATCAAGAGATTAAAAATAACTTGTCCCCATATTAGGGAAGATTCTATAAAATAATTGGTCTGTATTTTTCAAACGTGTCAATGTCATGAAAAACGGACTGGAGAACTGTTCTGGACTGAAGGAGGCGCAATAGACATGACAATCAAATGCTGTGCGTGCTCCTGAACTGGGGATGGAAGAAGGGGGACATTATTGGGACAACTGACAAAATTGGAATATGGACAGCAGATCAGATAATAGTAGTGAATCCATGTTAGGATTCCTGATTTGGGCAACGATAGTGTGCAAAGCCAGGACCTAGGGTGTGGCGAGCAAAGCTCCTGGGAAGCCCTCTCAGGGCCATGACTCAGGCATTGCTTGCTTCCCCCCTGCATCTGGCCCTGGTGTTATGGTGGCATAAGAGATGTCCTTGGTTTTATTTTATTTTATTTTATCTTATTTTATTTTATTTATTTAATTTTTTTTTTTTTTTTTTTGAGAGAGAGAGAGCATGAGTGGGAGAGGGGCAGAGACAGAGGGGGACAGAGGATCCAAAGCTGGCTCTGCAGTGTCAGGACAGAGCCTGATGCGAGGCTCAAATTCAAAAACCACGAGATCACAATCTGAGCCAAAGTTGGATGCTCAACTGACTTGAGCTCAACTGAACCACCTAGGCGCCCCAAGAATGTCCTTGTTTTTAGTAAGTACACACTGAAGTATTAAGAAGAAAGGCATGTATGTATGTAACTAGCCTTCCAGGAGTTCCAAAATAATATATAAGCATAGAAAGAAAATATTAAAGCATATGTGGCAAAATGTTAATAATTTGTGAATCTGGGTAAAGGATATGCAGAAGTTTTTTGTACTACTCTTGTAAGTTTTCTGTAAGACTGGGTTTTTAAAACAATTTTTAAGTTACCTGCCCATGTAATGAAGTCCCTTTAACAGCAGAGCTGGAACCTGAGCCCTCTCCAGCCTCCAGCCCTCCACACTGAGTGCAGTGTGGAGCAGTCCTGCAACCCAAATCTGAAGCCAGGACCCAGAAGGGCCTCCTGACCAGATGCCTCAGGAAGTGGCCCAGGTGCCTTTGAACAGTGTTTCTTCCACTTTAACATGATCTTGTTAAAATACAGGTTTGGGGTGCCCGGGTGGCTCAGTCAGTTGAGCGTCCAGCTTCGGCTCTGGTCATGATCTCGGGTTCGTGGGTTCAAGCCCCGCATCAGGCTCCTTGCTGACAGCTCAGAGCCTGGAGCCTGCTTTGGATTCTGTGTCTCCCTCTCTCTCTGCCTCTCCCCGGCCTTGCACTCTTTCTTTGTCTCTAAAAAAATGAAACATTAAAAACAAATTTTAACAAAAAATGCAGGTTTTGATTTGGTGACTCCAAGGTGGGGCCACATTCCTAACAGGCTCCCAGGTGAAGTGATGCAGCTGGTCGCTGGACCAGAGCTCTGAACGCAAGACCCTAGACTCCAGAGCCTAGATCTCTAGAGCCTAAACTGCAAAATTTCTTGAGGTGGGAAATAGAAAGGAAAACTAGCTGATTTAGGAGACAGTCCACAGTTGCGATGCTACCTACTTCAAATGCTTGTCAATGATTAGCTTAGCTTTCTTTTTTTAAACATCCTTTCATTCAGGAAACATGCAGAGTGAGCCTACTGGGTGCCATGCTTTATTTCGGGTGAGGAATTGGATGGTGATGAACATTAACTGAAACGTGTAAAATTTATCCAGCCTCTCCCTTCCCCTAGGAGACTCCAGATCTGCCTTAAAACTAGACAGTTTTTGGTTCAAACAAGTGAATGTAGCATCTAACCGTCTCAGTCAGTGTCACAGGCACAACAGGGAACATTGCAGGGAGGGAGGTGCTGGAAATAACAATTTCATCAAAGGCAAAAACAAAACATTTTTTTTAAAGGTAGAGTTGGTATCATTTTAGTGATAAAAGGATCTTATAATGAATATTTGTGCAAAGGGTTTTGAGCTTTCAGCTCCGAGGGGGGAAAACATCTAACCTTAACATCACCAAAATCTTTCCTTAGTTGTAAAGAATTTTTCTTGGGAGACAACCTTGAGGCGGGTAATTAACTTTACCTGGGAAGAAAATTGCAGTTACTATTTTATTTTAAAGGGTTCAAGGATAAACAAGTGCCACCTTTTCAGAGGTGGAAACGCAGGATTTGAAGGAGAAGGATGCTGTGAGCGCTTGAACAGCCCTTACCTCGCTTCTCCTTGGGAACTGGCTGTGTGAAGGATGTGCAAAGCTGGTTCCAGGACTCAGCCTCCAAGAAAAGGTGTCCCCTCCTTGCTGTCCCCTCCTCCAAGAAAAGGTGCCCGGCAGAAGCTCCCACAACACCTGCCACTCAGATTTGTCTTTCTCTTGCGCCCATTGGCTGCGGCCACCTCTCCCCTCTGCTGTTTTCTCTTCCCCTTTCCTTTCCCTGGTGGACTTTCACTTCCCGGGCCCTTCTGACAAGCTGCACCCAGCTGCTGCGGATGAACTGTCCCCACGCTTCCTGCCCTCTGCCCCGTGCAGCCCACGCAAGGTCAGCCCCGTGCTGGAGCACTGCTGCCCATGGAGCTGCCTTCTGGGCCTGGCTACCCGGGCCTCCACACGCGCATCTTTCACCAGCAAGGAAGTGAGAAGTCAACACCCTCCCAGCCACACGCCCCGGGAGGCCACCAGCAGCGGCAGCTGTTTGCCTCCCGCCCGTTTTTCCGGGAAGCTGGTTCCCGGGTTGGCCCCCACCTGGTTCAGCGCTGACACCCATCCTCACTGAGAAAGGTGCCCTGGTTCCGCAGCACGTCTCCAGCCTGGACGCCCGGCCCGCCTTCCCCAGCATACACACACACCACTGGCGTGGCCCGGGAGCCGCAGTTGGTCTGAACTTGCCTGAGGCTCCACGGGTTAGTTAGAATACCAGGCTGACTCTGGTCTTAGCCACAGTCCACAAAGGCTCCTTGGCAGGGGTTCTTTCTGTAGGCTTTGACCCAAAGGCCCAGGAATGCAGGCTTATGCCATCCTCCCTTACAGCTGCCCTCCATTCCCACTGCTCCCCCAGGAACAAGTCCCAACAGATTCTTCAGCCAAGGGAAAGGCCATGTGAACAATCCCAGGCCCAGGCCCAGCGTTTGCCTGCTGTCCTTCCCTCCCTGCCTCCCTCACCATGCCAAATCCCATCAGGAGGCCCAACTCTCCCCTACCAACGACTCCAGCCCAGCTGATCTCACAAGCCACTCCACTGACCCTTGATTTCCTAATGTCCTGTTTACTTTCGACTTTATTAGCAGACAGTAGCATAGAAGTGGAGATTACAGATGGGCTTTGGAGTCAAATGGACATGTATTCAAATCCTGCTTCCATTGCTGTGTGTTCCTGGGCAAGTTACTGAACCTTTCTCAGCTTTAATTACTTCCTCTCTTAAAGTAGGTATCATCACACTTGTTAAAAAAATGTTCTCCTCCGAAGATTAAAGGCAAATTCTCTCATCCAACAAAAATATACCGAGTGTCTGGTGTTTGGCAGGCACTACTGTGGATGACAATACCGTGGTGTACAAGGCAAGCTCCTTGTCCTCAAAGAACTTACATTCTGGTGGATGACTGACGATACACCAATAAACCTGTAGCCAAACAAACAATACTAGTGATAATTACCATTAAAAAAAACACAACATACCAGAGAGAGTGATTAGATTTGGAGAGGGTGGGGAGTAGTATTTTAGATAGGATGATTAGGGAAGGATGTCTGAAGAGGGGACATTTGATCAGGGCCCTGAATGATACAAAGAAGTGAGCTATGCAAAAATCTGGGGAGTGCAGGTGTAAAGATTCTGAAGCAGAAACGAGGTCGATGTGTTCATGGAACAACAGTAACATCAGCGCAGCTAGGGCAGGGCAAGAGAGAGGAGCAAGGTAGGGGATAAGATCAGATAGGTCATATGTGGGGAGAAGCGTCAGCATGTGGTCAGTGCTCCATACATTCCAACTATTCTTAAAGGGGTCTTGTTTTCCTAACGAGGCTATATACTCTTTGAATGCACTCATTCATTGGACAAACACTGAGTACCTACCAGGTGTCAGTCACTGTGCTACGAGATAGGAATATAAAAACGAACATCACAGATGTGGGAAAGGAAAATGAGAAAGTGAGCAGGGTGCTTTGCAGGGTCAGAGACAGCTGAGCCTAGCCTACTGCAACCTTAGGGACTGAGCTTGGCTCAAGGGCGTCCTGATGCTTGCCGTGCTGTTGTACAACATGCCCGAGAAAGTGCCCAGTGAAATCATTATCTGAATATTAAGGGATGGAAAAAGAGATACAGGTAAATATAAACCAAAACAGTTCCAGGGTAGTAACTTTCTTATCATCTAAAAGAGACTGTAAGGTGGAAAACATCATGAGGGACAAAGAAGATTGTATATGCAGTGTAGGTCAACTGAATGACTCAATTAGTGAGCTCGATCTAATAGAGAACTTTGTACTCAACAAATAAAGAATATACATTTTTCAAGAATGTATGGAAGACTCCAAAGATCAGTCATGTACTAGTCATGCACTTCAATAAATTCTAAAAAAATCCACATCATTCAGGCCATGTTCTCTATCATAATATAATAAATTTGGAAATCATTAACAAAAGAATACCTTCAAATTCCTAGAAGTCTGGAAATGAAAAATTCTATTAAATAATAGAATAAAGAAATTATCATACTGGAAATTACAAAATATAATAAAAGCACCATGTGTCAAACTGTACATAGCTGGTAGATAAAAAGGATTTGTAGAGTTATATACATTTAACAAATAAGAAATATTGAAATCAAATGAGCCAAGTGCCCCGTGCAAAAACCCCAGAGAAATAAGCAGAAAGGAATAAAGATGGGGCAAAAATCAATGATAACGAGGCATCAGGGGAGAGGGGAGAAAAGCAGTATACATGAATAACAAAATTAAAAGATGATTTTTTTCAAAAGACTCCTGAAAGTGACCATCGTGCCAAGATCAATAAAAAGCAGGAAGATATGCAAGTAAATAGAACACCAAATAAAAAGAAAAAAATAATTTACAGACAAAATAGGCATTTTTTAAAAGATTATTAACTACTATCTGCTAATAAATTTGAATACATTGATGAGAAGGGTATACAGCTGGAAAAACAGAAAATACCTGTTGACACAAAATTTTAAATACAAAAATAACCATTAAAAAATTTGAAATTGTCATGAGATTCCCCCTACTCCATTAGATATAAACATATACACACATTTGCTTATTTTAAAAATCAATGGAAAACTAAGTCATAAGAAATCGTAAAAGCTACTTAGGAGGAAAGAGACAAGGAGAGAGAAACTAGAATTCTCTAAATATACCCGGTTGTGTGAATTTTACTATAAAACTACGTAAATCTTTAACATAATTATGAAATAAAATTAAATTAAAGTTAAAAAGCAATCCCTAAAATGTGAAAACAAATTGAAACAGACGAACCTGATTCTGTTTCAAGTTGGTGGCACACAAAGGAGCTATTCCAAGTGACTTTATTTATTTATTTTTATTTTTTGTAGTGTTTATTTATTTTTGAGGGAGAGAGAGAGAGAGAGAGAGAGACAAAGGTGAACAGAGAGGGGCAGAGAGAGGGAGATACAGAATCTGAAGCAGGCTCTAGGCTCTGAGCTGCCAGCACAGAGCCCAACACAGGGCTCAAACCCATGCACTGTGAGATCATGACCTGAGCTGAAGTCAGACACTTAACCGACTGAGCCACCCAGGTGCCCACCAAGTGACTTTAAAACAAATAACTTGACTCTATATCCCTAGCAGGACATAGCCTGAGGACGAAAGAACTGCAATACAAACATAAGCATACACATAAAAAAATCTCTAAAAATTATTTTTGATAATCACATTGGTGGTAGAGGTTTGATATCATGGTTTCTTTTTATGTAGGCTTCATGCCCAGCCCAACACAGTGCTAGCCCAACATGGAGCTTGAACTCATAACTCTGAGATCAAGACCTAAGCTGAGATCAAGAGTTGGACCCATAACTGACTAAGCTACCTAGGTGCGAGGGAGTTTTAGTATTATTATTCTGAGAATGCTAGTATGTATTGCAGGATAAAGGAAATGAGTAATTTAAGTTGGTATTATTGAGAACTGAGATTTCTGACATGACAGAAAGGAGATACAGGGGTTACATAGATGAAGGTGTGGAGTCCTGGATTTGAACTGGAAGTATGTGGTAGGCAGAATTGTATAATGATCCTCACTGAGACAAGCCCTTGTGAAATCTCCTCCCCTTGGGTGCAGGCAGAACCTGGGAATATGATGAAGTGTCATTCCTGTGGTTAGGTTACATTATAGGGCAAAGGGACATGATAAAAAAGGAAAATAAAGTATTGTACAGATATAATTAAAGTTCTGGGAGTGCCTGGGTTGCTCAGTTGGTTGGGCATCCGACTTTGACTCAAGTCATGATCTTACAGTTCATGAGTCGAGCCCCACGTCAGGCTCTGTGCTGACAGCTCAGAGCCTAAAGCCTGTTTCAGATTCTGTCTCTCTCTCTCTCTCTGCCCCTCTCCCACTCATGATCTCTCTCTCTCTCTCTCTCTCTCTCTCTCAAAAATAAAAATAAAACATAAAAAAAATTTAAAAACATAATTAAAGTTCTGAAATCAGTTAACTTTAAATTAATCAAGAATATTATCCTTGATGAGCCTGACTAATCAGGTAGCCCTTTAAAAGAGGATCTACGGGGCACCTGGGTGGCTCAGTTGGTTGGGCGTCCAACTCTTGATTTCAGCTCGGTCACAATCTCAGTTTGTGAGATCGAGCCCCACATCAGGCTCTGCATTGACAGGGCGGGGCCTGCTTGAGATTCTCTCTCTCCCTCTCTCTCTACCCCTCCCCAGCTTGTGTGTGTGCTCTCTCTTTCTCACTCTCTCTCTCTCAAAATAAATAAATAAACATTAAAAAAATAAAAAGATAAAAAAGGATCTAGAATTCAAAGACTTTAGATGGCAACCCCTTAGATGTGATTACTTTTAATTCAGAAAGAAAACAGACTTGTTAACCACCACTGCAATTTGATACAAATATAGAGGAATGACCAATTTAATGCCATGAGAAGAGAGTTCAAGGATTGGAAGGAAAGAGATAAGTGTGTTATTGTCACTTATATGGAAAACCCAAGAGAATTAACAAGTTATTAGATCTCACACAAATTCACAAAGATTGCCACAGAGCAGGGCAACATATAAAAATCAATAGTATTTCTGTACACCTTCAAATTCCAGTAAATAAGATACCATTTACAGAGCTATAAAACTATAAAATATGCAGAAATTAAATTACCCAGTAATGTACATAAACACTCTGGATAAAAATGTAAAACTCAATTAAAAGGCATTAAAGAAAACCTGAATAAATGAGAACATATTGTAAGTTCATTGCTAGAAGAGCTTAACGTCATAAAAATAGCAATTCTCTCAATTTTAACCTATAAATTAAATGTAATTGTATTATAATCCTACTTGAAGAGAATTTGACTCTAAAATATATAGAGAATTAAATATATATGGAAGAACACATATCTACAAAGAGTTAAGACACATCTCAAAAGAAGAGTAAAAGGGGGGATGCACCCTACCAAATAATGAGACATATTGCAAAGCTAGAATAATCAGCTGAATGTTGAATCTCACAACATATGCAAAAAAAAAAAAAAAAAATCCTCTAAGCAGATTAAGTCCTAAATTTGAAAGAAAAAAATTGTAAAGCCAATGGAAGGAAATGTGGAAGAATATCATTGGGACTTTAGGGGTGGGAAAATTTTCTTTTAAAAGATGCCAAATGTACAAATTTTAAGGGGGAAAGCCATAGATTTGATTAAATCATATCATTTCTGTCTTCTAGAGGCCACCATAAACACAACTAATAGGTGATCATATGGGAAAGCTTATTTGTAATATTCAAAGTCAACACAAAATAAAGACTTATATTTTAAAAATCCTAAGATAGCTCCAAGGAAAATATAAGAAATCTAACAGAAAATAAAATGAGCATAGGATATGATGAGGCAATTCACAGGAGAAATCTGAATGACTATTAAGTCTCCTAAGAGATGTTTAAACTCATTAGTAGTCAGTGAAATGTAAATTAGAGCTAAAATACCACTTTACACATCTCAGATTAGAAGAAAGAAAAAGGAGAATCAGATAGCATTAACTGCTGGCGGTGACTAGGGCACAGGATGTTTAAGGTGCTCTTGGTGGGAGTGTAAATTGGGCAGCCATTCAGGAGAGCACTTGGCATCACTGCTTGGAAACAGGAGTACGTAGCCTTCCAACCCCGCAGTTCTGCTCCTGGCCTTATCCTTTTTCCTTTATTTTATTCTATTCTATTTTATTTTTTATTTTTTAAAATTTACATCCAAATTAGTTAGCATACAGTGCAACAGTGATTTCAGGAGGAGATTCCTTAGTGCCCCTTCCCCATTTAGCCCATCCCCCCTCCCACCACCCCCTCCAGGAACCCTCTGTTTGTTCTCCATATTTATGAGTCTCTTCTGTTTTGTCCCCCTCCCTGTTTTTATATTATTTTTGCTTCCCTTCCCTTATGTTCATCTGTTTTGTCTCTTAAAGTCCTCATATGAGTGAAGTCATATGATTTTTGTCTTTCTCTGACTGACTAGTTTTACTTAGCATAATACCCTCCAGTTCCATCCACGTAGTTGCAAATGTCCTGGCCTTATCTTTAAAAGAAACTTAGGGCCATTGTAAGAATCAAGTGAGTAACATTCAGGAATCAAGTCAAATATTTGTTCTTTTGTTCCATCCTTCTTGGCAAACTCTTATTTCCAAGCGGCTCTTAGACATTTTCACCTGGAAGTTGAAAAAGGTTGGCAAAAAGGATCTAGAAATGCAATTTCACAAGCCAACTGATTGTCAAAGCTAACCCTGTTGTCAATCACTTCCGCGTTAAAACTTCTAGGAGCAACAACACAGTATACCCTATGGGTATCTCACAATTTGCTAAGCATTTTTGGATGTGTGATCTCATTTCAGCTATTCGATAATTCTGTGAGGAAGGTGCCATAACTCATTTTCACAGATAAGAAAATAAAGGCTCAGCAGATACAAATCCAAAGAAGTTTCACAGTTACTACCCAGGAATGTCAGAATTTATATTGGATCAGATGACTAGGGAGCACAGTGCCTTCTTAGGCTGTAGTTCTCTTTTGGTTGCAAACAACACAATTCAGTAGGCACTCACTGCTGAGGGAGGAAAGCCCCAAGGTGATGAGGAAGGCTTTCATTTCTACCCAAACTGCAGCTGCTCTTGTCTTAACTTTCCTGATCCAAAGTCTCCCAGTTTTCCTCACCCTGTTCTCAGCACTGACCCCACCTGTCCCCACCTCCCTAACCTCATCCACCATGATCACTTCCTCCCTAGGCCTCACTGAGCAGAAACCACCACCTATGTAGCTACCACTGTTGCCTGAAGGGCATTTGCATTAACAGGATCTCAAAAAAATTCAAAAAGGGTGATGGAGAAAAATGGTACAAATAAAAAAGGAAAAAAATGCCAAAAGAATATACAAACGGCCAAAAGCACAAGAAAAGAAGCTCGATAGTAATAGTCATCAGTGAAATGCAGGTTAAAACCACAATGAGGGGCATTGGCGGGCTCAGTCAGTGGAGCATGTGACTCTCAATCTTAGGGTCAAGGCTTCAAGCCCCACATTGGGCTTAGAGCTTATTAAAACACACACACACACAATGAGCACTGGGTGTTGCATGGAAACCAATTTGACAATAAATTTCACATATTGAAAAAAAAATAAAATAAAACACACACACACACACACACACACACTGAGATAGAGCTTATTAACACACCCCCCCCCCACACACACACACACACTGAGATACCTCTTTGTGGCCACCAGGATAGCTAAAATTACAGAGATTTGCTGTATAAAGTGTTGGCAAGGATGTGGAGCACTTGGAATGTTAGTAAGAGAGTAAAATAGTACAGTCACTTTGGGAAACAGTTCAGCAGTGTCTTAAAAAATGTATATATGCATTCATCATATGACCCAGCAATTCGACTCATAGATATTTACCCCCACCCCCACATGAAAACATAGGTCTTCACAAAGACTTGTACACCAATGTTCATAAGTAGTTTTATTCAAAATAGAACAGGATATAAGCCAAATATCCATGCATGGGTGAAAATACAAACAGACTGCAGTAAATTCATTCAATGGTCTCCTACACAAAATGGCAAGATTAATTGATACATGCAAAGACATGGTATGTGGGCCACCCAGTTTGGGCATCTATATATTATATACAGTTAAATAATTAATGATGCTTGTATATTTGTGGTTTGGAATATTTACATTGCAGTTCTAGTATTAGCTAGCATTCCTTGTGGTATGTCTCAAATCTACCTAATAACAATTATGTGGTATGGTAGCATGAATAATGGCTCAACTATGTCCATGACCCAATCCATGGAACATATGAATATCACATTATATGGCAAGAGAGACTTTGTGGACATGATTAAGTTAAGGATTTTGAGGCGGGGAGATTATCCTGGATTATCCTGGTGGGCCTTGAGGTAGTCACAATGGCCCTCTCCAAAGGGACACAGGAAAAGTCAGAGTAGAAAATGCTAAGAGGATGGAGGAATGGCCATAAGCTAAGGAACACCACTAGAAAGCCACTAGAAGCTGAAAAAGACAAACAGATTCTTCCTTCAGAGCCTCCCGAAGAAAGCAGTCGTATCAACTCCTTGATGTTAGTCCATTTGAATTGATTTTGGACTTTTGGCCTCCAGAACTGTAAGACAATAACTTCATGTTGTTTTAAGCCACTAAGATTTTGGCAATTTGTTACAGTGGCAACAGGAAACTAACACACTTGGGTTACTCGTTTACTATACAAGTTACCATCTGTCTCTCCTATAAATTCTGCTTGCATTGGTTTGAGGGGGGAGCCTAGGCATCTGTTTTATAACGGGCCAAGGTGACTTTTTTTAGTTTATTTACTTATTTTGAGAGAGAGAGTAGGAGCAGAAGAAGGGCATAGAGGGAGAGAGACAGAGAGAGAGAGAGACAGAGAGAGAGAGAGAGAGAGAGAGAATCCCTCTAACAGCTAACAGTGCAGTACAGAATTTTTGAGAAAATTGCCCTGATGTGGGGCTCACAAACTGTGGGATCATGACCTGAGCCAAAAATAAGAGTTGGATGCTTAACCAACTGAGCCATCCAGGCACCACCCCCCCTTTTCTTAAAATGTTTTATTTATTTTTGAGAGAGCACAAGCAGGGGAAGGGCAGGGAGAGGGACCGAGGATGTGAAGTGGGCTCTACACTGACAACATCAAGCCCGATGTGGGGCTTGAATTCAAGAACCATGAGATCATGACCTGAGCCAAAGGCAAACGCTCCACTGACTGAGCCACCCAGATACCCTAAGATGATTTTTATCTGCAGGTAAATTGGAGAACTACAGCTATAGTGGACTGTGATAGCCCAGCCAAATTTCTCACCACCAATTTCCTGATAATAAACTCCATGGGCTGTGATTTGGGTGGGAGCACAAGAGCAAGAATTGACCAGTTCTGGCACTCCATTGCCTTTGAGCCTTCGACTGGTCCACAGGCAGACATATGGCCTACACTAGCCAATCACAATCCTCTGTGAATTTATACACGGAAGCCAAATTCCTTCTTTGTGCTGAGATTGCTATGCTAGGATGGAGCATCAGTTTGCCCTTCTTCCCTGACTAGGTAGAGGAAGTCCTTCTACATTAGCAAAGAGATAATAAACAGAGGGGAGCACAGCTGAAAATTAGAAGGAGAGAGAGGAAAAAACCCTGATCTCCTTTGAGCTCTGGATCCAGTTGTACCTGATGCTGGTAGCATCTCTGTTCTTTTGACTTAAAAGAAATCAATTAACTTCTGTTACTGTTTAGGCTCATTCAGTTTGGTTTTGGTCCTCTGAAACATAAACACTCCTATCATACTTGGGTGTTACACGAAATGGGTCCTTTACACTGGCTTTCTCTTCACCAGTTTCTATCCCCAACATCATATGCTTCATACCTGTCTATGCCAGTTTATACTTGTCTGGTCAGGATTTATACACATCTTGCACTGAGATTTTAGTCATTCTGTCTCTACCACTCAAGCTAACTCCTTTACAGCATAAATACTTTCCATCAACCACATAGAAGCGGTCCCATTCAACTAGATGTTCAGGCTACTTCTCTTTCCACTTTAATCCTGCTCCCTCTCATCTATTCAATGACAAGAAATTCTGGGATGCTGGCTTTCTTCCAGGGAAAACAAACTGCAAAACTCCTATGATGGCTTTTATTCAATGTTCTGTCTACAGAACACCTTCTGCAGTCACATTACATGGGGTTTTATAGGCATCTTTAGCCTGACATGAGAAGCAAAGAGGTTGAGTGCTGACTAGAAGATTTTCCTCATCATTCAAGTTATTTAATAGATGATTGCTTTTGATCTTTCAATTCCAAAGTTTCTCAGTTCCAGCAATGCAGTTAAACGCTGTTATCTGCAACATTTCCCTAGTATAAATCCTCATTGTCAGGGGGATGAGCCCGTAGCATTTACAAAATGGGACTGACCAAAGGAGGCCTGGGCTTCACTGAAGGCTCACACACAGACCATCCTGGAAAATAATGTCTGGTCCTTAGTAGAGTCAGGCTATAAAACTTGGTGGAAGAAAGTGGGAATTCCTAACTTTTTCCTCTGCCAACAGATGGAAAGGGCACTGGCTAACAGTCAGGAAACCTGAGGATAGCCTTGGCTCTGCCATTTAATACCAGTTAGTAAATTTAGGCAAGTCAGTCAATACCTCTTGATTCCTTTTTTTTTTTTTTAAGTTTATTTATTTTTGAGAGAGAAAGAGAGAGAGAGAGGGAGGGAGGGGCAGAGAGAAAGGGAGAGAGAGAATCCCAAGCAGGCTTCATGCTGTCAGCGCAGAGCCTGATGCAGGGCTCAATTTCACGAACTGTGAGATCGTGACCTGAGCCGAAATTAAGAGTCAGACGCTTAACCAACTGAGCCACCCAGGTGCTCCAACACCTCTTGATTCTAATTTCTTCATCTACAAAATGGAATTCATCATACTCCCCTGCATCAAACGACATATGCAGATGTTAGGGTGCCTGGGTGGCTCTGTCAGTTGAGCATCTGACTCTTGATTTTGACTCAGGTCATGATCCCAGGGTCGTGGGATTGAGCCCCACATCGGGCTTTGTGCTATCAGCGTGGAACCTACTTGGGATTCTCTGTCTCTCTCTGCCCCTCCCCTGCTCATGCTGTCTTTCTCTCAAAATAAATAAATAAACATTGAAAAAAAAGATATACAGATGTAAGGTATTATTATGCACTATACAAATGTAAAGTTTAATTACACTGCCCTATTCTTAGACATCTTTATTCAAATCTGGGATTGTAAGATTCTGACTATTCTAATTACAAAGATTGAAAAAGTGAATTGCTTCTCATAAATCAATTTATTTGATATCTATATGTTATAATGAGTTAGGAATTACCATATACAGAGTAGCATCAAATTTGGAACACCAGTTAGGATATTACTCTATGCAAATGACTGAAGATTCGAAGTATGGATGCACATAACAATGTAAATAGATGCTACACATTTCTGCAAATGCCTAAAAATGGTCTTCAGCAGATGCTTCTAAATTTTCTCTGGATTACAGCTTTCGAACAAAACAAAAACCCAGTGGATTTGGACCAGAGATCTCTAAACCTTCCTCCACCCCCACAACTGTCTTTATTTAGTCCTAAATTTAGAGCAGATGGAGAAACCAGCAAGCAAGACAATGCCTGCATCTGCTAATAAATTAATACTGCTGAGCCAAGCAAATGGATAAAACTTGAGCAGTCTCTACACGTTAGCTATAAAGAATGCAAGGGCCCCTGCTTTTGAGGCATTTATAATCTATATAACTTAGACATAATATTGTTTGCTAGCATTTATTGAGGACTTGCTATGTGTTGGGCACTATGCTTAGTGTTACACTCATATCAACTCATTTAAGCCTCCCAATGACCCTGTGAGATGGATACTATTATATTACCCAGTGTACAGAAGAGGACAATGAATCAGAGATTAAGTGATTTTGCCCAGAATCACATGACTAATGATACAGTTGGAATTTAAAAGAACACTCTCTGAACCATCATGCTAAACTGCTCTTCTAAGAAAGACACAGATAGATAGAAGGAATAGATTATCCTATAACCTCATTTAATATTTACCATATATTCTTTATTATTCTATATTATATTTTATTTACATATATCATTTATATTATATGACTGATGGGCTAGGATTATATTATATTATATTATATTATATTATATTATATGATTATATGACTGATGGGCTAGGGAGAGGGGGAATAGGGAGTTGTTGTTCAATAGGTATAAAGGTTCAGTCATGCAAAGTGAAAAAATTCTAGAGGTCTGTTGTACAATAGTGTGTTATTGGTAATAGTTAGCAATACTGTAATGTACAGTTAAAAATTATTAGGGCAAATTTATGTGTTTATTGGGTTTTTTTACTATTAAAAAAAAAGAAAGAGGGGCACTTGGATGGCTCAGTTCTTTAAGTGTCCAACTCTTGATTTCAGCTGAGGTCATGATCTCAGGGTTTGATGGATCAAGCCCCGTGTTGGGCTTTGCACTGACATCATGGAGCCTGCTTGGGATTCTCTCTCTCCCTCTCTCTCTGTCACTCCCCTGCTTGTGTGCTCACTCATTTTCCCTCTCAAAATAAATAAATAAACATTAGAAAATATATATCTTGCTCTGAGAGAGAGAGAGAGAGAGAGAGAAAGGAAGAAAGGGAGGGAAGGAGGAAGGGAGGGAGGGAGGGAGGGAGGAAGGAAGGAAGGAAGGAAGGAAGGAAGGAAGGAAGGAAGAATAAAGCCTGGTCCATCAACTGATGAATAGCTAAACAAAATATATATCCATACAAAATGTATGTATATATCCACAAAATGCATATCCATACAATGGAATATTTGCTGTTCAGACATAAAAAGAAATGAAGTTCTGATACATGGATATAGTATGTGTGAAACTTGAAACATGCTAAGTGAAAGAAATCAAGCACAAAAGATCACACATTGTATGATTCCATTTATATGAAATGTCTAGAATAGACAAATCCAGAGAGACAGAAAGTAGACTGGTGGTTGCCTAGGGCTAGGGGATGGAAAACTAAGGGATGATAGCTAATAAGTAAGGAATTTCTTTTGGATGTGACGAAAATGTTCTAAAATTGATTGTGGTGATGCTTGTATAACCCTATGAATACAATGAAAGTCATTGAATTGTACACTTTAAATGAGTGAATTGTGGTATGTGAATCCTATCTTAATAAAACAAAAATATTTTTTTAATTACATAGTGATTGCATTAGTTTCTATTGTATTATTATTGCATAACAAAATACCATAAAAGCAGCAGCTTAAAATAACACCCATTTATTATCTCACCATTTTGTAGATGAGAAGTCTGTGGTGGGTAGAGGAGGTTAGGACTACTGGCTGAGTTTTCTGCTTAGGGTCTTGCAAGTCCAAAATTAAGATATTAGTAGGACTGAGTTCTTATCTGGAGGCTCTGGGGAAGAAAATGTTTCATTCATATTGTTGGCAGAATTAAGATACTTGCAGTTGTAGGACCAAAGTCCTGTTTCCCAGCTGGCTACTGGCAAAGAACCACTCTCAGGTCATTGAATGTTGCCCTTTGCATTTTCAAAGCCAGCGATGGACTCTCAAATATTTCTCATGCTTCAAACTTCTCTAACTTACCCTTCTACTACTAGCCAGAGAAAATTCTCTGCTTTCAAATAACACCCCTGATTGAATCAGATCCATCCAGATAATTTCCATATCTTTTTTTTTAGTGTTTATTTTTGAGAGAGAGACTGAGTGTGAGCAGGGGAGGGGCAGAGAGAGAGGGAGACACAGAATCCGAAACAGGCTCCAGGCTCTGAGCTGTCAGCACAGAGCCTGATGTGGGGCTCAAACTGATAATTTTCATGTCTTAAGGTCAATTGACTTGGGACTTTAATCATATTTGCAAAATTCATAGCAGTACCTAGATTGGTGCTTGATCGAATAACCAGGAAATAGGAATTAGAACTCTTGGGCGCCTGGGTGGCGCAGTCGGTTAAGCGTCCGACTTCAGCCAGGTCACAATCTCGCGGTCCGTGAGTTCGAGCCCCGCGTCAGGCTCTGGGCTGATGGCTCGGAGCCTGGAGCCTGTTTCCGATTCTGTGTCTCCCTCTCTCTCTGCCCCTCCCCCGTTCATGCTCTGTCTCTCTCTGTCCCAAAAATAAATTAAAAACGTTGAAAAAAAAAAA
>NW_026057586.1:23675371-23684199 GCF_023721935.1 Panthera uncia
ATATATATATATATATATATATATATATAAAAAGAACTCTTCCTAGAATCTTTTCTTCAAAAAATATTCCCCCCTTTTTCAGCTTCATTGAGATATAATTGACATATAACTCAAAAATGTTCTTAAATTTTCATTGATGTATAACTACATATAGAAAAATACCTAAATCAGAACTGAAAAGCTTGATTATTTTCACACCATAAAGGTACCCATATAACTCCCACCTAGACCAATAAACTAAAGATAAATTTAGGGATAAATGACATTTTTCTAATACTGAGTATTCCAAATTTATTAACATGGTATAAAGTTCCATGTATTTGAGTCTTCTTTAATATATCTCAATAATGTTTTGTAGTTTTCAACTAAGTTTTGCATATCTTTCATTAGATCTTTTCCCAGGATTTTGTTTTTGTTTTTTTGAAGATTTTTATTTTTAAGTAATCTCTACACCCAACATGGGGCTCAAACTCACAACCTCAAGATCAACAGTCACATGCTCCACCTACTGAGCCAGCCAACTGCCCCTATTCCAAGGTTTTTGATAGTTTTGATGCCCCTGTAAATGGCTTCAGTTAAAATATTTAAATCTGTTTATTGTTGGAATATAGAAACAAAATTGATTTTCCATACACTGATTGAGTATCCAGACATCTTGCTAAGCTCACTTATAATGGTAACATGTTATCTGCTTATTCTTTTGAATTTTTCTATGGACATAATCATATCATCAGCTAACAATAAGTTTTATTTCTTCCTTTCTAGTCCTTATACCTTTCATTTATTTTTCTTGCCTTATTACACTGGCTAAGACCTTCAAAACAATGTTGTATAGAAGTGGTATTAAATGAGCACACTTGTCCGTTTCTCACACCACAAGGGGAGCTTTCAATATTTTATTACTAAATGTATATAATATTTAGTCTATTATTTTGTGGATATATATCAGATTAAGGGCATTCCTTCCTGTTCTTAATATGCTAAGAGTTCTTATCATATGAGTATTAAATTTTATCAAAAAAATCTTGTATTTATGATCATCTTACCACTTTTTCCCCCACTTATTTTATTAATGTTGTGAATAATATTGATTTCAAAATGTTAAATAAATCTTCCATTCCTTGAAGAACAAACTCCTTTTGTCAAGATGTCTTATTCCTTTTATATAATACGGAATTCAATTAACTAATTATTTTCTTTAGGGTTTTCATGAGAGAGATTAGACTATAATTTTCCTTTCTTTTAATGTCCTTTAAGTTTTGGCATCAAGGTTATGTTGACCTCATAAAATGAGTTGGGAAGTGTTCCCTCTTTTTCTATTTTCTGGAAGTATTTGTAGGAGAAAGGTATATTTCTTCCTTAATTGTTCAGAATGATTCACTAGCGAAACCATGTAAGCCTGGATTTTTTGGGGGGGCAGGGGAGAGGCGGGCAGGGTTTGGAGGTTTTTTGTAAGAAGTGTTTCTTACCACAAATTCAATTTCTTTAAAAAACAGAAAATTTGAATAGTCCTATATTTTTTATGTCAGTTCTAGAAAATTTTGTTTTTTAAGGAAGTTCTTTTAGCAATTTTATCTAAAATTAAAGTTACTTATAGTATTCTTTTCACTTTTTAATATTTGTAAGATCTGTAGCAATGTCTCCTTCTTCATTCCTGATATAGGCATATTGTAAAGAGTATTTTCAATAATCTATCATTGGATCAACTGATGAATGGATAAATAAAATGCAGTGTATCCATGCAATGGAATATTATTATTTGGCTGATACAAGCTACAACATGGATACATCTTGAAAACATTATGCTAACTGAAAGAAGCCAGTCACAAAGGACCACATATTGTATGATTCAATTTATATGAAATGTTAAGAATAGGCAAATCTATAGAGATAAAACAGATTAGTAGTTAGAAAGATTAATGGTAGAAAGTAGTTGAGGGCTATGAAGTTTGGGAGGAAAGTGGGAGTGACTGCCAAAGGGTAGAGTTTCTTCAGGGGATAATGAAAATGTTCTACAATTGATAATGGTGATATTTACACAACTCTCTGAATATAAGAAAAACCGCTGAATTTCATGGTATGTGAATTGTTATCTCAATAAAGCAATTTAAGAAATCTATCATTGGATAGGTCAGATACTCCTTGATCTAGACTTGATTAGATCCTCCTTCAATTTTGTTCAAAGCAACAAATTAGAAACTACTTACCCATTTTGCAAAAGAATTTGGTACCTAATCATTCATGTTTTAGCCCCAATGCCAATACTTCAATTTCCCCCTTTTTTGGTATCCTGGAGCATTGTGAAATGGACCCAGAAAGATACTGTGCCTACACTAGGTATCAGCAAGATTGATTTTAGGAAATCCTTCATATGGAAGCTTGCCTGTGTATCCTTAGGAAATTCTTTACATGTCCCGAGGGGTACAAATATCCTAGTTTGAAGACCACTGCAGTAGGCTATGCTGCCTCTTAGTAGAGGCATGTGGGAGAAAAAACTGTTTTCCAGTATCTACCAGCTGTATGAAGATGCGTTCCATAGCAAGGCCCTTTGTGGTCAATTAGGAACAGCATTTGGGTTGCTGACCCAGACATAGGTACTTCTACAAGGTCAGCTCCAGTCCAGGATGTTTGACAAAGATATGGTCTCATTCAGACAAACCTATGATCTCTGGAAGCCACAACAATGTCGAGTACAACCTAGACAAAATAACCTTGGCTTCATTTGGCAACACCAAACTAAATGTTGCTTAGCTCTAGCTGAGGTTGCCTGAACAGTTTCTGGAAGTTACAGGGGGATTTATATAGCTGGGAAACTTGATCTCTTGCCTTTCCCCTTTTACTTTTTCGTGGGCGAATTTAATCTTTGTACCTGCCATGTCTGCTGAGTGTATAATTAGCATGCTGACATCTGAGCAACAGTGTTTCTCAGCTTTATTTAGGAATGGAAATATTTTTTACTTTGGGTCAACTTAGGCACCCCCCTCTACTTCCTTATTATCCTGGAGATGACAGGTGTTTAATCCCTAGAATATTTCTGTCAAGGGCACAGAAATATGTGTCCAGACATTAGCCAAAGTTGCCCTCTCCTTTAAGATACACATGACATTGGCTCAATACCTCTCCTGCCTCCCCACCCCATGGGTTACATAAAGGTCAATGCACTCCTTACAATTTCCTGAAAATTCCTGGGAGACTTAGGCTGTGTTCACCTCTGACTCCAGCTCCTGTCAACTGTGTTAGTTTGGGGTTGTCTCACTCTCACTTCTGCTGTCCCTTTTCCACCCAGGTCAACACAGTCAGGGAATTCAGAACTTGTTCTTATTTGGTGTGCAGAGTTGAGGAGAGATTACTCAAATCCTATGTGTCTATCAGACTTCAAAGATAGTCTGGGGGAATTGGAGGGGCTTACTCCAAGCAGCGCAGCCACCATAAAACTGAATTATCACCCATCTGTGTTTTTAAGGTTCTCCCCCAGTTTCCTTACCCTGAATGGGGCTTAGCCTTCTCTCATTCTTTATTACCTTTGTTCTGACTTTCCTATGCCTCACAAAAGGCAACATCCCAATTTCTCAGGCACAAAAACTTTTTTCCAACCTTTTCTCTGACTCTAGGTATCTGTCTGCATATCTTACGACACAAGCTAAAGCTTTAGAATTAGTATTTATAAGGATTTGCCTCATTAAGGTCACAGACAACCATTCTATTCCTCTCCAGTTTTAGTTTAGAGAGTAACGGTGGGGATTTTTCATTGTTTTTAGTATTGATCAGGAAAAATCCCTAGGAGAGTGAGGTGTTGCATCTTAACAGAACAGGATGGCAAGGAAAATTGAGCCAGTCACTATTATTTATTGAGCGCCTAGTATGCTCCAATGAGCTAGGAGCTAGGGCACAAAAGGCAACAAAATCAGACACAGTTCTGATTGCAGTGTTAGTGGGAAAAAGGAACGTTAATCAAATACCTAAATAAACAAAACGAAAATATGAGCGACAAGCACCAGAAAGGTGGGGGTGCGGGTGCTTCAAGAGTTAATATGCCTCCTGGTGGGAAGTCTGAGAAGGTCTCTCTGAGGTTGTGACTGCAGAGCTGTGATCTGAAGGCCCACTAAAGGTTATCTTGTGGGGAGGAGAAAGAACTTTCCAAGTGGAGGTTGGAACAACAGAAGCCCCCGACAAAGCAAAAGAAGGACCCGTGGCTGGAGCTGCAAAAATGAATGGCACTTTGGAGAAAGATTAGGTTGGAAAGGGTGTTAAGGCAAGGCCATTAAAAAGTTTCACGTAGGGGATGCTGGGCTCAGATTTGCATTTTGCAAAAAAAAAAAAAAAAAAATCACTTTTCAGTAGGGAGAATGGATTGGATGTTAAAAAAAGCTTGAGAGAAACTGTCGAATACCTGGAGCAGCCATGTGGAAACCAGCAACTGATACGATTATTCTACTCTGAATGATATTTATGTGTTTCATATAATTTTTAAACGAAATGAATACATATACACATAAATCATTCAGAATAGCAAACAGTATTTTAAAAATAGCAACTGGTACTCGTACTATTAGGTTATAAAAGTCAGTAGTCCTCTGAACATTCCTCCTCATACCCCTCGCACCTTCCACTCAAGATTCCTTCCTCCACTCCTAACTATTCATCTGGTATTGACTACACCCCCCCCTTTATTTTTAGGAGAATATATTTTTTTACCTTTTAAAATGTTTACTTATTTATTTTGAGAGAGTGAGCAGGGAGGGGCAGAGAGAGAGAGGGAGAGAGAGAATCCCAAGCAGGCTCTGTGCTGATAGCTCAGAGCCTGACACAGGGTACGATCTGATGAACTGTGAGATCATGACCTGAGCTGGGATTAAGGGTTGGACGTTTAACTGAGCTATCCAGGTGCCCCCTTTTTTCTTTTTTAATACAGCATGCTAAAAGCGTTATTTATTTTTCAGTAGTTTTTAATTTTTATCTTAGAGGGAAAGAGGGAGAGAGTGTGAGCCAGGAAAAGTGCCCGAGGGGGAGAGAGAGGGTGAAGGGAGAAAGAGAACCTTAAGCAGGCTCCGTGCTCAGCACAGAGCCTGACAGGGCTCAGTCCTGCAACCCTGGGATTGTGACTTGAGCCAAAATCAAGCGTAGGATGATCAATCAACTAAGCCACCTAGGCACCTCTATTTTCCAGTTTTAAACACTGTTTACTTTCTACTTTGGAAGAAAAGAATTTCTTGATTTTACCCCATGTCCCACCATGCCCAAACTCTATTCTTATCCTGCCAAGAGTGAATATTCAAAGCATTACCAACATTTTCTTTTTATTCTTCCCAAATAAGAAAAAATATTGACTCATTCATTACTTGAAAATCCATCAATCAGTAAGGACAGAACAAGTACATTGCGAAGACAAAAGTACCTTCCCTGTACATCGGTCATGAACACACTTAAAGCAGTAAGGACTCATACCCCATTAAGTAAAAACTGTTCAATTTTTTTAAGATGGCATAAGAATAGTCAAGGAAATTATAGTTGAATTATACATGCTAGTTGAAAGACATAATAAAGCTATTTGCACTAGGAGGCAAAAATAATCTTTACAAGACAAATATCTTGGAAGGGAAGTCTTAGAAAAGTCATTAACTGATGAACTGTATAATCCACCCACTGACTAGCAAAATAGGCCTCTCTCACACTGCTGTGAGCTAGAAAACAGGTGGGTGATTCCTATGCAGAGTCTAAAACAACAGTCAGAGGTTTTGGCCTTCCAATAAGTCAATCAATCCTAAGGAAATATTCAAAGATACAAGATTGACACCAAAGAATCTTCATGATGGTATTACTTATACATAATGGAAAAGAATCTCAATGCCCCCCAAATAGGAAATAGGTTAAATTATGTTACATCTATAGAATGGAATATTATAATCATTAAATTCATGCTTTCAAAGAACAGTTAACATCATGGGACAATGCTCGTAATGTGAAATTAGAAAAACAGTTTGAAGTCAACCTACATGTAAAAACATACACACATACATAAACATAGTATGTTTAAATTTTTTTTTTTAACGTTTATTTATTTTTGAGACAGAGAGAGACAGAGCATGAACGGGGGAGGGTCAGAGAGAGGGAGACACAGAATCTGAAACAGGCTCCGGGCTCTGAGCTCTCAGCACAGAATCTGAAACAGGCTCCAGGCTCTGAGCTCTCAGCACAGAGCCTGACGCGGGGCTCGAACTCACGGACCGTGAGATCATGACCTGAGCCAAAGTCAGCCGCTTAACCGACTGAGCCACCCAGGCGCCCCAAACATAGTATGTTTAAATATATATAAAATATCTACACACACTCCATTTTTTTTCTTTCTTTCTTTTTTTTAGTGCATAGAAAAAGAGCTTTTTCTCCCACTATGGTCAGACATCCATGTATCTTAGAGGGCTTGCTAGAAGTGCAAATCCTTGGGTTCCACTCCAGACCTACTGAATTAGAGGCTTTGGCATCACAGCCCTAGGACTTCTGCCTACCTACACACCCTTGTCCACCCACGTACTACCTTGTCTGCCTATATCCTGCCTTGTCCACCTATGTACTGCCTTGTTCACCTACGGCCTACCTTGATTGATACTGATTCACACCTCCATTTGAATACCAGTGAATGAGAAGTAGGTGCTTTCTGGGTGACAGAATTATGAGTAATCTTCTTCCTGGAATTCTTTAAAAAAATTATCTGCCAAGCATATGCTGCTTTTGTAATTAAAAAGCTCATTAAAAGTATATTAATGAAGCATGAGTATTAGAAAAACAGAACAGATTTGGGGTCTATTTGGGCAAGTCTAAACACCTTTTGAGAATTGGAAAGTGCATTTTTAAAATTTAAAGCAAGCAGGTACCTATAGATTCCTGACAGAATGTCAGTTTAGAGAGAACAAACTGAAGGTTGATGGAGAGGTTTTGGGTGGGCAGGAGATGGGCTAAATGGGCAAGGGGCATTGAGGAGGGCACTTTTTGGAATGAGCACTGGGTATTATACATAGGGGATGAATCACTGGATTCTATTCCTGAAATCATTATTGCACTATATGCTAACTTGGATATAAATTAATAATAATAATAATAACAATAATAAATGAAAAAATAAATAGGACAAAAAAATACTAAGTGTAAATACGAAATTCATTAACTCAATAAATAGTGCAGGTAAAAAATATAAATATAATAATTTTGAAAAGTATTAAGAAACAGTATTTTCCTGTGCTCCAAGATGTTCCTTGGCAAAAAGGATTCAGTGATCAAATAACTTCGGGGCACGATACATATTCTAATCCTCTCTTAGAGTCATACAACCATGAGCATATTATAGGCTCTGGGAAGTCCAGTATAATCTTCATTCTTAATTCTAGCTCCACAAATTCTTAGGATGTGTCCTACCATTAAGAAAAAAACTAGGGGCACCAGGGTGGCTCAGTCAGTTAAGCGTCTGACTCTTGATTTCGGCTCATGATCTCGTGGTTCATGAGTTTGATCCTCGCATTGGGCTCTGCACTGATAGTGCAGAGCCTGTTTGGGATTCTCTCTCCTCTCTCTCTCAAAATAAAAAAATAAATAAACTTAAAAAAAAAAATTCTAGGCCAGGAGAGAGCCCAAGAATTCTCACTATGGACTGACACTCTATGTTTGATCAATCTTACATTCCTATGGTCTCTGATGACTTAGACCACATACATTAATAGGGTCTGATTCTAAGGGCACAGCTCAAATCAGTTACCAAATAACACTTAAGAAAAACAAAATTGAGTGCCAGGCTACAAAATTAGAATCTGAGAAGGAATTGTATATTTACTTTTGTTTACTAGTCTCTACCACCAGACATTGAGCCTGAAATTGTGTCTTATATTCACTTATGTAGTTCTAACACGGTAAAGCCCGGCACTTAGTTGGTACTCAGTTGAACAGAGCACAACCAAACAGGTGGCCAAATTTTTTTAGACAAATGCAATAATGAAACGGGCTCAGCACAGGTCCTCAACATTAGGCCATATAGTTTATGCAGTCATGATATCAAGGCCTCGTTTCATTCAATAAATACTTTTGAATGCTTATGAGTGGGTAATTCCAAGAATGCAGAGGTGATTAAGCTACAGTCTTTAACCTCAAGAGCCCCAGGAGTATTACCAACCAGTCCCTGGTGTACAGGGTTGGGCACACATTAGGTGTCTAATAAATGCTTGTTTTAACTGAGTTCGGAAACCAAGATATGCTAGTCTGGTCAAACTTTGGTGGCCCGGGAGCCTAGAGTAGGGTAGAATCAGCAGTCAAAAGTTTTTGTGAGAGAAGTCCCAGAAAGAACCTAAAGGGATTTAACAGTGTATACCATGACAGAATTTGTAAATATATGTACTATGAAATTCTCTAGGTTCCTGCATGTTCATAGATGGTATGTGGTGAAACAGGACTGAGAAAGGGGTCCAAAACAGATGACAGGCCCCTCTACTGCAGGACTTCTCAACCTTTAAGACATGTACTATGTTCCTTTTATGCTATGTTCCTCCTAGTCTTCACAGCAATCCTACACAGTAGGTCTCATTATTTTTCCTAGTGTAGAATGAGCAAGGGATACCTGGGGGGCTCAGTCAGTCAGGCATCCAACTCTTGATTTTGGCTCAGGTTATGATCTAACGGTTCACGGGTTCGAGCCCTGTGTCGGGCTCTGCGCTGGCAACGGGCAGCCTACGTGGGATTTTCTCTCTCTCCTCTCTCTCTGCCCCTTCCCTGTTCTCACGGTCCCTCTCTCAAAATAAATGGAAAGGAAAAGGAAAAGGAAAAGGAAAAGGAAAAGGAAAAGGAAAAGG
>NW_026057586.1:24403863-24438215 GCF_023721935.1 Panthera uncia
TTATACTGCCTCTATCATTTTTCCTTTTATAGAATATCATGGGGTTGGAATCCCCATATGTGGCTGTATACACATTGGCTTCTTCCACTTAGTAATACTCTAAGCTTCATCCATGTCTTTTCATACTTGGATAAATCACTTTTTATAGCACTTACAGTCCATGGTCTGGATGTATCGCATTTGATTCACTTATTGAAGAACATCTTAGTTGCTTCTGAGTTTTGTCAATTGTCAAAGCTGCCACAAGCATCCACCTGCCAGCTGGTGGTGTGGATATGTTGTCAACTCCTTTGGATAAATACCTAGGAGTGTGAATGCTGAATCCTACGGTAAGATTGTTTTGTGTAAGACACTGCCAAAGTGGCTGTGCCATTTTGTGTTGGACAGCAGCAAAGAGTTTCCACTTCTCCACAGCCTCACATCCAAGTTAGTTGGCATATAGTACAATGATTTCAGGAGTAGATTCCTTAATGCCCCTTACCCATTTAGCCCGCCCCCATATGAGTGAAGCCCTATGATATTTGTATTTGACTAATTTCACTTAGCATAATACTCTCTCGTTCCATCCACATAGTTGCAAATAGCAAGATTTCATTCGTTTTGATTGCCGAGTAATAGATAACACATTGTATGTATGTGTGTGTGTATATATATATATGTGTATACACACACACCCCCCACATCTTCTGGATCTCCTTTGCACTGCTGGTGGGAATACAAACTGGTGCAGTCACTCTGGAAAGTGGTATGGAGGTTCCTCAATTGTTTCTATGTATTTTGGGTACTAGTCCTTTATCAGTTATGTTTTTTTTGCAAATATTTTTCTCATTCTCTGGTTTGTCTTCTCATTTTCTTGACTTGTGTCCCTTTTCAAACACCAAAGGGAGACACAGTGGTGGAGATCTCCCATTTGGCAATGACTTTTCCATTCCTGTTTTCTCTTCCCCACATGCCTGGAAAAGCTCAAATTTTTTTGTACCCTTGTCAGTGGTTCTTTCAAGATCCAGAATGTGCTGTTTTGGGAAAGAAAAAGGCATGCATTTCTCTCTTGAAGATAATAATTTTTTTCTTCTTACGTTCTCAAATATTATGTGTCCTTCCATAAAAGATCTGGAATGTTAGGTGATTTGCTGACTCTTCATGCAGTGTGTATTTATTGAGTCTATCATTGTGATGTATGGTTCTGGGGATGCAAATTTTTTTTTTTTTTAAAGTAAAAGGAAAGATAATACATGATATAATGTGATGTGAGCTAATAAAAATCTAACACACAGTGCTTACTATGCAAGATGCTGGTCTAAGTTCTGTATTAATCATTGTCCTCAGGACAATCAAGTAAAGGTAATTGCTGTTCCCAATTTTATAGTCCAGGAAACTGAGGCACTTAGAGGTTAAGTAATTTGCCAGAATAACTCAGTTAATAACTGGCTGAGACAAGATTTGACCTTAAGATATGTAAATCATGTTACATGCCCACAATTTGTTTGTATTTAGGTAAGATAACCCATACACAAATGAAAATTTGTTCACTTCCTAGATTTCAATTTAGAGATGGCTTATATTTATTTTTATTTATATTTTTTTATTTTAATTATAACATGAAATTTATTGTCAAAATTGTTTCCATACAACACCCAGTGCTCATCCCAACAGGTGCCCTCCTCAATGCCCATCACCCACTTTCCCCTCTCCCCCAACCCCCATCAACCCTCAGTTCTCAGTTTTTTGTTTTTTTTTTTTTTATTTTTTATTTTTTTATTTTTCCAATGTTTTATTTTTATTTATTTTTGGGACAGAGAGAGACAGAGCATGAACGGGGGAGGGGCAGAGAGAGAGGGAGACACAGAATCGGAAACAGGCTCCAGGCTCCGAGCCATCAGCCCGGAGCCTGACGCGGGGCTCGAACTCACGGACCGCGAGATCGTGACCTGGCTGAAGTCGGACGCTTAACCGACTGCGCCACCCAGGCGCCCCTCAGTTCTCAGTTTTTAAGACAGATGGCTTTTAAAGCCTAACACCTGTTGGGGCACCTGGGTGGCTCAGTGGGTTAAGTGTCTGACTTCGGCTCAGGTCATGATTCCATGGTTTGTGGATTTGAGCCCTGTGCCAGGCTCTGTGCTGACAGCTCAGAGCCTGGAGCCTGCTTCGGATTCTGTGTCCCCCTCTCTCTCAGCCCCTCTGCTGCTTGCACTCTCTCTCTCAAAAATAAACATTAAAAAAAAAAATTAAAAAAGCCTAACACCTGTTGACAGAATTAAGCATCCTCTTCTCTCTGGTTGTGCAACATTTTTATGTATTTCAGGAGTTTAATTTGAGCAATGGTGTACATGTGTGTACATGGACCTGTGTTTATTCCATGCACTAGGGCATGTGGAAGCCCAGCTTTCTTTTCTCCAACAGGATTTGGCACAGTACCTGGACAACAACACAGATATGTCTTGATTTAGTTGAGTGATTGGTTGTGATTCATTTCATTTTTCATGTTTTAGTTTGATGGATGTGAACAAGGGCCTTTGAAAGTGAATGTCAGGTGGCTGTATTGCTATCAGAATCTGACTACATTGTCTCTTTGCAGGTATCGTGCTTGTTGCCATTAATCCTTATGAACAGTTGCCAATCTATGGTCAAGATGTCATCTATGCCTACAGTGGCCAAAACATGGGGGACATGGACCCCCACATCTTTGCTGTGGCAGAAGAAGCCTACAAGCAGATGGCCAGGTAAGCATGACCTCAGCCTGGGAGTCCTTCTGGGGATTCCTTCTGGTAGAAGTTTCTGCCTTCCTTGACTGCTTTTGCCTAGCAATCAGTTGGTGATCCTGGGATTGAGTAAATTTCCTCATGTCTTCAGCATCTTCTTGGGAACCTGAACCTATTCTTGAACAGTGGCTCCCAAGACCTTGTTCATTTTCTGAGCAATGAAATAAATGGATGCCTTAGATTTCATGTCTCCTTGGCTTCCTTTTGGCACTCTTTCCTCCCCTCTGGTGTCACAAATTCATTTTCTAGCATCACCCTTCATTTTGCAGATTCCACTGCAGATTCCCTTTGAAGGAACCAGGATTCTTGGACAACTTAATATACCAAGCATTTAGATAGGAATTTTAGAGTTTCTCTTTAGACACTGAAGTAAATCTCTGTATTGCTCTTTTTTAGCTCTGAAAGATGGGTACTGGTCTGTTTCATTGGAAAATGGGCTAGGTGATTGTACTAAGGTTCTACAGGTAAATGGAACAAGTAAACCAGGGATATGAGAGAGAGAGAGAGAGAGAGTGTGTGTGTGTGTGTGTGTGTGTGTGTGTGTAAGGAATGGCCTCATGTAATTGTGGAGGCTTGGCAAATCCAAAATCCACAGGAGAGGTTAATAGGCTTGAACCCATGGAAGAGTTGATGTGTTTGAAGTCTGAAGGCAGTCTGCTGTCATGATTCTGTCTTGGAGAAAGGCCTTCATCTGATCGGTTGAGGCCCACCCACATTATGAAGGGTAATGGTAAACAAAAATCTGATTTGAAATGTTAATCTCATCTAAAAAATATCTTCACTAGCACTATCTTGACCAGTGTTTGACCAAATGTCTAGGTACTCTGGCCTATCCAAGTTGACAACTAAAACTAATCACCACATTGATGGTCTTAAGCTATTCAGGCATAAGGTAGGGAAAGAAAGTTTCACCAAAGTTTTGGTGGAAATGCATATTCCTGTTCACACTAACATGCTGGATCTTGTCAGCCATCTTTCTTGCCATTTCTACAGAACACCTTATGGAGCTAGCAGCAAATGTAGGAAAGTCCTTTGTGGGGAGTAGGGCCACTTAGGCTAATTTAGTGAGAAGGAGAATCCCGTTTAAGATGGTCTGTGCTTCAGTGGATCTCAGAGTATAATTGTCAGCCTGATTAACTTTTCTAAGAAAGAAGGCAGCTTTTATAAGCTTGTTTATAGATTTAGTGTGGTATTGCTGGTTGTAGAGCTCTGTATATAAAAAGTTCTGCTTCCTTCTAGATCTATACTATGTTCAAAATAAGCAGTGATGGGAGAACTGAGCAATTTAACAAACAGAATGATCCATAACCATTTCTCCTAAATGTAGTAGGAGAGTGGGGGGGGGCGCTAAAATGGTCTCAACCTTTGATCTCTTTAATGCCATAAGAAAGACCACATACTGTATAAATCTACTTCAGGGCTTGGCCAGAAATCACTTCCTTGAAAACTTACGCAAACCTAACAAAGTGTGGTTCAAGGCCATGCCATGTGGAGAGAAGAATGGGTTTTAATGTGTTTTAGTACATAGCCCCATTCATATATTACTGTGGGAGGTCAAGTGTGTGGCACAGTGGAGAGAGATCTGGGGTCTGGACAGGCTTCCATGCCTTGGGAGAATCACTTAAGCTGAATCTTAAACTATCTTTCTCCTTTGGAGGATGGTTTCTTTATGGTTATAAAACAGAAGGTGGGTGTGGGTTACTTGTGACTTCCTACCATGCTAAAAGTTCTAGTAGTTCTTTGACATCTCTTTGGATGGATGTCACTGATAATTATTTTTCGTTTCATTCTCTTTTACCCAGTTGTGCTTAGATGTACCAGAAGTTGTTCTTTACCAAAGACTTCTTGAGGTGACCCCAATAGCTTTTGGAATTTCCTGGCCTCCAGCTTTATCTACACCATAGATCCTCTTGCCTAGATGCCTCCATTCTTCCTTTCCATGCTTGAAGCTGGGTTCATGGTTCTTCTACAGTCGGGTTATTTCATTTGTTTGGGCCCTTGTTCACATCCATTAGAAGGGGATGTGGTTGTACAGGGTGGTGTATAGATGGGTTATAAATTTGGCAATTAAGGGGCTTGGAGGTTAAAGTTGAATGAGGAATTGCTTCCTTAAGGGTTTTATTTTAAGGTTTATACTCCTTGTACTCTCCGAGTCCTAGGGTGCAGCCAAATAATCTTACTGAAATTCTTATGCAATTTTTGCTCATGAACTTAGACTAGAAGTAGAAGGACCAGCACGTGTGGCCATAGGAGAGAGCTATGGTTGAATTTGGTGGGGTCAGTGGCTTAGCGTTTCTGTTACTGATCTGAGAGACGCACTGGAGGCCCCTGGAGAATCTTTTGCTGTGCAGGGAAAAGAGGAGACCCATTGGTCAGATGCAGGGGAGGGAAGGGAAGGTTGTTGCTATACTTCCAGTATAGATCTGCTCTGTTAATTCTAGATGCTAGAACATATTTAACAATACCTGCCAACTGTGTTGTGCTCTTCCTGATGCATCAGTAATAGTTGAAATAACCATTAATTCAACAGTGTGCTTTGAATCTGAGCCTCTGTAACAGCTGGGCGAAATGAAGGGTGTAAGAAACCAAAGTTAATCACTTCACCCAGCATTACGCTGAGTTTGTGACTTAGTTCGCCTTGGATTCAACAATTCTTTCTCGTGATTCACTGAGGATTTGATTTTTCTTTCTTGATATGGCTCACGTCAGGGACTCTCCAACTCTTGATGTGTTGTGAGTGGGTCAGGGAGCCTGTCACAGCTCAAAGGGATAAATACCATCATCCCCATCCTGAGAGCTCCCACGGAGTCCTGTGCTGGAGGAAAGGAGGTGGAGGAGGAGACACAAGGACAGCCAACAATTGGTCACTGTCCCCATCTCTGTTGAATTCATTAAGGCTGGACTTGGGAGTAAATGGAGATTTGAAATGAAGTAGAAGAAGAATCGTATGAAACCTCCCATTCATGAGTTCTGGCCTCTGCATGAGAACCTATAGTTCCTGTGAGACGGGGTGGGGGGCCGACCTCCACTGGTTAGTACTGCTCCTTTCTCCCACTCAAAGATCCAGAATGCCTGCTCTTCCAGTTTTACCTTTCTCAGCCTCAGCTCCTGCATTAGATTGTATCTGCAGACATTGGTGTGGTATGCATCATTTGCTGGGTTCCTTACTGAATGAACACTGAAAAATGTAAGAACTTTCCTTCAACTCTGCAGAGCACACAGTCTGGTTAGAGAAGATGTAATAGTGGGCCAAAAACACCTGTAACAACAGGAAGTGTGTATAAAAGCCATGCATGGGGTCATTTGACTTGAGTCTTGACTGTCACAGATGGTCCAAGAAAACTGCAGCGTTTAAGCTGGATCTTGAATTGGTGGGATACGTAGTGAGAAGAAGGCCTCTGGGGGGCTAGAATAGGGTGATCATAATTCCAGAAGTGGGGCATCAAAGGCATGGTCACAAAACCACAGTTACCTGTTGCTTCATACCCCTTGGGATGTGTAATTAAAAAAGCCAAATGACAAATGTTGGAAAGGATGTGGAGGAATTAGAATCCTCATGTGCTCCTAGTGTGAATGTACAGTGTGCAGCTACTTTAGAGAAGTCTGACAGTTTTCAGTAAGTTAAAGGCAATTATTGCATGACCCAGCAATTCTACTCTTACGTAATTACACAAGAGAAATGAGAATATGTTCATGTAAAAGCTTATATACAAATGTTCATAATAGCATTACTCATAATAGCTGAAGGATGAAAACAGTCTATCAGCTGATGAATGGATAAAAAGTGGTACATCCATACAGTGAAATATTATTTGGCTATAAAAAAGAAGTCCTGATACATGCTACCACAGAGATGAACCTTTTAAAACCCTGCCTAGTGAAAGCAGCCAGACACAGAAGACCACCCATCATATTCCATTTACATGAAATGTTCATCTAGAGAGAAAGCACATTAATGTTTGCCCTGGGCTTGAGGCTAGAGGTGAAATGGGGAGCGGTTGCATATCAGTATCTTTTTAGGGAGGGGATAAAAATGTTCTAAGATTGATTGTGGTGATGGATCTATAGTTGAGCAAATTTTCTTAAAACGCTTTGAAATGTATACTTCAAAAGAGTGAATTGGGTGTTCTGTGAATTATCTCAAAAAAAGCTGTTAAAAAACAAAAGTATGGTCATGTACAGTTAGGGGCCAGACTGGAGACCTGTGAAGGCCGGGGTCAACTTTGGGAAGACAGTGTGTGTGCTGTTAACAGAGGGATGAAGAGATGGTGAAACAAGTTTGGGAAACCCTGGCTTAATCCAGTGAATCATCTTTAACACACAGATTCTCAGAGCAGTGATGTTGACGTGCTTTCTGAGTTTTAAGGTGGGGATGCATTTTAGACACAACACTGTTTTCAGGGGTTTTCTCAAGGGACTGATCTCACTCTTTGGGAAACACTGGTCTAGAGTATGGAGACATCCTAGAGCTTGTTACATAAGGAGGTAGTAGGATGCAGAATATTCAGAGAACATTTTTTTTCCTCCAGTGGGCCCTGTTTCGTAATATTTTCTTTCCCCACATTCCTATACCTTTTCCAGGGATGGAAACCTCTTGTGAGCAGCTTCTGTTGTGCATAGAATTGGTCTGTTGTAAATAGCCTCTATATAGTGAATGATAGGGAACTATGGGGTGTGAGACCCTGGGACACATGTCCCTTTCATTTGCTTTAGGGTCTGTGACTGATATTCAAGAACGGGAGGAATCAACATATTCATGCATTTCTCCAAGTGCGATCCATTATCCCCACCTTGCAGGCAAGGATAGAGACTTAAGGATGTTAAATAATCATCGAAAGTTATGAAGATAGTAAATGGATGAGGCTGGTATCCAGGCTTGGTCACTTTGCCCTGAAGCCCCTGCTTTAGCTGAGAAGCCTTACTTCCCTCCCTCAGTGGTACCTCCTGATCCGGATGGTCTTCCAGAACAGAGCCGATCCAGGACACCATGAGAGCCAAAGGGTAGACCTTTTCCCTTTGGCTTAAAAGTATCTAAGGTTGCACAGTGAGACTAGAGTTTCAGTGCATTTTCTAGCTTTGTCGGTGAAAGTGGGCCATCTTATTGGACTGGCCCTTTTTTGAGTTGTGTGTTGCTTTCTTCTGAAAGAGTGAGGATACTGCAAAGCAAATCTACTTGCTCAGGTAGCCAAGGTAATTGAACACGCACATTTCCATCTCACTCTGCTGTGTTGCCAAGCTGTGACTAATGGTGAAAGATGGGACAGCTATTACCTGGGATCCCAGGGAGGCATGTAAGCAGGCACACCTGTGGCCCGGGGGCCAGTGGTGAATGGAACAGACTCTTGTGGGTGGGAGCCTTCTCAGAGATGGGAAGGAGCTCCTTGAGAGCAGAAAGCCTGTGTTCACAGGGGAGAGAAGGAATCAAATTTATAAACCCTGCTTGGGTCCCTAGAGAGGTTATCTTGGTGGCTTTGTGTCCCTAGAAGTATGCAGAGTTTGCAGAGAACTCGAAGGTTTGCCAGGGAGAACAGTATGGAAAGGAATATCCATAGTATAAAAGTGGTGCCCCAGAAATCTAGAGGCCTTTCAGGTAAACAGCAGGAAGAGAGTTAAAGGGTTAAAGGTACGAGTAGAAGTGAGAGGCTGGAGATGTGTGCTGTAATAGAGAGGAGATAAACTCTGAATTTTCCATCTTTGGAGGTGAAAATGATAGATTGGACAACTTTACCTTCTTGGTAATTGGGGTGGAGTATTTGTGGGTTATGGGAGAAAGGACTCAGGACTTGGTTTTTTCAGCTACAGACTCTGGGATTAGGACTGTTGGGAAGATAATTTTTTAAAAAGAACTATATGTAAGTGGCCTAAATCCACATTTTGTTTTGAGATCAAGTTTTAGCTAGAATGATGTCTGTTTCTTCCTTATTTTGTGACATAAGTTGGTTGTTACTCAGGATCTTTCTGTGGTTTGGGGGAAGTTGGGATGTGAAGTACTTTGTGATCGGCCTCCAGTTTTCAGTGAGAGCACTGAGGTCATGCTGAGGAGAGCAGGGCCACGTTTGGTTTCACTGAAGTGTTTTCTGTCCAAGTTCTGTTTTCTGGTAATGTCTATGGACAAATGTTTTGGCCTCTGTGCTTCTTGGTATCCTAACCCTTTTTTTTCCTTGAAAGTTTGTTTATTGATTTATGAGAGAGGGAGGAGAATTCCAAGCAGGCTGTGCACTGAGCCCAACTTGGGGCTTGAACTCATGACCCATGAGATCATGACCTGAGCCGAAACCGAGAGCCAGATGCATAACTGACTGAGCCACCCAGGCACTCCTTGGTTTCCTCATCCTTTATGAGAACATTGGCTCTACCTCAGGGACTAGGACCCAGTGGGAAATTATGAAGAGCCTTGAGAAACTGTCAAGCACTGTGAACATTTGGGGTGTGGATGTTGAAGTTCATTGGCTGGTGTTGAGTACAACAAATGACCGAATCACTGGGAAGACCAGTGAGGAGTACCAACTTGTTGAATTTTTACAATAAACTTTGAAATTATGACTTGAGTCAACCCTGATTGATGGGTGAAGTTTTCTTTCCCATTCATGATGGCTTCAAGTCAGGACTGGTTAGAACTAGGTTGCTTTAGGACGAGATCCAGAAGGATGCTCAGGATGTCTGGACACAGGAACAGCTTTTAATTTCTTCTCTTACATTATGTCTTATTTATAGAACATGCCCTGAGTAGTCCCCCTGTGTTCAAATTCTGGGATGCTCTCCTTACCTAAGAGATTACAAAGGGCAATCCTTAGGTATAGAACATAAAGCACTATAAAACCTATCATGTTTAAAATTCTATCTCCACTGTTTAAATTTCTGAGTGTAGGGGAAAGTTAAGTGTGCAGTGAATGTAGCTAACGATAACATCCCTGTGTTAAAAGAAACTTGAGTGTAAGTGTATATTCTCTTAAAATGGCGAGTTTAGAAAAGAATAGCCCTGGACCATTAGTTGTCCATGCTTGGTGAAGTTTAAGGCCTGTATCAAAAATTGTAGAGCTAAAAGATTTTGGCTCCTGAGTCTTCGGTTTAGTAATCCTGACTCTTTCTCTTCCCCGGGGGAGTCTAGCATGTTGGAAGGAGAGAGCCTGTAGTCGTGTGGTGGAAGTCAGTTGCGCTTTGAGAAGGCCAGAGACCATGTGCCAGCAATTGGTCCCTTTGGGTGCTGCTTTTGCACATCCCTGGTGCAGGGAACTGTCTCTGAAATGCTGCCATATTTAACTGCTTTCATCCTCTGGAGTTTCTTGATTCCCCGGTGCTCTGCTTGGTCTCCCTTTGCTTTCACCCACAGGTCTGAGCTCTGTGCAGCTGTACAGGATGGTGGGCATTTTCTTATGTGTGGCGCTCCCAGCTTGAGGCCGGATCCTGGCTGCCACAGCCGTTCCTGCCAGTGTGGTTTTCAGACCCTGTCCCAGAGCGGCCACCCTTAGATACCATCTGGTCTTTCTGATACTGGTGCTCATTAGATGTGGTGTGCCAGATGAGGTGAAGAGTTGATTTTCATACAGAATTTCTGTTGGGGGAGCCTACAATTGCATTCGCTTTTGGCAGTCATTTCATACTGTTGAATTTTCATAAGTTTGCAAGCTGCTAAAATTCTCTTCCCACCCCAATCTGCCCACATATGCATAAGAACTATTTTTTTTTCTTTTACAACTTCAACTAGATTTAATTGGTAGTAAAGTGCATATATTTAAAATGCAGTTAGATTTAAATTGCACATACAAGTAGGCACATTTTGACATGTTTATATACCCAAGAAATCATCACCACGATTCAGATAATGAACATTTCCTTAACTCCCAAAAGTTTCCTTCTGTTCCTTTGAACTCCACCCCTCTGCTCCCAGATAACCACTGATCTTTGTCACTATAAATTTAAACTTAAGATATGTTGCCCTCCTTCTGCATTTGCACAATTGATTTTTTTTGGCTCTGAGCAGGATTCCAGTTACTTATATTAAAATTCACCTTTATGCCTGCACCTCACTTTAGCCCGTGTATGTTTTTCAATCCTGATTTTCGCATCTGATATGGTACCTCCCCCTGGCTTGATACACCGGGAGATTTACCGAATCTCTTGCCTCTGCTCTTATCCGTTGAGGAAGAAGTGTTAATCTGGTTCGACTCCTGTAACATTCTGGGAGTAGTCTTAATCTAGATACTAATAATTGAAATAAAAAAGTGCTCAGGTGCTTGCCTCTATTTTTAAGTCTTGTTAAAACCTGCACACACTGGGCTGGGAGCACATGGGGGGTGCTCCCATGTGAGGAGGTGGGCTAGCACAGACCCCAGTTAGCATCATCCTAGTCTCCTGCCTCTTTCCCGTGTTTCTTCCTGGGCAAGTTCTCTCATTTAAAGCTCGTCCATTCCTCCTCTGAAAGGGGAGGATGCATGTCTGCACTTCCTTCTCGGGGTCGGTAGCAAATAAACCGACTCTGGCGTGCGGTGTGCCACGTACAGAGTCTGCCCTGGTCAGTGCCCCATGGCCCCAAGCTCCTGTGGTTCGTTGACTACGTGCTGTTCTTGTGACACAGCTTTTTTCTGATCCCAGAGTCAAACTCCCCACCCCTCATGGGTTTCTTTTGGAGTTTATAGTGGTGGTGACATGTGGCTACGATTTAGTTTTTCCAAGGTGTCTGAAATAATTTTTGGTTACAAGGCTAATAAAATGTGAAGCCTGGCGCAATGAAATGACATTTCTGTTTACATTGCAGTGATGCCTTTCACGCCGTGTTAACCACTTTCTTTTTCACTTTGAACTGCCTGTTTTTACATTTCTATCTGGGAAGACTGAGCAGCTGTAGACCATCTGCCAAGTGGCTGAGTTGAGTAGGAAAGGAAGATGCCCTGAAGCAAAGGTGGCTTGGTGTCAGGGTCCCGGGATGAGACTGCTTGGCTTCTCAGAGCTTGGCTGTGTGACTTTGGGCAAATGATTTAAGTTGAACTCACTTTGCACCAGTGTCTCTAAAATGGGGATGAGTATAGTGTCTAACTCACAAGCTTGTTAGAATTCATGGGTTGATTTCACTCATGTGGAACTTAAGAAACTCAACAGATGAACATAGGGGAAAGGAAGGAAAAATAATATGGTTTGTCTCCTCTCTTTTTATAAGGGACTCTTTGAGGGTTGCTGGAGGGAAGTGGGTGGGCTAAATGGGAGATGGGCATTAAGGAGGGCACTTGTTGGGAGGAGCACTGGGTCTTGTATGTAAGTGATGAATTACTGGGTTCTACTGAAACCAATACTCCACTGTATGTTAACTAACTTAAATTTAAATATAAAAAAAGTTCATAGGAGTTGATACCTGAAAAGTGCTTAGAATGGTTTCTGCACAAAGTAGTAAGTGTTCAATAACCATGTGACCTAGTCATGGTGATGGTGGTAATACTGGGATAATTAGTAGGTGGTATCCTATCCAAATGAGAGAAGAGCTGGAAGGAGACTTCAAAGATGAGTGGGGTTCTCTTCATGGGTTTCCCTCAGAGAACAAATAGTAGCTTCAGGGCCAAATGAAGATGGCAATCCCATGTGATTACAGAAGTTCTTTGGGACTCTTTTTTTTTTTTTTAATAGGGTTGTGTTTGAAATTCAGATTGTAGAAGTTGATAGGTGGTTGCCGGTCTGTTTAGAGGAAATGCCGTTTAAATTGCATGCTTCAAACTTTATTCTACAAGAAGACAGACAACTTTCCACTTTGCCTCGAGAGTGAAATTGCACTCTGGTTGCTTCTGGAGCAGCCCCTAGAAGAGGGTTAGAACGTGGGCACCGCTGCCCCTTTGGCTGTATCGCCTGTAGTCTTCGGCACCAGAAAAGAATACAGGATGCTGTGGTGCCCAGCCATCATGCGGTGGTTTCCTAGGTGTTTGAGAGACAGCCTGCCAGGGTGCCACTCACTAAGTGTGTGGTGTAGGCCAGGAGCAGAAAGCAATTTAGGAATCTATATGTTCTCGGTTCCCCTTATTGGTAGGGGTGCGTGTTCAAAAAGGATGACGATTTTAGAGTCCAGGGCAGTGTCTAAAGTCCATTAGTTTTTGTGGGCTAGTTCCTGGTCCACAGAGAAGCAGTCCCCCTGCCTCTGGCTGCAGGGCTCCTGTCAGTGTGTTAGAAAGCGAAAGAGGTGAGGCAAGGTAGCTGGCTCCGTGCAACCCATCCCTGTTATGGAGACATAATGGGGAGTCCTCTTTCTAGACTGGGTTAAAGAGCACGGCTTTAAGTTCCTCATGGTTACCATGAGCACACGGGTATACAACAACAGACAGTGTTTTGGCTTAAAAAGAAGAAGGCCTTGGGGAGGTCCTTTGTCATGGAGGTAGTTAGATTTGAATCCTGCTGTCTGACAGGGTCTGGTCTTGTCCATGGTGGAGTAAACAGGTTCCCCTAAATAGCTCTGCCTCAATATCCCTGAGAGATCCACTGCCCTTGCTCCCCCCCCCTCCCAATCAGAATCTCACGGGTGGAACCAAATCCTTTTTTTTTTTTCTAAGCTCTATAAATGATTAATAAAAGAGCAAAGTCTTTGGACCAGTGTTGAGGAAACTTGTGGGACAGAGTATCTGATCTGTGGGATTCAGACGTGTCCCTCACAAGAACAAGTCCCAAGTGTTGGTAGTCTCCCCAGTTCTGAAGCCCTGCATGGTTGCTTTTGACATCTCAACATGAATTGAGGATCTGAGCATGGGTTTAGATCGATGAAAGAAGTTAGAGAATTTGAAAGCCATTTGGAAGGTAGAGGACCCTCCAGTTGCAGTGAACGTCTGGCCTTTTCTGCCAGGATGCTCAGCACTGGCTGCTTGTGAGAATCCTCGCAAGGGTTTCAAGCTGCCCAGGCCTCGCCTGCGGAGCTTGAGCTCATCAGTAGAGGCTCAGATGTTGATACTTATTAGCTCATCTGTGTGAGGCAGGGTTGAGAGCTTCCCTGTACCTGTGTGACCAGGTACTCGACCTGGTCTTTGTCAACAGCAGGGTCATCTTCTCTGTGCATGAGGGATGCCGCGGAAAGCCTGCAGGTGATGCTGTGTATGAACATCCTCGAGAACCACGGTGGACAGACTTAAAAGCAAATGGTTCCTGAGCCTGCCTGGCTCCTGCCCCCATCATATAGAGCCATGATATTGGAAGCCAGAGGAGGGGCACCTCTAGCTAGAAAATGATGGAAATGATTTAGGTCTCTTGTATTCCAAGAATTAGAGAACAAAGTGCCTCGTGATCGATGACCTGCTTTGAAAGAGATGTCCTTTTTGGTTAAAGAGGGAGTTAACTTCCTTGAGAAGAACAAGTACCAAGAGTACTTAGAATTCTGGGATGTCTTTTCAGAAAACATCTTGGACCTTGTAGGGGAGAGAGCAGGGGTGGGATCCTGGCGACTTCTCTGATGAGCCACCTTTACTGGCTAAGAAGAGCTGTTCCTCTAACGTGTTTGCTGAGAGACTGTGGAGGACCTATCGATATAGACGTGTGAACTACTTAACTGCATTGGTCTGAATGTGTAGTCTCAAACTTCTGTTAGGATCTTAGGGATCAATACATGCATATTCCAGCTGTTCTTCCCTACTGGGTCACGGGCCTCCCAAAGTTTTACCCTATTTGTCATTGCACATATTGATCCATTGTAATTACCTGATGCATATGAACTCTGGCTCAGCAATCCAAAGGAGATATTTTTCTTAGTGTTTCGGTGAGGTTGTCATTTCCACAACTCTTCTCATTTTATCATCTTGTTTGTAGAGCCCCTTATCTCTTAGTTTGCAGAGTATGTGTTTATGAAATGCCTAGGACGATTAAGATTTCTTCAAGTTAGAGGTCACATCTTCTATCATCGGGGTTCCTTTTTCAGCAAGTTTAGTGTTATGACACCCAGTCTGGGCTAGAAATGTCTTCTTCCCTCAGCAGGCAGCTATACCACAGTTGGAAACTCTTAGAGGAGGATGGATATCTCTTTCCCCTCACTCCCACCCGAGGGCTCAACTTCTGGGGAGACGGCTCTGGGAATGTGCCCATTTTAGTCTCGTCTTCTCCCACCAGACTCTCCTGGCCTGGCTGGCACTCCCCATGCAGCCATTCCTTGTTGT
Source organism: Panthera uncia (assembly GCF_023721935.1). NCBI lineage: Eukaryota > Metazoa > Chordata > Mammalia > Carnivora > Felidae > Panthera > Panthera uncia. The sequence continues at coordinate 24,418,733 of NW_026057586.1, forward strand.
GATTGCCTCCGGAATATATTGTACACTTAGAATATAGCCCCGTGAACTATGGCATCTGTCATGTAGCCAGGAGTGTGGGTCTTGACTGACCAGAGAAGTAGCCTGCGGCCCTCTCCTGTTCTCCTGCGACCTAAATCTTTGGAGGCTGCATTAATAGAGGTTAACCAATAACTTCTGACTGTGATGGTTGATCATGAGTCAACCCCAAATACTCTAATGCTTCTTACCTGTGGTCACAGATTGATCACAGTCTGGTGTAATACCACTGGGAGGCACGTTCTGGACCCTGTCCAGATGGTAGAGCTAAGTGGCAGTGCCTTTGTTGGTACCCAGCTTTTCCTGCTTTCCAGTGTTCTTTCCCCTCCCATAGAGTTGGCCTGATGACACAGTATTCTTAGAACTAATCGAAGCTGTCTTTACTGTCATGGTAGTAAATAAACAAAATTACTTTTTCACAAGAATTTGAGTTTCTCACACAGGCGATCTGTAAGAAAAGAATACATGGTTTACCCTTGAAGGCTTCTGGAACACCTTTGGAAACTGTGAGAAACAATAAGTGAATTCTGCTTCCCATCATCCCATGGCCCCGGTGGGTCATCAGTTGCTTGCTCCATCTAGACTGGTACACTGTCCATCTTACACCAAAGATGCCAGAGCTGAATGTGGGCTCCCTCCTCCCCTGACTTGAGGCTTGGGCTCTTCCTTAGATTGATCCATGGGATCCCCCTTGGCTGGGAGCTGGGGAGGAGTGGTGAAGGGTCCAAACTGGGAATAACACTACATGGTTCCCTTGCCCCCATTGTGTCTTTTCCCCCAGACTACTGCTTCTGGTTCTTCTCAACAGGTGCATCTTCCCTTACTTCATATCCTGAGTTCTGTCTACCCATGGTTTAAGTTTTTTTAATTAAAAAATTATTTTTAATGTTTTATTTTTGACAGGCAGAGGGGGGCAGGGGCAGAGAGAGGGAGACACAGAATCTGAAGCAGGCTTCAGGTTCTGAGCTGTCAGTACAGAGCCCGACACAGGGCTCGAAGTCCTGGACCATGAGGTCATGACATGAACTGAAGTCGGATGCTTAATTGACTGAGCCACCTAGGTGCTTCCCTCTATCCATGGTTTAAAATGAAACTTGATGTCTACACCCCCCAGGTCTGGCTCTTGATTTCTGAATGAACATTTAGCAAACTGTAAAAAATCCCTTTCTCCATACCAGCAGACAGGATTTCAAGGCAATTACCATGCTAGGAGCTCAGAAGTCTTGTTTTGATAGTCAAAAGGTGAACTTTGGCACTTTCTTTACCTTCTTATTAGAATAATCCTAGTCCTCCTGAGACAAACTAATGTGCTTAATTGAAGGAGAATGCCGTGTTTAAAAGAAATGTAAAGCCTACTGATGTATCTCAAAAATATTTTCCTACTTTGAAATGCATGATAATAACAAGGAATGTTTCCTAAGATTGTAAGGGCTATGCAGGCATTACCTGTCATTGTAGCACTGACTCAGTTTCATAGGTTTGTCTGTGGAACCAGAGGGATGTGAATCTGGACGCCCTAAATCCTAACTTTGTGCCTCTGACCACTTTGGTGTACTGCCTCCCTAGAAGAGAGGACTCCTCAGGTTCTGGCTTCAGTAACTGTGTAGAAGTTTTGTGCTGAGGCCAGGAAGGGGGAGGAAGGGAGGAGACACTCTAGAGGGTTGAAAATGAGTTGATTAGAGGATCCACTCTACCTTCCCCAGACACCTGGCTAGAGCTGTCGGAGCAAATCGATGGAGTTGAGAGAGGTTGGCCTACAGATGGTACTTAAAGCCCTGGGAACGGATGACGTTATCTTGGGGGAGAGAGTTGGGGAGGAGGAAAGTTGGTAGATCTAAGGCCAAGTAAATGTATTGTTCAGAGATCTGGTGGGGGAAGAAGAGCCCGGTAAGGGGGTGGGAGTGGTGGCTCCTCTGACGCAGCTATTGGCCGGGGATGGCGTGGGGGGCAGGGAGTACTGTTCAGTGCCCGGGCATGGTGGACGAATGGGGAGTGCCCTGCGGTGTGCGGGGCTGTCCTGTGCACCTGAGAGCTGCCTCCCATTGTTCCATGTCAGCTGCCCAAAGTGATCCTTAAACATTCTTTGTGACTTGCACATTTATGCTGCACTTTGGTTTTTAGGCTGCTTTTTGGTCTCCCTTACCTCCTGACTCCTCACCCAAACAATGTGGAAGGGCAGGCTTTTTCATCTCAGCTGTTGAGAGCTGAGGCCTTGAGAGGTTCGGCCAAAGTCACCAACCTGTACATGACAGGCTGGGGTCCTGGAACCGACTCTCCTCACCCACTGCAGGGCTCTTGCCGTTCTCCTCTTCTGTGCCTCTGTATGGCTTAAATCTGGAGAACTGGCTTTCCAGCTGAACCTCCCACAGGGGTGCTGGGCTTGCACAGGTTAAGTGGCTCCATCCAATGGGAAGAAGCCATCATGGCTGCTGCAGGACAGGGTCTGCAGGGAGGCTGTGTGAGCTGTCACGCAGGACCCTGGATTGCTGCTCTGCGGATGGTCACAGAACAGGTGAGACCTGAACCTTGCCAGGTTCTGTGCATATATAACACATGCCAGAGGTGGATTTCAGGCAAATACATTCCTGGCCTTTCCCTGTTCTCGGCCTTTCTTTCATACTTTACCCCATCTGTGCGTACGTGGGCGACTTCTGGGTGCACGTAAGATGTGAGCTGCACATCTTATATGTGAGCTCTGGGTATCAGTTCCTCCCCTGGAAATGACAACAGTTCTTTAAATTCTCAGAGTAGAGAAGTGACAATGTACTAGTAATTAGACACTGTCCAAAGAACCTCCTGCCTAAAATATCCATCTCCCTAGCCTGTCACTTTATTTAAAGTAATACCTTTCTTCTCAGCTGAGCCAAAAACTATTAAAAAATATACTTCTTATCTGAGAGGATGTCCTATGTGTCACACCTTTTAAAATGCAGCTTGGGTCTGTTGGCTCTGATTCCTTCCCCCATTGCTGCGGTTGAGAGCCTCATCCTTCATTTGGGTCACTGCTGCAGCCTCTGAACCAGTCTGTCTTGACCATGTTTCTTCTCACTCCCAAGTCTATCCTTTGTGCCACTGGGGAGGAGGGAGTGTGTGTTTTGTGGTAGAGGGTCTCAATGTTAAAACAATGGCAGGGAGGAGGCAATTTAGGGGAGGGGGGAGTATGGGAGCAGAGCAAGGGGGTAACTGGTGGAGTGGAGTGCCGGACGTAGGGGTGGGATCCAGGGCTCAGGTGGTGACATTTGCCTCCTGGAGAAGGCAGAATCCTCCTGTTAGAGATGGGGAGGAGAAAAGCCAGGTGCTGATGAAGCAGGAAGTTTGGTAGGTGGGGTGGCAGGAAGTTGAACTGTTCCAGGACTTTCCCTTGGATTGCTAAGATTCCTATCTTGATAGCATGTGGCAGATACTGACATGTTGGGCGAATAATGCACGGATTCCACAAATGTGTCTCATAATGGAGGTGTCCTCCAGAAAATTGCTGGGATGGGAATAAGTCCCATGTGTGTGGGGAGAAGACCAGCTGAATCTGTAGGGTGTGCTGGGATCTAATGTACTGTCACTGCAGAGATGGGTGGCCAGATGAGAGGACTGTCTTTCCTGGCCCAGGTGACAGGGTAGCCAGGGTGCCCCGACATTTTTCTAAGGACTTGTGTCAGGTGAGCTTGTGAGCCAGTGTGTGGTTACCTCTGCCCTGGTCGGTGGCCAAAAATGGTCTTCCATCCAGCTTCCCTTGCACCTGTCACGGGTGCAGTAGAGCATGTAAGAGAATCAGACTTTGACAGCTACAAGGGTCCCTAGATACTTTTGCTCCAACTCATTTATTTTACTGAGGATGAAACTGAGTTCCAAGTGGGAGGCAAGGACTTGCTAGGCCCTGCACTGAGTTTGTGTCAAGGCTTCCAGGGTCTTCAGCCCCCCAGTCAAGGGCTCCCCCTAACCATCGGCAGAAAGGCCAGCTCCCTAGGCCACAGTCAGACCCCCATTTCTGCTCAGTGTGTGTCTTGATGCGATCTGAGACCTCCGGCCAGGCCCAAACCTCCTTGTGCCTTGGCCAGGATGGAAAGCATGCTGAGTGAAATGGTTGAGAGACCTCCCTCAAAGCAGTGGCTGGCTGAAGGCTGGCCTCGAAGAGGCAGGACCACAGAATGAGTAGGAAAGGGCGGGGAAAAAATCTAGAGCAGAGGTAGCATCTTCTGGAGCAACATAGAATGGCCGGTACAAGGGGAGCACATGTGGGATTCTGGAATGATCTGGAGAGAAATGATGAGGGCAGCAGGGGCAAACTCGAACCCCGAGTGGCTTGTTACCTTCTCACTTGTAGGCTAGCAATAGCCCTTCAGCCTTTTACAGATCATGCCAGAAAATATTAAGAACCTTGACTTCTACAAATTCAATTATGTAATAGGTTATGGTTCCTCCACTAACGACTTGATAATAGTGTATTTTAAAAAGTTTGTGGATGAACTTTGGTTTTTCAAATGTCCATCAAATTTTATTTTGGAGCCTGTGTGTGTTTGCTTTGCGGTCTTCTCTCCCAAGCGAAGAATAAATGACTCTGGAGTGTAAAACGGCTTCACATTTTTCTTCAGTCAAATTTAGTAGTACCAGCTGGGTGATCACACAGAGTAGGGACAGAGGGTTACCTGAGCCCGTTGGAGAAAAGTGTTACCTCTTTAATTAGTTGGGGATACCTTTCTACCTACTTCTCTCCCTCCCTCCTGTCATGTGACTCACTGAAACTACTTATTAAACCTACCATTTATTAGCCTGAGAGTGGTAGTTGAAGTGGTTGCACGCCCAAATGATTGCGTTAAGAAGCCACACTGCAGTGGCCACCCCCGCATCCCAGAGGCAGCAGCCTGGCGCGATCACACGGAGCATGGATGCCTGAGCCCACTGCCTGGGTCCGAGTCTCATGCCCTCTCTTTGGCTGTGTGACTTTAGGTGAGTCCTCTTGCTCTGTGTCTGTTTCCTCATCTGTGATGTGGGGATGATCAGAACAGGACCTTATTCCTAGGAATGTTCTGAGGATCAGTTGTTTGATATGTGGAAAATGCCTGCACATGGAAGATGCTACTTGAGAATTAAGTATTAATTTTTTAAAGCATTCCATGATTGACTGTATCTTTAAACCATATCTTCACATTGGTGTTTTAAAGATTGCAAATGCATTACACAGGTTTTTACAATGAGTTCTATAGTACGCAAGGAATGAACAGTCTAAGAAATTAAGGTCCTGAATGTGTGTGTGTGTGTGTGTGTGTGTGTGTGTGTGTGTGTGTGTGTGTGTGTAGGACCATGTCTTAGAGCAGTTTTAGCTTCCTAGTGAAGTTGAGAGGATGTTAGAGAGTTCCCATGTGTCCCCTGCCCTCACATCTGCACGTCCTCCTGTGTTATCTGTATCCCCCACCAGAGTGGTACATTCGCTACAATGAATGAACCTACAGACCTGTCACAATCACCCCAAATGCGTAGTTTACATTCGGGTCCATGCTTGATGGTTGTATATTATGTGGGTTTGGACGAATGTGTATGACACATACCCATCGTTATGGTTACCCATCAGTAGTCTTGCTGCCCTAAAAGTCCTCTGTGCTCTACCTGCTCATCCCTCCCTCCAGCCCCCCATCCCTCACAACCACTGATATTTTCATGTTTTCCCAAGTTTTGCCTTGGCAAGTAGGGTAAAAAGACTCAGTATATCATCATGCAAAAGGGATTCAGTGATGAGGGAAAACAGTCTGCAGGCAGCCCACTGGAGCTCCTATTTGAGGTCAGATGCAAGAAACAGAAACAACAGAACTGCCTGAATAATCATACTGAAATCCCCAAATTGAATTCTCCATGAAGGGGTGGTTGGATTTTTCAAAATTTCCCTAGGCAATCAAAATTTAATATTAATTGGCATTTCTAGGAATTGGGAGTGTCAAATGAGTTCACTCATAAGGAGTATCACAATTTGAAACATTTGATACACATTTGAAAAAAAAGGAAGGGCTTTAATTTGATAAAATACCTTAGAGTTGGGGGATTTCTATTCTAGCTTGGCTGCTTTAAAAAGTCACCAAATAAAACTTATTACAGAATCAAGTAATTAGAATTGTCCCTGAATGTCTCCTCTGTCTCCTCTTTTTTTTTTTACAGGGCAGATCTTGATGGGCACTGAAAATCCCTTTTACTTCAAGCTTCAAAAGCTGTTTATAACCCAAGACAAAATAAAACCTGTCCATACAAAACCCTGCACACAAGTATTTAGTTTTACTCCTAATAGCCGAAAAGGGGCAACAACCCCAACATCTGTCAACTGAAAAATAAAAATGGTAGATCTATGCAATGAAATACTGTTGTTCAGCCCTAACATGGATAAACCTTGAAAACTTTATGCTACATGAAAGCCAGGCAAAAAAAAAAAAAAAAATCACGTGATTCCATCTATATGGAAGTTCAGAATTCGGGAATCTGTTGGAGACCAAGTACATTAGCGAGTGTGTTGGGGGCGGACGAATGGACGGGCACTGGGAAGGGGCTGGTAGTGACCACAGGGCTGCTTTCTGAGGTGATGAAGATGTTCTGACATTGATTTGAGCGATGGCTGCACAACTCTGAGCATAGTAAACACCACTGTACACTTGAAATGGATGAATTGTGTGGTATTTGAGTTGCATCTCCATAAAGCTGTTAACCTCCCCCCACCAATAATAAAAAGCGGTAGCAGATTTAGAGATGCTATTTTAGAGAAGGTGAACTGGAACTGTATTTCCTAGATGGTATCATTTGAGCTTAGACTTGATAAAATAAGACTGTGACAGGTGGGATGTGGGCAGGGAGGCAGGTATGAATAATACTCTGTTGTAAAGAATCCTGTCCAGAAAGATTTGTGTTTCCGTATGCATTACCTGGAGGGGGATTCAATACCACACATGCTAACCAGTATGTCTGCAAATCTATTCTATATGCAAGAGGGTTTTTCCAAACCATAAGCCAATCTTTTAAGTGTCATTAAAATGAAAATTTAAAAAAATATTTAGGTGTTAGGGTACCTATAGGACTAGATCCTGGGCTGATACATATCTTGGCGGCCTTGACAGTCCCACACAGCAAGGAAATGAAGTAAAAAGAGAATGGGATTAAAGAAAACATCTGGGCGGTGGGGTGGCAGGTTGCATAGCTCTCTGATCTTCCCTGGGTTCTGGAGGTGTGGCCCACCTGGCACCTCATCTTTGGCCCTTTCTCTGTCCATTCTCCACCAGCCAGGAAACCAAAACAAGGCTCAGCAAAATGCACCATGCCATTGTGGTTGCTTACCTTGTTGATGACGATAGCTTCCCAGTTCGGCCCTGGAGCCTGTAGTATTCCAGGAGACCAGGACTGGAGAGGACTCCAGTACTGGCAAGGATCTTCATACATTCCAGGTCAGCATGTGGTGAATACAAAGAGGGCTGCAATCGTGGTGCCCATGGCACGACCATTTTCCTTCATTAGGCAACACAGAAAGGGTGAGCTGCCCCAAAAAGGCTCTGGGAGAAGAGCTAGCACAGTGTGACTTTATGTATCCTTGAGAAAGTTCCCTCACCCTGGGCGCACCTGCTCCGGGAGAATATTTCTTAAAATCTAAAGCTATGGATTTTGATAAGTGACACTAAACACATGACCTTTGGAGGGGGGGGTGTCTTACAATTGAGGGACTTCCAGGGAAAGTCCAAAAAGGTTTTAAAGACACACAAGTATAAATTCTGGCCCTGGGAAGGTTTTAGGATTGCTTTAATTATGCAGCCCCCCAAAGATTCAGAACCCAAAATCTTTTCAAAGGTGTGGTTAATCATCTGCATTAAGACAGCCCCTCTGTTCATAGGGAGTCACTGTTGAGTTTTTTACAAAAGGAGTTTGGGATTTTTTGCCCAGAGGACCAGGTAGCTCCGTAATTAGGTTTGTACCCCAAAAACTGCTGTGCAAGGAAAGACCGGGAAAAGCTTTAAGTCTTCGGTTCAGCTCTCTGGCCCCTGTTCTGTGACTGCACTGCGCAGCCAATTCCTGTTTCTGAACTTGTAACTCTTAGTCAAGGTCAATGTTAGCATTATCAATGATGTGGAACAAGGTCCACTGGGGTCTTTGCCCAGGGTCTCAGCCATCCCTGATGTTTTCTCCAGTCTGAGGCTACTGGTCTTTTGTAGGTTTTTTTCAGCACAGATGCTGTCTTTTGTTTTAGGTGTCGCTTTCTTGTTGGCCTTTCAAGGGAGCAATTTCACACACATAGAAACTAGTTCAATGTTTTACCCCACGTAGGTGTGTAGTGAAGAATTGCCATGTGACTGGTGGGCCCCTGAGTCCCCCTTGTCCTTCCCTTTCTTCTCCCCTTCCTGCTGCTGAGAGGCTTGTGGTTGCTCCAGTAGGCCTCAATTCCACTTCTGGGGTCCCTGTTGACTTACCACCCGTGTCCAAGGGCATTTGGACTGTTACTCTTGGAAAGTACCCAAAGCCCCATTCTCTGCTGGGCTTGGCAGTGGAGGGGGAAAGAACACCGGGATCTGTGGAGGAAACCCTGGCTTTGGATAAATCATTTACACTTTGTATTGGTTTTTGTGCCTGCAAAGTAGGGGAAGGAGTGTTAGCTGACCTGCCTCACAGTGCCAGTGGAATGCTAAACAGAAATTTCAGATGCGATCGTGTAGTAGGCTAGAATTGAGATTGATTACTGTGAATTTTGATGATGCCTGTTATTTAGATCTTCTATTTTATTGCTAATTCCTCACTGCTTATATCTGTGCTATATAAAAAGGTATTTTATAGGGGGCACGGAGGTTCCTATTGATAGGAACTGTCTGTTAGAACCAAGATCTTACCCTCTTGCCCAGCCCAAGTGATGAAGGATCCTGTGATCTCTCAAGGCTATTTTTGCCCTAAAAAGCTGCTGTTGCAGAAGTTCAAGGCTTGACATCAGTATGGTCTCTTCATCCACTGAAATGGTTTCATTCATTTACAAGATTAAAATCTCCAGGAGTGGGTGCAGGTGGGGAGGAAGTCTTGGCCAACCTCAGCCCCGAATACTGTGAGGAGGAGGGGTCGGCCCACACAGACATGCAGGTGGGATTTCCCAGATGGTGCAGACCTCAGGCTGTGTCGGAGGCCTGCATGTTGAGAGAAGGCAGGAGGAGCCCTAAGACTTCAGTTTTGCTAGAGCTGTTTTTGCGGCTCAGCAAGTTTTCCTGACAACCTAACGAATGGTTGATTGGCTTTCCATTATTAAATCTTTTCCAGCCCATTAAAGCACGTCTTTGTTTTGAGGACCCAGAGGGGTTTCGAGACCTGATGGGTAGGATTCTTTTCTATCTCCGAATCCACAGACTTGGGGGACATGGTGCCAAAGAGACCCATTGTTGATAAATAACCAGAGCCACTGCTCAGTGCACATTTGCTCTGAGCGCGGCAGTTCCTTGAATGACCTACTAAGCCACAGGGGTGCTTTTACTTTCACTTGGACCTCTTCAGGCTGAAGCAGATGTTTTTCCCAAAGCAGCCCCTCCTGTGGTTGGATGCACAATGCATCTGAGGACCCCTGACCTCTGGCAGGAAAGAGCGCTGAACTGGATGCCCAAGTGGGGTTCTGCAACTTGGAGGGACTTTGAACACGTCATGTGGTGTCCTTGCCTTGTTTGCTCCATGGGAAAGAGAAAATGGTAGGAACACCTACTTACAGCTGGTTTTTTGGTACTAGTTTCTTAGATAGCCTCTGAACTGGTCTTGAAGGGAGAGACAGGATTTGAAAGTGAGGCTGAGGGAAGGCAATGGAGAAGGAAGAATTCTGTGTTAAGAGGCAACAGGAAGAAAGCTGAAGAAAGTGTGGGAGAGCCTGGACAGTTCCATCTGACTAGAGCTAAGATTTTGTCACATGGCACTGATGACGACTTCCTGATGATTTGTAGGTGTCAGTATTCACTCTACCCAGGTGGTAGTCAAAGCTCATGGAGTCAAGCTGGTTGCCCACTCCCCCCAAAGTTTCAGATTTTTTTTTTTTATAGCCTGAAACCTTTGGTTTCCTAATCTCCCACTTCCCACAACCCTATATGTCCAAGGTCCCCGGTGAGGCTCCAGAGTGCAGAGCACACTGGGAATTCTGCCCTAAACTCAGCTAGGTAGCTGTTTCCTGTGGCACCTGCAATGGAGCCAGCTGAGGAAAACCTTTGGTCACGTGAGGCCCTTCCCCGGGCCATACTCTCTTTCACCTTCTATAACCCTCCCTTTGGGCCATGTGAGTGAAGTAGCTGGAAGCAGGAAGGGGGACTATGTGTGGAAGCTAGAAAAGAGCATGGTGAGCTGGAATGGACAGAGAACCTAAAAAGTGAAGAGTCTACTCTTCTCTAACCTGGAAGCCATTGTGGAAACGGTTAGTGTTTTTTGCCAAAACAAAACCCCAAAAACCGACGTTGAAAAGCAAATGCTGAGCCTTATTTTTCAATTCTGTGTTAAGAATACTGAACAGACCCTCCTTGCTTAGCTAGGGGGACCCATTGAAGAGAAAAGGTTAGAAAGCTCTTACCCTTCAGATCTACTAGCAGAACGTGGGCATTGACATAGCTAGCTGCCCAGTTTTGCCACTGATCTGTCAACTGACTTTTGCCTGAGAGAAAGGCATGAATTCTCTTCCCCCGTATCAAATCCCTTGTCCAGGATCTCTTGGAGCCTTCATTCGTCTGGGAGAGCCTCTGATCTGTCAGCTTTGTTATTTTTAAGGAAAGAGAAATCAAGTTGCAAATACTTTCTTTGACCTGAGCTTCCCTTATTCCCTTAGCATATCTTTTTCTTAGAAGCTTTGCAATTGAACTTAATTGTTGCTTAGGCTCTGGTGCATTTTCAAATTGACACCTGCACAGTTCCCCTTCCTGTATTAGTCTCTGGGACTCTTGAGTTTAGTGACCAGAATATTGAATCATCATGAGATTCCTAAGGCAGTTTGTTTCCCCATGTTTTAGGTCTATCGATTTGTGCCTGGAGTCAGTATAATTTTTTAAGCTATATGGGCAAAACTCTGTGAAGTTTGAGTGTGCATTTTTGTAATCAAGTAAAGCCTGCAGCAGCATTAGTCTAAAATCAGTGATATTCATAATCAAGGTACAGAATTGAGGCATAAATTTCTAAATAGCTGGCATGAATGACCAGTTGGTGGTACTTTCCTATAGCCAAACTGAGTTCTCTTTGCCTTCAGTATCTATTCATTCATCACGAACTATTTATTGAATGATTGGGTGCCAGACTCTGGTTTGTCCACAGTATGTCCCAAGGCCTTTGGTTCCCACCATCAGCCAGTGCTGAGCACCTGTCCTGTTTCCCCACCCCAACCCGGTCCTGAATGTCTCATATTTAAAGGGTCGAAGAAAGCATTTCTAGATTAGGAATGGGAGGGTATGGAGAGAACACATAACTTAGAGTCTCCGAATGGAAGCATGTGGAAACCAGAAGCAGGGATGGAGGGCTGAGTCCACAAACATGGTCTCTTTTGAGCCAACCCCTTACCAAATGGAGCAGACTCCCTAAGATAACCAAGGCGGGTTCAGCTTTAGGTCCAGGTGTTAGAATTTCATGGCCAAGGAAGAGAATCCTGAAATATCAAAACAGCACGAGGGATGGAGAAATCTAGTCTAGGGATTCTCATGGTACCCAGACTAGCATCACCCAGGAACTTGTGAGAAAGTACATCTAAAAATCGTTGCATTCCCAAGGGACAGTATTGGCCTACTGAGGGCGATAGGATACAAATCCTAGAGAATCACTGAACTTCTGGTAGGCTTCCATTTTAAGGCTTGGAAGTTTGTATACTGGCTTTATGGTTGAAGCTGTTTTCTAGTGAAGAGAACCTTGCCCTATAGCCAGAGGGGTGTTTGGCAAGGGGTAGGGGGTGGTCTCTGAAATCTGCCCTGTCTCCTCCAGCACAGATAATGGTGTTTCTGATTGGCCTTTGGGAAATACAGAGGGCCTGATGTAAACATGGTCTCCTTAAAAGTTGGCGTGATTAGTGCTGTGTAAAGAGGCATGGTTTTGCAATTGGGCACATACACAAATCTTTTGAAAAGAGAATTAGGTACTTAACCTTTTTGTCCCACTTAACACATTTACATGTATCAAATATAATGTATACAATTATAGAAGAAACAGGCTATCTCGAAAGTGGCCAGAATATTTTAGGGAGTTGTGATCTGGAAGATATGAGGGATTTGTTCATTAGTACACTAATGGAGATCCAATAACATTTTGTAGTGAGGCATGTAAATATTCAGTAGCTGCAGCAACTGTAATACAGTGTCAAAGCCACAGGGTCGGTCTGATAAAGCTGGAGTTTCGTTTGTTTTTTCTTTTGTTTTTGTTTTTTTTCCCCTCTCTTCTCAACTGAAGGAAATGTCGAAGTTGCTAGAATTTAGTAAAACTGAAGGTGTGGTTTTTATTCCATCTAAGTTTATGGGTCTCTGAATTCTATCCAGTGGGCCCCAGGTTAAGCAACCTGGAAGTCGGAGATAGTATGAAACTGTGTTTATTTTTCCCAACTGCTGGCACTAGCAGGCACGAGTATGTTCTTTGTGTTGCGTTTCTGTGTTCTAACGTCCAAAGCTGCCTAGCCTGTGCTATTATGTTAACTGTGTGCAGGTATCAGTAATGTAAATCCAGTTGACAAAACTGATTTCTAGGTGATTAGCCATAAGCCGTTTGCTAGAATACTGGAAATTAAAGGCTTCTATTGTCTGCACCCAGAAAGAATTGGTTAAAGATTCTGTTAAGCTTCTCAAAGCTAATCTTTGTTTTAGATTCCACGTTGCGCTGTATTAGGCTGATGTTGACAGATGTAGGTTGCAAGGTATTTGAACTGCTAATTTAATTGTGGTAGAAATGTGGAATTAAACATCCAGGCCCCACCCCACAATTGGATTGTGATCCAGTTGGTTTGGTGTGGGATCCAGCTGAGATCAGTTTGGGAGCTCTGCAGGTGTTTCTAATGTACATGCAGGGTTCGTGAACAAATTCGGGTTCTTTGCAGTGTATTGCCAAAGACCCTGACTTGCCTATTGGGATCTGATTGTCCTAAACTTGACATCTTCCCTGAACACTGCCTGCTCTTCCTTGTCTCCTACACAGCCTGACACCTCTGCCTGGAGTGGTCTCTGGGAACAGATCATCATGAAGGGGCTGGCACGCTAAAAACGTTGACTGCATCCTTCAGGCCCCGGGGTGTCTCATGCGAGGGTGCTGGGCAGGGCCTGGGTACATTTGAATGAGTGTCTTAAAAATAGCTTTCCAGCAGTGATGAGAACAGGTGGTGCTTTGGGAGGATCTGGGAGAGAAGGGGTGAGGAATGGGATTTGGGTCTAGATGAGATAAAGAATGGAGGCACTACAGCCAGCTTTGATGGAGTAAAGGGGAGAAAGGAGTCAAGGGCCCTTCCCAAGTGCCTCCTCGTTGCCGTGCGGAGCACCCCAAACCATCTGTGCAGGGAGCAGTGTGGGGATCTGGGAGAGCTCCGTTTTGGATGTGCGGACTTCTGGAGTCCTGTGCAGCCTCCACACGTACTTGCCCAGTGGGGGATGGTGCAGGTGTTTGGCTCCCAGGATCAGTGTGGGTGGGGAGCTGTAGCCAAGTGTGGACAACTTTGGGGTGGCAGGGGCACTAGGGCAGATGAGATCCCCTTAGAAGTAGCCTGGAGAAATGAGAGATGCTGAAATGTACCTTCACAGATGCCCTACATCGAAAAGATGAAAGAATAAAGCAACATCTATGAAAAACTAAAGGACCTTGTGTCTTGCTGGTCTCTTGGCAGAGAGGCTGTGTGGTACCAAGAAAGAGATGGGCTTTAGCCTGGGGTGTTCACATGCACCTGGCCTCAGGAGCCAGCTGGACTAACACAATTTACTGGGATGTGTTCATTCACTGATAAAGTTTTCAGAGAAGAGTTGGAAAAGTGATACTTACTTGGCACTGTAAGGTACAACCACATGTGTGTCGTAGTTCGTCCCACCCAATGACAATGTTTAAGACAAGTTTATAAAGTGTAAAATAGCACACAACATTTGCTTCTGGTGCTCCTCCTCCCCTAACCCCCCAAGTTTGCGTTCCAAAATGTTTATGACCTTAGTAGGTAATTGTGGTTAATATAGAATGTATCACACAGCTCGACTCTAACCTGGATCCGGAATCAGAGTGCGGGAGTAGCGGGAGGTCTTCGGGGTCCTCTTCCAGCCCCTTATGTTAAGAGCAAAGAAAGGGGCACATTCCCATCCGTGCTGAGGAGCCCCTAACCAGTTTGTCACCCCTGCACCTGCTTATCTGCCAGTGAGAGTCGGGCTTGGTTAAGCTCCCCACAGTTCTGTGAAGCTATCACATGTGAGAGGAGACAGCCTCTCTCGGGAGCACCAAGTAAGTGGAAGGCGTGGGTTCATTTTGCTGCTACCTGTATCATGCTATACCTCGGAGGTTTATAAATAGAAGTGAGCACTCTGAGAGCCGCTGTGAAACTGGAGTGGGAAAGTGATACTTGGATGTTAAATGTGCTAAGTACTTCTACACCGTCGGAAGGTTCAATTTCATCTTACTGAAGAGACACTTAGAACTCTTACCGCTAAATACAGACTGAGCAGTTTCTAATGAATATTTTTGACGGCCTTCCCGAATGACTTGAGTTGGGGACTGTGCCTGAGCACACATTCCCTTATCTGGTGGAGGGGGGAGGGTATGGCAGTGCAAGAAGTCGGTGCCTGATGGCAGAGGGACTTGGGGGATGCCCATCTGCCTCACTCCCTCTGGGAACCCCTCATACAGGGTACTCCTGGGTGCTCCCTCCAGGTGCCCAGGGTGTTTGTCCGCCTTCCCACGTGGAGGTTTGGCTCTCTTGTTGGAAGGGGTCATACCTTGCCGGCCTTACTCTCCTCTCCCCACAGAACCATTCTGCTTGAGCCCTCCACACGACTTTACCTAACTTCTTCACTCCAGGGTTTTGATACCCTTTTGTTTCAGTATAGCTGTGTGTTCGTAGCCCTAAACGTTGTATTGTTTCTTTGCACTTGAGTTTCTAGAGACAGTATACCACATTACTATTGTCACTTTTTAGTCAGCATTGCTTTGAAGATTACTTTTAATTTTCTTGGCCTGTTTCCCAATTATGAACTCTGTACATGGTACTGACACAAATCTCTTTACTGAACAAAATTCTTAACGCTTTGGATCCCCTTTTGCTAGCATAGTTTTGTTTTTTTTTGTTTTTTTGTTTTTTTTTATAACTATAGTAGATCTGTGTTGTGATGAGGGTATTGAAAATAGAGACTCCATAGACAGGCAAGAAACAGTAGATTGATTATCCCATTAGTGAACAGACTATATTCTACTGACACCCAAACTTCTGGATGATTTGTTGCTAGAGGAGGAAGCGATGGAGGGGCTTAATGATGTGTTCAGAGACAGGGTGTCCTTCCTGCCGTGCCTTAGCTGGGCTTCCCCTCCCTCCTCTTGGGCGATGGCTCTGTGTCGGGGGCTTTATGCTGTGAAGGCAGGGTGGTCAGGGAAGAGCTTCTGAAGAAGTCCTGTCAGGCTTTAAGCTGAAGAAGTCAAAAGCCAAACTGTACTGAGTACACCTGATTCACATCTAATCTCTTGCATTAAGCCTAGATTTGTTCTGGGGCAAGGAGGTGTGGCTCACTGAGGGATGCCGTCTTCTACAAGAAGGAGCGCAATGAGAGTGACATCCCAAACGGCCCGTTGTGAACTGGTGCAGACAGAAACCTACATGGGAGTTTGGGCTTGGTGTCTCGCTAGCTGAGAACTCTGGGTGTATTTCTTGGCTTTCCTAAACTTTACCCTTCTCTTCTTTAAAATGGGAAGACTGGCACCCAAAAGTCTTAAGAGTCCTAAGCAGGGGGTACGTGGCTAACAGTTTTATGTACCATCCTAGCATGGTGTAGATAGGTGAGAATTGCACCAAAAAACAGTAATACAAGAGCTGCCAAAGGCAGAGGGGGCGTGAGTACCAGGCATCAAGAGTTGGGAGATCAAATAGAATCCTTTTGAGCTAGCAATGCTTCGGGCAGCTGTAAAGTAGGAAAGGGGTGAAGAAGCCCTGTGTGGTGGCTTCAACTTAGCAAACAATGGAAGGAGTGACCAAAATAAAGCTGGGCCTGGAGCACAGCAGAGCTGGGCTAGCAGAGGCTACCCTTTGAGGGCCGAAAGCAAGCCGGGGAGAGAGGTGACCCAGTATTCGCATACAGAGGGTCCCAGGAGGAGGGGGTGTGCTGAGAGAGGTGGGAGTAGATGTCAGAAAGCTGTCCTCATCAGGGCACCTGGGGAGCTCAGTAGGTTGAACGTCCAACTTCAGCTCAGGTCATGATCTCACGGCTTGTGAGTTCAAACCCTGCTTTGGACTCGGTGCTGACAGCTCAGAGCCTGGAGCCTGCTTTGGATTCTGTGTCTCCCTCTCTCTGCACCTACCCCACTTGTGCACTCACTCATGTCCCCTCTCAAAAATGTTAAAAACAAAAAAAACTTAGAATGCTGCTCTTACGCATGTCAGAGGTGGTGATGACTGGGACTGAGGTACAGAAAAGGGGACACAGAAATGCAATAGGACATACCAACGTGGGGCTTGAGGGAAAGGGAGGGATTCACGGTGATTCCTAGGTTTGTCGCTGTCGTTGGTGAGTGGAGGCTGGTGCCACTTCTGTGGGCAGGGCATGGTGGGAGGAGGGATGGGGGAGAGACTTTGGTGCCGGGAGGCCTGAGGATTCAAGGTTAAAGTGAGTGCTTGCCCTCCACGGGTTCTTAGTTCAGTGACTAGTGTGTGGGCAGACTGTGGCTGCTAGAACACAGGGCCAAGTATGAGGACAAGGGTGCCACACAAGCCCCCGGGGGGGCACGTGGTGTTGCCTTCACATCCAGGGTGGTGGTTCTGGAGCTGTTCTGGGGTTTCTCTCAGAGTCGGCTGGAATGGTGTCTCCCTGAGCATTCTGTGTACGTGTTGTTGATTGGGACGCCACAGGTGACAAATTACTCTCCACGGGAAACCCAAACAAGACCGTATTTCAGCAGGATTTCTTCAAAATAAAGTTCCCACGGTGTCTGGCTGATGAGCAGAGCTTCCCTTCAGTGGAGCAGCCTCGGGCATTGAAGTGGTACCTGCTTCCACTGTCCTTCCCAGGAGGGCCGCATCCAAAATGGGGAGGAGGGGGGATTGACATTGCTCAGGGAGCTCAAGGCCTTACACTTGTTTGGTGGTAAATGTTTTCAGGAGGTGGTCTAGCAATAGTCCTGTCTCTCGGGGATCAAAGATGGGGAGCCGCTGTGAACTGGGGAGCAGCTGTGTGTGTTGGTGGCCCGTGTTTTCCCCGGTTGCTGGAGGATGCGTAGGTCCCTTAGGGTCCTGTGCTCTTGCCTGAGGCACAGGCCTTTGAGGGACTTTTCCCGCTGGGGGTAATGCATACTTTCCTCACAGACAGTCTGGACCTGAATAACACTTGGGTACGAAAACCCTTGGCCGTTGGCTTCTTTTTCTAAAGGGGGTTCTGCTGGGCTTAGGAGAAAATGATTTATTAAAAAGCAAATTGACCCGAGTTGCCAGCTAAGTCCTATTCATAACTGGGATGAATGGATGGATTATGTTTTTGAAGGATATTGGGTAGAATTCCATGCTTACAAATACCTAATGCAGAACCAGCCCGAAATAACCAGGATTTGAAATGGAGTGCTTTTCCCCACCTATACTTCCTATTAGGACTTTGGTAGTAAAATCCTCCAATGTCGGAGACCGAGGAGATCAGTCGGGGAGTCCCAAGTCACAGCCTGTTCTCTAGAGGTGAAGAGACAGAGGCCCAGAGAAAAAGAAGTGACCCAAAGTCACACAGCAGGTAAAACGACCAGGAGTGACATCAATACAAGGTGAAGTGCGACAGTGTCTTAAAAGTGGTACAGAGGCAATGATGTAGGCTTTAGAAGATGGGGAAATAATGCCCTGCTGGGATGCCTGAGTCAGGATGTGGGGGGGATTTTCTTGGAGCAGAGCTTGAGAGAAGGTACATGGCAAAGGGGCGAGGTCAAGTAGAGGGAAAACCATGCAGGGCGGTGGTGGGGAAGTGTGCAGTTTCAGAGCCAGTAGTCCAGTTTGGCTGAACTCCAACACCATCATTGCAAAGAAAGTGTCGAGATCGTCTCCTATAACCTTGCAGCAAATTGGGGGGATGGGTGTACACTCTGCAATGTGGTGAAGGGTTACAAAGCTCCCGCTGATGGCCAGAACCGGGCCTTGGGCCAGATCCTTAGACTGAGAGCCCGGCGATCGTCTGTAGCATTGGTTTTCCACACTCATTCAGGGTTTTGGTGCTGGGGGCAGGCATTGTTGAGGGTTTCAGACGCTCAGCTGAGGGGTTTGGACTTGATTCAGTAAGCAATGAGAGCGGTTTGCTTTTTTGAGTGGGAAAAACCTGGTGAGAGCTGTACTTTGGACAATCGAGCAGGAGTTGGGGACGGATCAGGCACCTGGCTACCCACCTCGAGGTGGCCCAAGGATCAACTAAGTGAACAATCTTGTCCAAAGTCAGCTGGCTAATGAGTGCAACTGAGGTTCAAGTTTGGTTTTAGGGCCTGTATTCTGGTTTCCAGGTGTTTGAGTTGGAAGAAAAGTTAAATACACAGAACAAGAGAGTGCTGTTGCACATCATTCCTCAGGCCAGCCAGTTCGTGGGCAGTTACCAGATAATGTACGTGGACCCATGTGCACCCAGCCTGGTCATGGATTAGGGTTGGGAGTGGGCAGTATATGCGCAAGTGTGGTGGAGCTATGTAAAAATCACCTGTTAAGAATACTTGAAAATTGTTTATTTTTGAGAGAGACCGAGCGCAAGCAGGGAGGGGCAGAGAGAGGAGGACAGAGAATCCCAAGCAGGCTCCAGGCTCTGAGCTGTCAGTACAGAGCCCAATGCGGGGCTTGAACTTGCAAACCGTGAGATCATAACCTGAGCCAAAGTCGGATGCTTAACCGACTGAGCCACCCAGGTGCCCCTCAATTAAAAATACTTTAGAATGGGGGTGCCTGGGTGGCCCAGTTGGTTAAGGTCCAACTCTTGGTTTGGGGTCAGGTCATGATCTCCCTTCATCAGGCTCTGTGCTGACAGTGTGGAGCCTGCTTGGGATTTTCTCCCTCACTCTCTGCCTGCCCTGCCCCCTGCCCCCTGCCCTCACATTCTCTCTTGCTCTCAAACAAACTTAAAACATTTTAGAATGGTCTAACAAGAGGTGAATTTGGGGCTCCTGGGTGGCTCAGTCAGTTAAGTGTCTGACTTCGACTCTGGTCATGATCTTGCAGTTTAAGAGTTAGAGCCCTGCATCAGGCTCTGCACCGACAGTGTGGAGCCTTCTTGGGATATGCACACCCGCTCTTGTGCGCGCTCTCTTGCTCGTGTGCTCTCTCGCGCGCTCTCTCTCTCTCTCTCTC